>NC_090921.1:1440067939-1440386717 GCF_040938575.1 Ambystoma mexicanum
CTAGCTCCATGTCTTAGCAAATGCCTAAATAGGTTATTTTCCTCGTTATTTTCTGAATAATGGGCCTCATTACGAGAATGGAGGTAATGAAAAAACGAAGGCGGAATGGTAATACCGGCATCGTTAACGGGTCTGGGGCATTATGACCCGACAACCCGCCAATACCGCCATCGCCCGTACCGTGCCTGCTCATACCGGCATGGGTGCGTAAACGCGCCCCTTCAGGGAGTAAATACCGGGATGCTAGTAATAGGAGGACATCATAACCCACGCGGCATGCAAATACCGGCATCCCGAAGGTGGTAATTAGGGCCTGAATGATGGCAGCCATACAGGCATCGTGGACCACCCATATTCAGCAATCAGTAATGGAGCCAACTGCCACAGGTGCACACAATCACCACAGGTGGAGTCAATGGAGCCTGGCCCAGTATAAAAGGAGTACACCCACACATCACAACCCTTCCTACACCAAAATGATACCACTAGCTGTTGCAATCATGGCGCTGGAGGACATGCCTATACTGCTACAACTACAGCAACAACAGCAACTACAACAACAACTACAGCAGAAAAAACAGGCAGCACAGAATAAATGCAGGAAGAGAAGGAGGGTGAGACAGGCCAAGCAATTACCACCATTGCAGCCAGTAGTACCTTGTAGGCAGCCACCAATCCCTCGCATCAGACCCAGTCCATTCAATCTAACCCCTGACCAGATCCACACCCTGTACCGGTTGGACCGGGACACCATCACCACCATAGTGGACATGATAGGCAACGACATTGCCAGCCTCATAGAAATATGCACTACCATCCCCCCGCTACTAAAGGTGGTGTCTGTGCTCCACTTCCTGGCACAGGCACCTACCAGCCCACATTGGGGCAGCTGCATGGCATTTAACAACCACTATTTTCACGCATGCTGCACCAAGTGCTGGATGCCCTCTTGAAGCACGCTAGCACCCAGATATCCCTACCATGGACTGCCCAGGAGATAGCCGACACCAAAGTAGGCTTCCATGCACTGGCAAGCATGCCCAATTGTGTTGGTGCCCTGGACTCCCATGTAGAATTGGTAGTCCCCCATGCCGTAGAGGCGGTGTATCGCAATCGCAAGCAATACCACTCCATCAATGTGCAGATGGTATGTGACTCCAGCAAGATCATCACAAATTGCTGCGCCCGATTTCCCAGATCAACACATGATGCCATGGTGCTGCGTAACTCCACGCTAACCCGTCACATGGAGCGACATGCTGGACAACATGCCTGCCTGCTTGGTGAGTTGCCTGACTGGCCCATGGCAGTGCTTCGGGGTAGTGATGTGTTGGGATGCATACTCCACCTGGGTGGGAATGGGGGATGCATACTCCACCTGTGTGGGAAAGGGGGGATGCATACTCCAACTGTGTGGGAATGGGGGGATGCATACTCCACCTGTATCGGAAATGGGGGGGGTGCATACTCCACCTTTGTGGGAAAGGGGGGGATGCATACTCCACCTGTGTGGGAATGGAGGGGTGCATACTCCACCTTTGTGGGAATGGGGGGGATGCATACTCCACCTGTGTGGGAATGGGGTGGATGCATGCTCCACCTGGGTGGGAATGGGCGGGGGATGCATACTCCACCTGGGTGGGAATGGGCGGGGGATGCATACTCCACCTGTGTGGGAATGGGGGGGATGCATACTCCACCTGTGTGGGAATGTGGGGGCGATGTATACTCCACCTGTGTGGGAATGGGGGGATGCATACTCCACCTGGGTGGGAATGGGGGGATACATACTCCACCTGGGTGCGAATGGACAGTGAGTGGAGAATGCACGCAGAGCTAAACACTCCTGACCTGAACCTCCCAACCCCAACATGACACATCACTGGCACACATTTGACCAATTACGTATATCAATGACAACATGTAAGACATACAACCTGGCCAACCATGGGTATGTCCAGCAATGCATGACTGTTTTGTGTGACTGATGTGTGAAGGTGTGGAAGTGAGGAGAGATGGAGTGGGTATGAGATAAGTGGGAAGTGCAGTGTGTGTTTGTAAGGGAGGGGGTATTTGTTGAGTACTAATGGTTATTTTTAGTTAACAGTTTGGAGACTTGTACAAGTGAATCATTGAGATTGACCTTTTTACCAAATTGGGAAGAAAGCTAAATTGCATGAGGGCAGGAGGGTGGCACTCACAACTGTGGTATGTAAGTTGGAGTTGGAGTGGACACAAGGGGGAACAAAGGGATTTCTTGGGATTATGGAAATGCCCCTGGAGCATCTTTGCACTAAATTGCCCCAATATCGACATAAAATAGTAAAGTGTAATTTCCAGTGAGTGCAGAGCATAGCAGGGAAGTGTTTCCAAGAATAGATAGGAAAAGAAACATTCGACAGGGAAAAAAATAGAAAACATGTTCACATATTTATTGACAACATATAAATCTACCAAACTAAAGAGTAGACACAACATTTTAGGCCTATGGAAACTGTATGAAGAGAAATAAAAGGAACCCACCAAAGAGGTGTGGACAGGTAGTGACATGGCAGTGCCACTCACTGCACCGCCCCCTCCCTATGGTTGTACACTACGCTGAAGCCTGCAGTGAGGTACACAAATACACAACTGGTGTCCACAAGTAAGGGCAAGACAGAAATAGCGAAGGAAAAGCCAGAGGCTAGGACCACCACTACTGAGAGGAAAGCTGTAAGCACTTAGCTGACATAGAAAAAAATGTGCAGCAGCAGATAGAAACTGTGTTCAAGGCAGCAAAGGATGAGATAGAGAAGGTGATCCGAAAAAAGGAGGGGGAGCGAGGGGCAGTGGGAAAGCCAGGTGTCTGGACCTCCAGAAATATGATGTTTAAATTAGAAAAAAAAAGACCCTGTAGAAGTAGGATGAGGTCTCTGTGAAGTCTGAGTTGACCCCGAATATACAGACAAAGACGGAGGATCAGGGGGTGAGAAAGGGAGGATGCGTGATAAAGAGCAATCGGACGAGGACAGATACAAGGAAAGGGAGGAGGAGAGAAGAAGAAGGAGGGAGATAGAAAGAGAAAGAAAGAGAGAAAAAATGGGAGATGGACAGGGACTGGTCCCAGACCCTCAAGAATAGGACAAGAAGAATGGTGGTAGCCCACACTGCACAATTTTGGGTCGGCCCAACAAGGATTGGAGATATTGAGTGCATATTAACAGTCTTACTGGCACACAGATGTGAAGAAAGTATTTAGGACTATGTACCCAGACAGAACAGATATGCAGGCCAACCAGACGAAGACCCTACAGAATACATGCAGCAGATACAGGAGATGTGGACATTAGAGACACAACAATCATGGGATGTGAACATATCATGAGTCTACCACATGATACTGAGGGGTCTGTCCACATATGTGCTAACAAAATTAGAGAAGGTGGTTGGGATTGAGCCAAAGAGGTGCCCATAAATACAGACCCATATTATACATTTCTGTAAGAGGAAACAGAAAGGGAGAAAGACAGGGCAGATAATGCAGTAAAGGTAGAGGTGAAATTGGTGCAAAAGAAATTAGAAGAAATATCCATGGTAGGGGCTGTACTTACAAACATTGTTCCAGGGAAGATTGAAGCTGATCCCGCCCAACAAGGGGGGTTTCCCACATGGATAATGCCACAGGCAGAATCCCCCAGCAGCAGAGAGTTTATCCCCAACAGGAGGTATATTCGCAACTAAGGTATTATGGCCAGAGGGGCTTTTACCCACAGGGCAGGGGATATTCACAAAGAGGCAAGGGGTATGGATATGAAGGAGCAGGACCCAGATTTGGAGGACTGTGTTTTGTTTGTGGATAAAGGGAACACTTTGCACAGATGTACCCACACAGACAACAACAGCAGTATGGCCAAAGGGTCCCTCAGGTATGCAACCCATGCAGCAACAGTTCCAACCACAGCCCATGCAGCAACAGATACATCCCATACAGCAACAGGTCCAATCACAGAAGGTGCCCTTCACTCCCAATGTCCAACCTACAGGACCTAGGGTTGTTCTGACACCACAGACAAACAAACAACAGCAAGTGACAGTCCCACAGAACTCCTTACAGTCCCAGGCATGATATACACACAGGGAGACAGCACACTATTAGCCCAGAACACAGTACCACACTACACATGTGTGACCATCCTTGTGGGTAACCCGTTCCCATTTTCAGGACCAGGCCCAAATGCCCAATAGGCCAACCCACAGAGGACACATGTGTGCCAAATCCTTTTGGTAACTGAAGACCCCAAAGAGGAACCCGAGGTAGTGGTAAAGATTGGACAAAAAGATTTCAAATTTTTGGTAACACAGGGGCCACCAAATCCTGTTTTAAGGAGGGTGTCTTTCCCTTGTTGGACAAAGTAATGGACACACAGGGATTCTCTGGGTCTGTTGCAATGGTTCCTATCAGATAAGATTTGCCACTCACAATAGGCACACATCAAATAGTACTGCCCCTGTTGTAATCAAAATTAACATTAACATATTAGGGAGAGACATAATGAGCAAATTAAACATGAAGATTGCATTCTCAGAGAAGGGCATTTTATGTTAGACATCCAGCATTTTGTAGAAGCAGGTCACAGCAATCAGACAAGCATGCGCTTCACACCAAGTTATTCCTTTATGGGGTAGATGTATTTGAGGGTGGGTACCCAGAATGAAAGACAAGGTATTTTGATTAGCCATTGAGTTCTTGTTTAGACCTGCAGTACACAAAGAAATGGCACTAGGGACAACACTCCAAATACATTTTGAAGCAACACTTACAAGTAAGAATGTGGTAATTTCATATGGGACAGACAAAGAGGTTGCAAAGTTCCACATGGTCCTATGTATTACCCAACATTCAGATTAACTAACTTGACAGCTGAACCCACTAGGGTCCTTTAAGACATCAATAATCAGACTGACAACGGTAGCTGGGCAACAATCACAAATGTTTTATTAACAATTATCTAAAACAGGGAGTACAACAGGGAGTACAACAGACATCAATGGACGTTTGCTCAAGTCTCCCAAACATTTCATAAAAAAGCACAACTTTATACTAAAAATGTGTCATAAGTGACATCATACTACGTGGCAAAATAAGATAACCTACTAGGGGATTTGATAGGCTTAAAGGGAACATCTAAGTATACTTTCTGTAGGGGTCGGGGATCGTGATTGGGTCTCTAAGGTGAGGTGGGCACCTAAGCCCACCCCAAGTGCAAGTCATCTTCTGTGTCAGACCAATACACAATGTTCTATTGGCTTCTCAAACTATAGGGTTCCTTGTTAGGTGGCCCTCTATAATTGGTTGGCACTCTTGTACACTTCTGGAATATTCCACTTGCTAGCAGCACGCAAGCTGGTACCCGAGGTGCTGGTGGGTTAGCTTTGGTCATGCCTCCCCACCCAATTATCCCAACAATCACTCCTGTGGTCTGCCATTCAATTACTTCATTTGAACTCGGCCTTGTGAAGGCTCACTGTGCCTGAGAATAAAAGGGAGTGAAGGCATGATCTTATCTTCGTTTCTCGGTGTAGATCACCCCAAAGTCTATTTTCATCTGACCATGCGACTAAATACCACGTATTTAACTCCTTTCTTGTATTTAATACTATTAAATGAAGAAACCTTGGCACGTCTAGTGTTTTTCCATTACACCTCAAACAGGGGCTCAGCTTGCTTCTCACGTTCACTGTATCTTCTTGAGTAGATAATGAGGCTCTTGGCATCCCCACTCTTGACACTCGGCCAGACAAGCCTTCTCGAATCTTCTTTTGCCTTCAGCTTGTTTTATTCTGCTGCGCCACGTTTCCAGCTCTTTTCATTCATGGGGTCCAAGTTTTCTAAAAATGCATCATGGAACATCCAGATTCTATACATTCATATATATATATATATATATATATATATATATATATATATATATATATATATATATATATATATCTTTCTTCAGCTGTCGTATCGGCAGTTGGTGGAGGAGCACTCTTTAGTCAAATGAGTTCGGAAAGTGAGGAAACCAAAATGCAAAATTATTCCACTTTATTTTAGTTTTTTAAAAAAAATCATAAAATTATTGCACATCCTCATGGCAGGCAAAAAGTTTTCACAAGCCACTCACATGATTACTTCATCTACTTGCGTTACTGCGTCTGTACATTTGACAACTGGTTTTGCATTCTCTTCAGTGCTTCTCTGCACGTGCAATCTTCATTTCACTCCCTAAATGTTGCTTACTTCACTTCTTCGTCATCAGATTCTATAAAGTCTATATTCTTTCTTCATTGGCATCTCTTCTGGGTGCGTCATTTCTGCTTCATATGACATCACCAGCCTTTTCTTTCATTCATTTTCACACTTCTTCCAGAACTTCCTTCAGAAGACCGTAATTTCTTTGTAGATACCTATAGGGTTTTCTCAATGGATACCTTGTTTCAAGGACTCTGCGTGGTATAGGTATCATTATTGGCTTTGCGCATGTCGCAACTTTCGGATGCCAAAATATAGGCAGAATGGGGGCGGGACTTCTGGTAGAGGTACTTGGCTCCTCCTCTGCGCTCCCACCTCTGGTTAATTTATCGACCACTCTCCCATCGTTCTTCCCATCTAGACATCCTCGTCTGAAGAAGTGCTTCTTTGGAGTCCATATCTTTATTATTCCCTTCAGACATCCTGCTGATTTCACATGTTCATCAACACTCGAGGTCATAAGACTTCATTGTCCATTCGGGTTACAGTTAACCCATCTTTCCACATACTTCTTGTGGTTCTTCGGATGGAGGAACTTTGTTCTTTCAAGTGCATGGATACTGGCTTTTACATAGTCTCTGATTTCTTCATCTGTCAGCTATTTGGGTCCAAACCCAGACTCAACATCAATCATGATCTTCATTCCTGTTACTTTCTTGGCTGTGTTCTTGCACTGTGTGGTTATTATTCTGATCACACAGAATCCAAACATGATAAGCACCAACAAGGCTCCAAGAAACTTGAAGATATTCACCATCCATTGTGGAACCCATGAGACGATTGATGCAAACCAGCTGTCATAAGAAATATCTTCTACTTCATCGTCCATATTGACGTGCAAGTTTGTCAACATCGTTATGGCCTCTGTCAAGGTCCCATTCTCTTCATCATGAGAAGGTATGAATGTGCAACATGATTTTCCGATTTTGGCACAAACATCACCATCCATAGCTGTAATCATATCCAAGACATATCTGTTTTGAAGAGTCATCAGTCTTATGGCTCTTAGCTCTTCCTTGATAGCATTGAATCCCTTTATGGTAGTGTTGATCGTCTGCAGGAGCTCCCATCTGGTTATCTGCAACCAGCTGGCATTTGCCATCATCTGGATCGCTGGCATGAAGATTGTTATGAATATCACTGAAGTCAGGCTGAACAATCTGTGTCCATACGGAATGATTTTAAAAGCTTCTATTGATTGAGCTAAGAAATAGTTTTCCCTCTTTGTTCGACTGAGGACTCCAATTGACCTTCTCTTTCTTAGATGAGCATCTGCTTTTGGGAACTCTCCAATGGTCAAGTCACTCTTAAGTATCACCAGTGCTAGAACATGGACAATTACTATAGAACACAGTCCTTCCCAATCTCTGAGCAGCTTCATGTATGCTCTGGATCCACAGGCACAGAAGTGATCCATTATCACTACTGTTCCATCCTCCATTCCTGGTACATCAAAGATTCAACCGCACTGCTGGTTCTCTCCACCTTTTCTCATGCTATTATTTCTGAAGCATAGCTCTGAACTAGCCAGAGGCACTATCTGCAATGGGCCACCATTGTCTTCAACTCATGTCAACAATTTTGCAAGCTTTGGCCAGAGAGGTTTGAATCCTTTTTATACACAATCTATAACTGGTTTGTGATGTCCTGTTACTGCCACAGCTCTGCAAACGACTATGCCTTCTTCCCAGCCATCTGGATACAGTACTGTTCCCCAGATCTGCATTTGTCCTCTCTCCTTCCATCTTCATATTTCTTAATCATTTTTCCCCTTGGCAATTGAGCTTCTTATTTATCTTCCATCTGATTCCTGCTCCGTTCATTCCAAGCTGCTCATATCTTATCACATTTCTCTGGTGTGTGCTCTCGTCTTCAAATCTTGAACATAATCATCTTCTTCCGGAGCTGACCATTCCATCAACCATTCAAAGGATGCTGTTCGAACCTGGAATTTACCACTTGTATGGCAGAGTGCAAGGTGAGTTAGGTAATGAGCTGTTTGGACGTCTATTGCTATAGCTATGAATATCTTGGACGTCCCCATAGCATCAGGTAGGAGAGCACATACATACATTGCAATCTGGCTCAGAGGTTCTCTTTCCCACCTCTTCCATTTGTTGATACTACATGTTGGTCCCCAAATGTGCTGTACTGTCTAGATAATTATTTAACTCATGGTCATCTTCCCTTGCACTTCTCTTAGGCCTGTTTCTTGTACAATGTGTGTGTACATAATGATCATGAAGTATATCAAAAACAGTCCTTCCTACAGAGGGAATAATAGGAACACTTGTCAACGAAATAGGTGACCTTACATGTGTCACTGGTATAGGGATAATCACATATGCCCTTGGTCTCTTTGCAACATCTAACTCTGCATAGGTTACTGGAGTGGGGAGAATCAAGGGGACTCCTACCTTTCTAGGACCAGCGAGGTAAGCAGCATGGATTAGCAAAAACATAAAAATAATGATAGATGCTGTACACACCTATATAATGCACCAATATATGAGACCCCACCACTGGTGTCTCTCCACACGTCGTTGAGTCTGCTCACTTTCTGGAACTGTATTATTCTCAATGATCAACATTGTGCCTGTGTACAACCTTTAAGGGAGGAAAAAGCCTTTTTAATCAGGCAGCCTTATTAAATGCTCAGGTAGCTGCAATATCTGCTCAATTATCGCTGCCAGCAATCTTCTAATCGCAGGGCCGTTCTTAGGATTCTGTACAAAAGTATGCATGTCAGTGCTACGCCCAACAAGGGCAGGGTAAGCTCGGAGCATGAAAATGAAGACAACGAGAAGGAGTCTACAGGCATCAACGTCAGGTAGGACCATGAATCCGACCAAAGAGACACTAAGTGAGGAACGAATCAGGGAACTGCTCCCTTTCCAGTTGTCAAATATGAAGTCAAGATCTGGCATTTTTTGCACACCAGCACTTTCTAAAGTCCAAATTGACACAATTCCTGTGGCTCGAGAACAGTTACTTATTGCACTCATGCCAAAATATCTAGAAAGAGTGTCTGGGGTAAGCCACAGTCCAAATGCACACTTGCATTTATTTATTCAGCACTCTTTGCATCGTCCTTCCTCGTCATCGAACGAGTCTGTACATGCTGAACTGTTTCTTTTAGTCTTGTCATTGTGAATTGGGTGTGGGTGTTATGTCTCACCAGCATATGGCTTCACGTCGCCCAGGTGTATCCAGGTGTGCCTTTCTTGGACTTGCACTGCTGAGGGAGTGACATTCTCAACAATGCATGGTCCACTGAAATGGGGCTTGTGCCACAACCTTGTGAAGTTGCACATTAAAATGGAATCTACAGCAAACAAGTTAGGTAGAGGTAGTTCTTTAGATCCGGTTGCTGAATGGTCTTCATCTGTGTCTTAAGACCAACACCCCTTACGCTTGAATTGATCTGAAATGACAGAGATACTAGCGGTCACACAAGTTAAATATGCACGTAGATCATTTCCTAACAATTCTGCAGTCATCTGGGGATCACTTCTACTCCTTGATGGAGGTGACAGGGGTTTTCTCATTTGCCTTTCTGTAACTAGCTCATAGAATGAGAGGTGGTGGGCCGACTTAGTTTTTTTTTTCCTTAATGCATATAATGCAAGAGGCAGGCAATACAGCCATCCCCTCTTTAACATCAATTTAAGTTTGGCTATTCTTTCTTTGAGCAGACCGTTGAGTCTCTCACATATTCCGTTCGCTTGTGGGTGATAAGCAGAAGAAAACATGTTTTATGCTAAGCAATAGGCAGATCTGTTTGAAGACTTCATTAAGAAATGGGGCCCATTGTCAGAACCCAGTCCCTCACATACTCCCCATCTAGGAAATACTTTTCAGACCAAAATCTTGACAGTTCAAGTGGCATAGGGTGCGTGTACCAGCTTTATTCCATCTCGAAAAGGGGCACACTACCACTATCATATACCTATATCCACTACATACTTGCAGCATATCGATATAGCTGATATTTAAATGTTGAAAAGAACCATTCAGTCAAGAAATTACTCCTGTGATTGTTTGCAATGTGTGCCTAGTGGTAAACTTTTGACATACGGTGAAATTTACTACATAAAAGGCAACATGCTCTAACAAATGTGGTATGAACCAGTCCTCTGCAATAGCTGCTGCAAGGCTTTCCCTAGTTACATGTGCAGAGTAGTGCAGCTGCTCAAGCGCTACCCTTAATAAGGCTACAGGCATCACCTGTTTACCAGTGCTGTCCTATCACCACAATGCTTCACAGGGGGATAAAGAACACCCCCTCTGTGTCCATAGCTCCTTCTCTTCCTGTGGAGCACCACCTTGAACTTTCATCAACTGTGTTCTGGACAAATGAGTACAACCTCCATTACACTCATAATCGCAACCACTTTTTTCCTTTACATCTGGAGTATCAAAACTAGAAATATCTGGACAACATGCAACTTTGTGGCCTCCTGGTCTGCGGCTTTGTTCTCACATGAAATAAAATCAGTTCTCTTAGTATGTGCTGCGCATTTAACTATTGCGATGGCTACCGGGAGTTGTAGTGCCTTAATAAGTCTGTGCAATGAAGCAGCGTGTTGCACTGGAGTGCCGTTGCCCCAGAGATAGCCCATTCGATTCCGACATGCTATCCCTGCGTGCAAGGTTGATGTCACGTAGGCAGAGTCAATGTACACTGTTACTTCCTGCCCCGCATGTTTCTCGAGCGCAACAATAAGTGCCACCAAGTTTGCAGCCTGTGCTGAAAAGTGAGGTGGTAGTCTTGCACTTGCTATCAATTCAAATTCCCCATAGTTCTCTGCCTTACTACAGATTACCTGAATGCCTTTCCCCATCAGTTTGATCAATTTTTGATGACCCGTCAATAAAGAGAATCCCCCTTCCCCCTGTTAGAGCATCCGCCTTCACCCTTGGGATCTCGTCATAGAACTATTTATAGTTAGAGCAATCATGCACTTGCTCATCCGCTGTCACAGGTTCTGCTATGAAGGTATTTTACATCTGACTATTTTGATAGCTGGATTTGATATAACTACCTCATACGCAGAAGCCCTCTGAGATGAGAGTGTACCCTTATGATTCTCCAAAACAGCAAACATAGCATGTTCGGCAAATAAAGTCATGGAATACCCCAACACAATGCTTGCAGAGTTCTAAATGGCGAACATGGCTTCTGCCAGCAATTATTTGCAAGCAAAGCGCCCTGTCAGAACTGGATCTAGAATCCCACTATAATATGCCAGAGGTTTCTGTGTAGTCCTCTCTGTAAGCACCGGTGTCATAACTGTCCCATTTGTGTACGAAAAGAGGAAGAACTCCTCAGAATAATTGGGAATTCCTAAAACTGGAACTGTACCAATTGACTTTTTCAATTCTTCAAACCCTTCCTCCATTTCCTCAGTCCATTCTATTTTCTCCCTGTTCACTTGGGCTTTCTTTTAAGCCTGTAAAAGGTGTCTTGTGTATGAACTATAACGAAATATCCATGCACTAACATAGTTGCATAATCCCAGAAACGTCTGCATTTGCTTTATTGTCTGTGGTTTTGGTGTTTTCATAATCGCCTCAACCCTTTCAGGTATAACTTTGTTTCCCTCATGCAAGATTAACTGGCCTATGTACAACACCTCCTCCTAACATTATTGCAATTTACTTTATATCCCTTGTCTGCTAGGATAGTCATTAACTGAATCAAATCTTGTTTGCACTCATCTTCTGCCGTGCTACACAAACTAAAATATCATCTATGTATTGCAGCACAGCACTTTGCAAATCGATTTTGCTTAGGTCCATATGCAGGCCCCTATTAAAGATCGATGGAAACTCACAGTACGCTTGGGGCAAGCGATGACTCTTTCAGTCTGACGAAACCTTAATGATGTAAGGTCTTGAGAGTCCTTATGCAAGTCAATCACCGTGAAATATTGTGCCTCTGTGGGGATACTACATAAAATCATTGCAGGATTTTGAACTAGAGGAAACTCTGCCTCTACAATCTGGCTAATTTGTCTCATGCCCTGAATTAATCTCCACGACCCCCATTTCGATTTCTTCACACGGTACACAGCAGTATTACACGGGGACTCTGACATCACCAAGATACCCTGTTCCATCATAGATGATATAGGGCCTCATTACGACCCTTGCGGAAATGGAAAAATGATGGCGGAAATGCAATACCGCCATCGAACACCGCTCGTTGCGATCATGACCCGTCACCGTAAAGTACGATGCCATTAGCGACACCGCAGTGAACGGCAACGCTAACTGCACCAAGTACGCGCACGCGCGCCTTGCAAAACCGGAATCACCGCCATGGCGCAACGGTACGCGAATTCTGACCCTAGCGGACATGTACTGAACGCCATCAAGCACGTCGTAAAGTACCATTCCGCCATGGCGAGAAATACGGCAACGCGAACCAACCGTAAATGGCCCACTGAGTGCCTGTACTCCACTCCCTGGCCTCATTGCACAACTCCTGGCAGGCGCAATGTACTCACACTATGCAACCAGTGAAATCCACTATTCACCCATGCATGCCAACGTAGAAAAGCATGCAGGGGCTCAAAGCGCCCCGTGAGTGGGCATCCATGTACGGCATGTCACCATAGCCGTACTGACGCAGCACAGGCATGTGAAGGTACAACACATCAAAATGAAAATCAAGAACACATGACACAAAACAACAGTAGTCCCCCATCGCTTGCCACCAGCGCAAGGCAACATCCACAACAGCATCCTGAGGGGGATTGCACCAGCCCTGTACTCATGCCAGTAAACAAACCAACCATCAGCAGAAGCATGTACCACACAAGTCGGCAGAGTGACTGAGCAGCCAGGCTCATCCCAAGAGGGGCCGATGGGAGCTGCAGGGCACAGATGGCATCAATACAGAAGCTATTCCAATGGACATGACCCCAGTCCCCCTCCAACAAACGCACGCAAACACAGTCACCTGTGACCAGCCACATTCTGAACAACCCATCATTCCACCAATCGACCTGGCTGACAGGCACCAGTCGGCCAAAAGCCAATCCCCCGCCCCTGAACAGCACATCATGTAAACAGACACAATGGCAGCCTCTATCCGTGACCATACTGTGCTACGTAGGCAAACGCGGCCAGTACTGTACCACACAACTCAACTCAGAAGGCGGAACACAAAGCAGATCATCACGCAATACATACCGCCACAAAGCGAAAATCGCCACATCACCTGCAAAGAACAACGCAACACGACAAATATCGGAATACAATTTAAATGCACATCCAAATGACAAAGGCCCCACATCAATTTGCAAAATCCCACCAAAACAACCATCATCACCGAGGGCTGCATCTGCAATAATTGACCGGCTTCCACTTGTGTGACGCCCTGTACCATCATGGCACACAGGGCTTACATCAACGTTCCAAAAGGCAACATGGAAGCGGCAAGAACCGCAGGTCCGTCCCATGAGGCAGGCACTAGTCGAGCTGAAAGGCCGAAATGTTGCACCTAGCCACCAGTACAGCGTAAGGGCATGTGGCCCATTGGCGATCGTCCCATATGATCGAAATGGTGCTCCACTGATTCACCCGAAGCTGCAGGAGTCGAGAGTAAAAACCATCTGGAGGAGTGGCATAGAGATGGCATCTGCAATAGGGCAGGAGATACCTGTCACCCAAAAGAAACACAAATCAACCGATTGCATTACGGGACTCATGATGCATTACAATCTTCATTCAACACACCAAATCCACACCCATATGCATGCTAGCCCACTCCAAAGGAATATACACACCCCTAATCCAGTATCGAATCACAACGAAACCAATCGAGCTAAATACACCATTGGCAACGTCGGTTACTGTGCATGCGTCCGTCAAGATAGAACCCATGACATGGGATTAGTAACGTGCCTAGACACAAGTGTATGAAGGCGCGTCGAGACAGGGAGGATCCGACAAGGGCAGATAGACGTATGTCCCACTATGGCAGCCTTGCATCACATAACGCAGGGGAAGGGGAGTGAACCAAAAAACCCATGTACATGGCAGACCCTAAACGGATTCATCAGTCCATGCATCCACACATCATTCCCTCATCCCGCAATGAAAACGCATGAATATTCACTCACATAATATGTGAAACTTCCATCGCGTCTGTGCGTAATGCAGTCCGCAAAAACCACTGTGCCCCTGGCCGGATCTGTAGTGTTGTGAAGCAAGATGGATTTGGGAACGTCCTGCCTCATCGTCCACTACGCTATTGCGCATCCCATTCAATTCATATCATTCATTGCCTGCTCGTTATGGGCCATGTCCCAAGGACATTCTACAATAGAACGTTACATTTCCAGCCAGACCTGTGGGCGTATCCTCGCCGCTACTTCAAAACCCAAAATGCTGGCCTTCGAATTCCTCACTTGCAACATTACGTCGAAAAGGCTTCTGTGAACGCTTGCATTCACAATTACATCAATGTAGTGCGGCTGTGTGTCATGATGCTAACTGGCTGCAATCACAAATGGGACGCCACGCCCGTCGGTGAAGTACGTTACTGTGCTGCATGAGGGTCGGCCATCGATCGAGCCCTACATACCACTGACTCTTCACAGGTATGTAAGCGGCTGCAATCATAGCATGTGTAACAATGGGAGCATACCATGAAAATCAGTCAAAGTACATCACACTGCCATCGGGATTTGATACATGATTCCAATCCCAAGATGCCATGCGGCCAAATGCAGCCTTACGTGCGGGCCGTGCTCGACCAGAAGGGATTGCATCTGCCACAGATTCATTCAATCAGCACAGGTGGAGGCCATACAGGCCGACAGCACATATATTGCAGACCCAAACCCCTCCCACAACCACTCCCACTCCAAAATGCTACCGGCAGGACTAGCGATGTTGGGCCTGGGGTACCAGATAGCACTGCAAGTGCTACAACTACAAGAAGACGACGAACAACAACAGGTACAACAACCGGGCGCACAGGGGAGACGGAGGAGGAGGAGGAGGAGGAGGGCAAGGCAGGGTCAGCAAGGCCCACAAGCACTGCCACTACCACCACGCAGGCGGCCCGCAATCCCACGCCTCCGAGCCGATCCGTTCAACCTCACTGCTGAGCAGATCCACACCCTCTACCGTTTGGACCGGGACACCATAATCGCCATTGTGGACATGACACATGCTGACCTCGTGAGCATGATAGATAGCCCAACCGCCATCCCACCCCTACTGAAGGTGGTGTCTGCACTCCACTTCCTGGCCACAGGCACCTACCAGCACACAGTGGGACAGTTGCATGGCATTTCACAGCCACTGTTCTCACGGACACTCTTCCAAGTGCACGATGCCCTCCTGAAGCACGCCGACGACCACATCACACTACCACGCACGTACCAGGAGATTACCAACGCTAAAGTGGGATTCCATGCACTTGGCGGCATCCCGGGTTGCATTGGTGCCATCGACTGCACCCATGTTGAATTGGTTGTCCCACATGCCATGGAGGTCCAGTACCGCAACCGGAAACAATTTCATTCAATCAATGTGCAAATGGTGTGTGACTCCAACAAGATATTTACGCATTGTTGTGCCAGATTTCCAGGATCTACCCATGATTCTATGGTCCTGAGGAACACAAGAATACCACGCTACATGGAGCGACACGCAGGGCACAGATCCTGGCTACTCGGTGAGTCTCATTCCATGCATGACATCGTGGCCCATTTGATGCGTCAATGACCTTGCAGGGGGGGGGGGGCTACTTAGCACTATCATTCCACTGACACCCTTTATTCGTCTCATACAGGTGATGCCGGGTATCCACTGAAGAGATGGCTCCTTACACCAATCCGGAACCCACAGAACGAGCATGAGGAGGACTACAACCATGCCCACTCACGTACCCGTGTGGTCATTGAACAGGCATTCGGCCTACTGAAGGCTCGTTTCCGCAGCCTCAGCAGGTCTGGCGGGGCACTCATATACAGCCATGAGAAGGTTTCTAAGATGGTCATGGCATGTGTCATGCTGCACAACATGTGCATACGTAGGAATGTGCCCATGCCCCCTGACGCTGTACTGCATGCACCTGAAGATGATGATGATGATGAGGGTGGGGATGTGGAGGCACCTCAAGGAGTCCATGAGGCACAGGATGCACGTGCAATCCGACAGAGCATCATAGATGCATGCTTCTAGCAACCACGCATGGTGCCTATTACACGGAAAGGGGACCTGTGGCACTGTGTGTGTGTAATACAGGCACATTGTGGACTGTACGCCTATGAAGGCCTCGTACGCAAATATCAATGTCCACACATGTCATTGGATGATAATGAGGTGCTGTATTGTTGATGTGATTTGATTTATACACCCTATGGACCCGCCACCCAGTGAAGCCCAACACACCCCCTCCACCCTACTACCTCCCCCCCCAACACCAGTGTCCAAATATGCATGCTGTCCGTGGGTAGACGCTATTGCAAGCCCCCTCTACGGGTATCAGGGGCACCCCTGCCCGTGGAGCGCAGGTTCCTGCCAGATCTGCGTTGGGGGCTGCCCTGGACGGAACTTGCCACGGATGAGGTCTCTGCCTGCTCGCGTCCATGCATGTCTCTGAGGGTTTGTGAGAGCTCCGAGAGCACACGGCGCACAGCAGCAAGTTCAGCACAAACGTCTTTGGACGTCGCATGCAGTTCCCCCCTCAGGCTCTCGGTGCTTTTCTCCATTTGTGCTCTCAGGCTCTCGGTGCTTCTCTCCATTTCTCCCCTGAGGCTCTCACTACTTTTCTCTATTTGTGCCCTGAGTGTCTCGGTGGATGTTTCCATGGCTGCCCTGGAACCCCCGCATTCATTTGCATGGTCCTTGAGTAGCGTGGACGCTTCCTGCTGTTGCTCGATCAGCAGGTCGAGGGACTGTTGCCTCTGCTGGGCCATGGACATTTGCGGTGGTGTGACAGGGGGGCTGCTCAACACATGTTGCCTTGGCACAGGACTTGTGGGGGTTGGCCAGTCGTCGTCTTCAGGGTGCCCCTGCGTGGTTTCGTCATGGTGTAGGGGATGGAACATGCAGGGGGATTGGGAAAGGTCATGGATGGTACCTACGTCGCCAGCACTGTTTTCCGTGTCGGAGCATGCTGGCATGACAGCTGTGTCACCTATGGTGCTGCTACCACCAGAGGCAGTGCCATCAGATACGTTCTTTGGGGGGACCTGTGGTGCTGGGGTTGTGGACTTGCTGGCTGCTGGGGTGCCTGTTGCAGTCCCCTCCAGTGTGCTGCCACTTGATTCCTGCTGCTGCCGTGTCTTGATCCTTGCACCTGAGGTGGAGGCTCTTGGGACGTTGGTCCTGGCCCTCTTTGCAGGCGTGCTGGTAGGGGTGTCCTGCAGCTCGTCGTTGGTATCGGACCCTGTGGTGGAGTAAAGAGGGGCGAGCGTTAGTTATGGGTCTGTCGGATTTGGAATGGCAACGTATCAAATGCATTGGGGTGGTACATGAGGCTGATTTGGGACTGGGCCTTGGAGGTGGTCTCATTTTCGTGTGGATTGAGGATGCATTCATTTGGCTGCCTGCAGTTAGGGGGTGCATGCTGCACATGTAGGGGTTGTTTATGGCTTCTTGATTGATTTGTTTGTTCATTCTGACTTTTAGAGGGCGCTGTCAGGGCTAAGTATGTATTGCACTATGGGGTCACATGGTACTGCACATGTTCGTGGTTTGTGGATTTCGCATTGTTTCTCTTGGCCAACCTACCTGATTCTCCGGATGTCGGCACTCCTTTCTCCATCCCTCCGACTCCCTCTATGCTCTCCATTCCTATGGTGGAGGCGCAGATTTCCTCCCAGGGGGTCAACTTGATGGGCGACTCTGAACCCCCCCCGGTAGCTGTGGCGATGTTCCTGTTCGCAGAAAGTATGCTGCGTACGCGGATCCGCAGGTCGTCCCACCGCTTGCGACATTGCTGTGGCGTGCGGGGTGTTGTCCCCACCGCACTTACGCGCTGTGCCACCAGGACCCATATGGCCTTCTTGTTGGCAAGGGCCGTCCTGGTCATTTGACTGGAGAAGACGACGGCGGAATTTTCCTGTAGGGTCTCGGTGAGCACGGTCAGTTCCTCTCGGGAGAAGTGTACCTGCCGCTTGCGGTCACACGCTTTCTTGGCTACCTTTCCCATATTTATTTTTTTAACTGGGGTTGCTAACGGGTTGGGATGTGTGTCAGGGTCGGATTTTTTATGGTTGTGTTGGGATTCGGATTTTATAGTTGTGCGGCGTGCTGTTTCCCGTTCCGGCCACATGCTTTTACTTCCGTTTCCGTATATTTACGGTGGCCGTAATTTGCGGTGCACGCTCGTTACGGTGACCGCTCATTACGGTGACCGCTAAGATGGGTGGCGGTATTGCACCTGGTGCAGCGTACGGCGGCGGTAAGGGCCGTTTTGGGGTCATTTCCGCCATCGCAGCCTTTCGGATTCCGCCATGGCGTAATGCTCGTGCCCGATGGGTCGTGATTGGCCGCACTTTGCTCCTTCGTGCAATGGCGGAAACGCTATTTACGCTGTTGCGGTCCGGTCAGTCAATTTCCGCCAGGGTCGTAATGAGGGCCATAGTCTTAAAAATACCATCATCTGCATCTCGAGACATTGGGAACTGCCTTGCTCAAGGTAAAATTTCTCCTGGTTTAAGCTTAATCTTAACTTTTCTCACACCCTTCAATTGGCTGACATCATAGGCGCCTGTAGTCCATAAAGAGGTTGGCACTTTTTCCATATCCTCATCAAAAAATGCTGGGCGCTGCCGCACTATCACCACACGCTTTGGGATTTCCCTTCTCTCTATTCTGATCCAATATGTAATACTCATCTCGAATACTGCTTCATCATCTGACGGATCATCTTTAAACAGATCTTCGTCTGTGATGTCAGTCAATCTATACCCTTCTCCAAAAGCAATTACCATTCTCCATGGCCTGCCCTCGTAATTGTTCCTTCAAGCATGACCAATACCCCTCACACTTTGGCTGCATGTAACTCTATAGGAATTTTCCCCCTCCCCTCTTCGTCCATAGGTACCTGTGGCCTGAACAAGAACTCATCAGGTATCCTCATAATTTTGCCCACTAAGCCGGGTAGCCATGTCACCAAAATGCTTAACCCATACAGAAAAACTTCTGGCTTTAATGGCATCTCTCACAGAGCTACTTGCCCTGTAAACGCCATCATAAATTTACCCACGTTTAGATTTGGGCCTCATTGCACGTAGTGCGGTAAGGGTTTACCGGTACCGGTAAGGGCACCGGTACCAGTAAACCCTTACCGCCTTACTACGAGGTCTCTTTGCGGGTTGGTACTTTAACGCCTGTTATTTAGCAGGTGTTAACAACCAACCCGCAAAGGGACCAGGGTGCTAATTATGGTACCGTAATTTGTGGCACCGTAATTAGCACCTTCCCCATTCCAATAGAGCCCTATGGGGCAAAAATGGGAATGGGGAAGGGCAATGGGGGAAGGGGGAATTACCACCCCGCCAACCTTGGAATAGGGCGGCAGTTCCCCTTTCCTCCAAGGCGGTGCCGGTATTTTACCGGCATGGACCAAGGTGCTAATAGCACCTTGGTCCACCGCCTACCGTGTAATGAGGCCCAATGTATCCCTGGACTGGAACACACGATGCCTTCATCAGTGAATGAAATCGTCATATTTAACTTTGTCATTAAATCTCCGCCCAGAGTATTAACCAGTGTCTGTTTTGAATACAATAATGGTACAGACATGTCACACTCTCCTATAGAGACTGGTAATTCATCAGTAAAAGGAACTCTACTTGTAGCTCAAGAGAAGCCCTGAGCATTCATGGCATTTCCCGATAACGGATATTTTCACTCTCATATACATGAGCGAGTTGCCCCAGTGTCTACTAAAAAATAAAACGATTTGCCTACTATGGTGACATCAACCCTCAGTTCCTCTTGGGGGTTCGGTGTTGTAAAACCATATTTCAAATTATACTGCCTGATAATGAACATTGGCCTAAGCACATTCGCATTACACTGAAACCACGTTTGAATGAACCTGAATGAGGCTGACTACGCTGCCATTTTAGAATCATCCGCTTTCTGTTTAACTCTTGTTTCTGTCTCATGTTAAACTGTGTTTTCGGCTCCGGCAGAGAAAAATATGAACTTTACACTGTGTCAACGTTTTGAGGCTGCTGAAGCAGAATGTTTGTCCTTCACTAAGAAACCTTGGAGCTGAACTGAACCTCAATTTAGATGTTGTCAGCACCAATAGCTTCATCCTTGTTCAAACAGTGGAACTGAATGCTGAATAGCTGAAACTGTGTGTGTTTGCAGAAATCTATTGTGGTCATTCTTGAAACTGGACTTACTATAAGCTGGAGAACCAACATTACCATTGTATTTAGTGTCTAAAAAAACATCTGAAGTGGTTGAAGACAGCATTGCTGTATTTGTCATGTGAGCTGGGTATGAACCCTAGCCAATTGTTAACTTGGAGAAGGGGTGGATGATGTAACTGGGATTGTGTATAAAAGATGCATCATTTGTAATGTCCAACACTCTCTCCCCTCACAGTGTCTTCTGGTACACACTGCGAGGTGTTGGGAGCCAAATAGCTATCTGTATTGGCGTATTTAATTTTGGTGGTGCTAAGCCTCAATATTTCCTTTGATCTTTCAGAGTCACCGATAGTACTGAACACATCAAGTCACACTGCGAGCTGTCCTATTGTGGGTACATACTTATACCTGGACCTGTAAAATGACTTCCTGCCACAACAGTGATACCCCCTACTCTAGGTGTCAATAAATGTCCTGTGTTTGCACTCTGCTGTATCTGCATAGGTGAGTGCTGTGACTGCCCTTGCAGCAGATTCAATGGTGTTTGCTGTGGTTGAAATGTTTTTGTATTTGCAGCGCTTGTGCTTGATAACACTGTCTGATCTTGGGCAAACCCATCCTTACTTTGTGAACTATAGGCTGGAGGATAAACTGTACCCCCTCTTGAGAATTGCCCATTTTGTACACACCCTTGAATCGCACATATTTGCACGATGTGCCCTGTCATGCCCCATGTCCAACATATAGGAATGGGCCTTGTAATTTGTCCTTCTTGCATATTTTGATTGTCATTCTGCATATTCTGAAACCCGCCGGTTATTTTGAAAGCCAACCTGATTATTCGGGAAACCACCTCTTCCTCTGAAGCCCATTCCTCTGCCTCGTGGTGTGATCCCATTCCCTCCTTGATCTGTTTGGCATTGATTATTCACCACTGACGTACCTACTGCTAGCTGCGTTCCCAACTCTTCTCCGTTTGCCAGTACCGCTCCTTCTATGGTGCACTTTGACAATTTCTTCTGTACTAACTTAGCCCCATCAAGCTTCTAAGCATCCTCTTCTTATTTTTCTATTCTATTGTAGCAATCAGCAATGATGCACGATAGTCAAATGTATCTCTGCCCATGGCTTCGCTTCCATTCCCACTAGCTTCTTGAGCTGTCTCTGTACCTGTTCTGGCAATCCATGACACAAAATGTGGTAAAATACAGCACTGATTTCCTCCAAGGCTCCAACGTTTGCAAAGTCCAGTGTTCCTGACTTCTTTGAATATAAGCAAGCATAACTTCGCCATCTTTCATTTTACGTCCCATAATTGCACCCATATCTGATGTATCATGATACTGTACCCTGAACGCTTTCCAGACAGCCGCCCTACAATTATTAAATGGTGCTCCATCATGATCTGTGTTCTGTGCCATGATACTTAAGTAACCTGCTCTCGTCCAAATGTCATCAGCCCTTTCCCCAAGAATGGTTGCTAGGAGACTCTTAATGTCCCCTATGGCTGGAGGATTAATCCATTTTCCCAGACCCGCCGTTAAACAAGAGTTTACATCTTAATTTATCCTTGTCCATCTGGGGCGAAGGGATATACTGCGGACTGGCTCCTCCTTTCTCGAATAAAGAAAGCCCTTTCCCCAAGAATAGCTGCTAGGAGACTCTTAATGTCCCCTATGGCTGGAGGATTTCATCCTGTCATCTTTTCTAACTCATAAATCAATTTTCCCACACCCGCGATTAAACAAGAGTTTACATTTTAAGTTATCCTTGTCCATCTGGGGTGAAGGGATATACTGCGGTCTGGCTCCTCCTTTCTCGAATAAAGAAAGCCCTTTCCCCAAGAATAGCTGCTAGGAGACTCTTAATGTCCCCTATGGCTGGAGGATTTCCTCCTGTCATCTTTTCTAACTCATAAATCCATTTACCCACACCCGCAGTTAAACAAGAGTTTACATCTTAAGTTATCCTTGTACATCTGGGGCGAAGGGATATACTGCGGTCTGGCTCCTCCTTTCTCGAATAAAGGGAACTGCGTGAACCCAAATCTGCAATCGGCTTCAATCGTTTGCCTATCCATAGTATGGACAGTGGTTCCTGATTTTCTTCTACCTGGCAATGACCTCAATCTGATCAAATATGGTGGTGATTCCCCCCTCTCACTATGCGATTGTCCTTTAGGTCGCTTTGGTTACGCCATGGGATCTGGCATCCTATCTTTAGGTTTCTCTAGATCAGACCATCTCACTTCCCTGTCTGTCTTCAAACATCACGCATGCACTTTCTCCCTCTTCACCACTGAAGGTTTCTATGTCTTCATCTGACATATCCAACACACAACTAGTATGGCTTTCATCTTTCTCATCCCTATTTAAAGTTGGCCTGTCTAAAGACAATGCTCTGACTTCCTTCCTTGCCTCGTGAATGGACAACTCTAGATCGTCTTCTTTTCCTCTACTTCCTGATTCACCATTTGTCCTCATCTCCTGATATGCTTTATCAATCCTATCTCTGATGCTTCCTATCTCGAAATTCTCATCTAGGTTTACCCTAGACAGTCCTGGCATTGTTCCTTGCGACGGGAGAAACTGCTCTATGTCACCCCATGATATTACTGGACTCGGTTCCATCAGCTCGTCTCAATGCGATCAATATTGCGTTCCCTCTGTCTCCTTTTTCACTGCATTTCTTCTCGTCATCTAATTCCCTTTGCTTCCTACCTTCCCATCTAACTCACTCATCCTGTCTTTTCTTTAACCTTCTTTCATTTGCTCTACGCACCTCTTTGTTCCTTCGCCTTTGCTTTCTTTTATCTCATAATTTCTGTTCATCTTCTTCTTCTCTTTTCTTTCCTAGCCTATCTTGTTCTTCAGTTGCTCTCTGCCTGTTGTCATACTTCCTTTACTGCTCTGCCTTTTCTTCCTTTCTTATCTGCTCCTCCTGATACATCTGTTCTCGTCTTTGTCTACTCTTTCTTTTATGCTTATCTTCCTTCAATCGTTTCTCTCATTCCCTATCTTTTCAATCATGTTCATCTTGATCTTCCCCTTTCCTTACTTCCTCAATACTCTTCCCATCGAGTTTGAGCAGTATCTGTCCACCCCTCCATTCATTCTGTATGAGCGTAACCTCGTCAGCTTTCTACTTTTCTCCTTTCCATCTCTTAATCTCCCGTTCTATATCTAGGGATACATTTGGTCATTCTGTTTTCCTCCTCTTTGTCTTGTAAGACCTTAAAGGTCATCTCTTTTCCTTTAATCCTTTCTGGGCTCTTGTCACTGCTATCAGCAGGTGGTTCATGTATCAGTTTACTATATCCTGTAACCGCTTTTAGTTCCCTTAATGGATACAATCCTTCATCTTTTGCACTATTGCCATTTACTTCAGGCACGGTAAGGGGAGCAGAAGGCTCAACACCTTCCTCCCTACACTCATTAAGCATCAGGAGGCAGATCTTCTCATTCCTCATGGTACATTTTCCAGATGTTATGTTCTGGCTTTCGATTCCCCTGTATAGCCGTAGGACCAGGAATAACTGGGGATTGCTGTGGCGCTTGTTACAGCGCAAATATCAGGGAAACCACATTGCCCAGCATTCCCTGTCTAAACACAGTCACGTGATGCGGGAGGGACGTGCCTCCCGGCTTCCTGATGGTAACACTACTAGTATCGGTAAGAAACACTCCTCCGATGCTCCTTAACTGTGTTGCGGGCTCACGTTAAGTCATATCTGTAATTACGTCTTTTTGGTATCCCGATCCTTGGATTGCTTTGAAGGACTGCTTTTCATCTGTTTGTTGCCTGTTTCCTGATGCCCGGTTCCCCACTCCTATAATTGATTGTTTACCCAGTTATTGAACTCCTGGACTTCGTTTCTCTCAGCCCCTGAATCTGCTTTTCACATTGGAAACTTCTGTTGCTGGCTCAGCCTTACGTCCGTGCACAAACTTCTTGCTATACTATTCACGCGGACTATAGTTTAGGAGCTCGCATTGTGCACTACTCTGGTTTCACCTCCCTCTTCCAACCTGCACCTCAGCATCTATTTCAGTAAACGCTGTTCATTCTGCTGCTGTTTATTCCCCCTTGTGCTCTTACCTGCTCTACCCTTAACCCATTCTGTACTGTTTGAGCTTGAGTGCGTGTTTTGTCAGTTGCTTGCCAAGATGCATCAATACTTACCGTTAATTTACACAAAATACGTTTCAGAAAAATAACAAATATTAGCAACCACCAACAGACGCCGCTCAAAGCCTCTACTTTTCAGTTTACTCCAATCTACCTGTTCAGCCAGCGCCAACAACGGCTAAAAAGATAGATATTTACCTTAGATCTCTACTCAACACAGCCTATTTTTGTCGCTCTTCGACACTCCACTTTTTCAATACACAAAATACACAAACAGACAAACGAGTCGACTTTAACATATATCTCCTCAGCCCTCTTTGCTGCTTTCTCTTGCCCCTCAAATACCCTGATAGGAGTTTGAATAATTTTCCTCTCACAGATCTATCTATGTGCCACCTAAGTACACCATGGGTATTAAAATGACTCTTTCTAAAATCTCCTTGAGCTTATGACTCTGGGCTACAGATGATCCTCTTCTAGACGTTCTTCATCATATATTAACCAAACAACCCTGTTACCTTATACTTTTACCAAAATCCCCATTCCCTTATTTTGCCAGCCCCTCAATTTACCCTCGGGATCGTCTCCTCCTCCAACCAGCCACTGTCACCTTTGGTCCGCTCAGCACCTGTGGAAACCAGGAAGGTTTTTGTGAAAGCGGGACCCTTCCCACCTATCTTGCAAGAATTCTATATTGGGCACTCTCCACATGAAGCCTTGCTATACTCCAGCTAAATGGTGGAGGACGCCCAATATTCTGTAAGTTCTAAAAGCCTACTGACCGACGGGTCCTTTAAGATGAGGTAACAGTATCTGAGAAGGATGGGGATGCAGATCTTACTCATACATCAATAATCTGACCGACTCAGGAAGTTTGGCAAAAATCACAACTGTTTTATTAACAATTATCTGAAACAGGGAGTACAACAGACATTAACGGATGTTTGCTTAAGTCTCTCAAACATTTCATAAAAAAGCACAACTTTATACTAAAAATCTGTCATAAGTGATGTCATACTACATGGCAAAATAAGAAAACCTACTAGGCAATGTGATAGGCTTAAAGGGAAAATCTAAGTATACTTTCTGTAATCAGGGGGGCACCTAAGCCGACCAAAAGTGCAAGTCAATTTGCATGTCAGACTAAAACACAATGTTCTATTGGCTTCTCAAACTATAGGGCTCCCTGTTACGTGGCACGTTTGTACCCTTCTGGAATATTTCACTCGCTAGCAGCACGCAAGCTGGTGCCCCAGGTGCTGGGGGTTGGCTTTGGTCATTCATCCCCACCCAATTAGGCCAAAATCCATCATCACTCCTGCGGTCTGCCATTCAATTACTTCATTTGAACTCGGCCTTGTGAAGGCTCACTGTGCTTGAGAATAAAAGGGAGTGAAGACATGGCCATATCTTCTGGTCTTGGTGTAGCTCGCCCCAAAGACTATTTTCATCTGACCATGTGACTAAAGACCACGTTTTGAGCTCCTTCGTTGTATTTAATACTATTAAATGAAGAAAACTTGCCACTTCTAGTGTTTTTCCGTTACACCTCAAACAGGAGCTCAGCTTGCTTCTCAAGTTCACTGTGTCTTCTCGAGTAGATAACCAGGCTCTTGCATCCCGACTCTTGACATTGGACCAGACAAGCCTTCTCGAATCTTCCTTTGCCTTCAGCTTGTTTAATTCTGCTGCGCCACACTTCCAGCCCTTTTCATTCACAGGGTCCAAGTTTGTTAAATGCGTCATGGAACATCCAGATTCTTTACATTCCTATGTATATACATTGGCGGTACCTCCTGCAGTCTATTCACCATGTAGCCACCCTCATGATTACTTCATCTACTTGCGTTACTGTGTCTGTACATTTGTGAACTGGTTTTGCATTTTCTTCAGTTCTTCTCCACACGTGCAATCTTCATTTTGCTCCCAAAATGTTGCTTACTTCATCAGATTCTATGAGGTCTATATTCTTTCTTCATTGGCCTCTCTTCTCGGGGTGACATTTCTGCTTCATGTGACATCACCAGCCTTTTCTTTCATTCATTTTCATCCTTCTTCCAGAAGATCCTTCAGAAGACCGTAATTTCTTCACAGATACATATATGGTTTTCTCAATGGATACCTTGTTTCAAGGACTCTTCATATTATAGGTACCATTATTGGCTCCGTGCATGTTGCAATTTCCGGCTGCCAACATATAGGTAGAATGGGGTGGGACTTCCAGTAGAGGTACTTGGCTCCTCCTCTACACAGATGAACAACTGTTCTCAGAGGACACATAGTAGGCAGATGTGGTATTTCAGAAATACATCTGATGTCAGGTGAATATAGAGAGGTCACCCAAAGGATCCAAATAGTGAGCATGTTATCAGCTTATTTGCAGGATCATATGAAACAAGTGCCAGGGACACTATGGACCAGTGGGCCCCATGATGTAGGGTTATTGTAGAGGGCATGGGTGGTCTGCATAAAATTGAAGGAGGGGGCACTGTGGCCCCGGGTTAAAGGATACTCACT
This sequence comes from Ambystoma mexicanum, assembly GCF_040938575.1. Lineage (NCBI taxonomy): Eukaryota > Metazoa > Chordata > Amphibia > Caudata > Ambystomatidae > Ambystoma > Ambystoma mexicanum. The sequence goes on from NC_090921.1 coordinate 1,440,095,222, forward strand.
ATCACAAGAAGCAGACAAGGGCATATATGACACACTCCTCGCACTATGGCAACAGGGCATAATAAAAACATCAGAATCCACATGTAATATCGCCATTTACCTTGTCAAGTAATCAAAAGGAGGGGCATGGAGAGTTATCCATGATCTCCGCCCCTTGAACAACGTAGTGCAAGCAGAATTCCCACTGGTACCAAATCCAGCCACTATATTATGTAACTTCCCCACAGAAAATACATGCTTCATAGTTATTGATTTAAATAATGTGTTCTTTTCCATTTCATTGCACTCCGATTTGCAGTATTTCACTGCATTCGTGTACTGCATGACCAGATTCATAACTTAATATTTACCACAAGGGTATTGTGAGTCACCCAGTTTGTTCAACAGGGTGATCCAAATGGACCTAAGCAAATTCCAAATGCACAGCACAGTCATCCAGTATGTGGATGACCTCCTGGTGTGCAGCACAACGGAGGACCAGTGCAAAACAGGGTAATTCACATGGACCTAAGCAACTCCAAATGCACAGCACAGACACCCAGTAAGTGAAAAACAGATTTGGTTACACTCCTGAAATCATCAGCAGAGAAGGGGTATAAGGTGGACAATTGCAGCACTGGCAGAAAGAAGTAGTGTACCAAGGGCAGATATCATCAGTAGATGGCAGGAGGATTACTCCAATTAGTGCAGATGCAATACAGAGCACACCAAAGCCAGACATGTTCTTAAATCTGTGCAATTACTGCAGTGCCTGGTCTTTGACTATTCCACGTAGCCCCTCATTCAGGGATTAACAAAAAAGTACAGATGGTAAAAGGAAAAATTAAATGGACATCTGAAATGATTGACTCATTTGTCAAACTAAAGGAAGCATTTGCACATGCACCGGTTTTAGCAACTCCAAACTACAAAGAGACATTAGCCCTCATTAGGACTCCGGCGCTAAACCATGGTGCTGTTAGCAGCATGGTCCATGCCGGAGTCCGCCATGGAGAAAGGGGGAATTACCACCCCATTCCAAGGTTGGCGGGCGGTAATTCCCCCTTTCTCCATGGCCCTTCCCCATTCCCATTTTTGCCCCATAGGGCTCAATGGGAATGGGGAAGGCAGCAATTACGGTACCGCAAATTGCGGTACCGTAATTGCCATCAAAGTCCCTTTGCAGGTCCCTACTTTAACGGCTGGTCCAGACCAGCCGTTAAGGTCGGGAGCCGCAAAGGGACCTCGTATTAAGGCGTTAAGGGGTTAACAGCGCCTCAGCCTTTTACGGCGCCGTTAACCCCTTAACGCCAGGGTCCTAATGAGGGCCATTCTGTTTGTTTTCAGATTCAGATGACACAGTGATGACGGCTGTCCTCACTCAAAAGAACCCACAAGGTGACAAGCCCCTGGCCTATTACAGTGGTATCTTAGACCCAGTAATGCAAGGCCACTTTCCATGTGAACAGGCACTTCCTGCAGTAGCATATACCATTGAGAAATCAGCAAAAATAACAATGGGATGTGCAGTGATGCTTTATGTGGAGCATTTGCTTTTCGCAATACTAAAAAATCAACGTCCACATTAACAACTCAGAGGGTGTCAGGGTAGAAGGTGATACTGTCCAACCCATCAATTGAGATACTTAGGTGTCGGGTCATCAATCCAGCAACATTCATAGCATAGCCGCCAGGATTACTTTTCATGGATGCCACCTGGTACAGCATGAACAGTGTGTGTGTGAGCTGTGTGTGTGTGTGTGGGGGGGGGTATTATTAGAGTGGATGGGAGGTACTGTATGGGATCAATATTTGTTTGTGTGTGTGTGTCTGTATTTAGCCAATCTGTGTGTATGTGAAGGACTATGTTTTGGAGGACAGAGTGGGTGGTGGCTGTGGGTGTGTGTGTGTGAGGGCAGTATATGTGTGCAGTCAGCTTGTGAGGGGAAGTAGTGTTAGTATGTGTGTGCCGTTTTTTATGTTTGTGTTGCAGAAGTGTCTTTGTAGGGGTATGTGTCTGTGGAGAATAGTGTGCTTGGTTTGCAGGTTATGTGTGTATGGGAGCAGTGTGTTAGGAGGGGATGTGCAGGTTGTGAATACATGGTCAGTGTGTGCTTGCAGGAGGCAGTGTGTACAGGTTTGCAGTTTGTTTTGGGGCAGTGTGCCTGTAGTGTGTGGTGGCAGTGGTAGTGTGTGTGGGCAGTCAGTTTGTGGCAAGAGTGTGTGTGGGAAGTGTGCATGTATTTGTATTTATTTGAGCAACAGGGACATCAATTTCTATCAGAAATGACTTACATTAACACATTTACAAATGGCAGAAGCATTCCCACAAAGTGTGCCTGTACAAGACCAGAACGTTGAGAACAGGTAGTGATCCAGTTTATGAGCGTGTACAAAATGTGGTCTTATGCTAAGGACAAAAGAAAACAAACAGAAACCAAATTAAAATGTTTATAAGAAAACAGGTAAATTGTAAAGATAATATTAATCTCAGAGGAAACAAGCTTCAAACAAAACAGGAGTAGTAAGTAAACATACAAAAGTAAACTATTAATAGTCATTTGAGGCCTTGGTGGTTTCAGGTAGAGAGGATGAGGAGAGGGCTGCGGGAAATACCTTTTAGCAAGTAAGTGATGTTTAAGCCAAGATATGAAGCGATCCATATTTGGGCTGACTTTGATTGCTATTTAATGCATGTAATTTAAAGTAAAGTTGTCTTATATGGTGGTCTTCTGGCAATAATGTTGGGCTTGCTGTACATGGCTCTGTTAGAAAGGAGGGCAGGGTGTGCTAGTCGGATGCAGAAACCTTTGGTGTTGATGAATGCAGGTCAGAAGCTGTGTGTCAATATGAAAATATCTATGTTGCTTGTGGTTGGTACAGACCAGACTGGTTTGTCGTATTTGTACAGCTCTCTGATTGAGGCGGGCAAACATTTACAGCATGGTTGTTGATAGGAGATGGATTGGGTCTGAATCTGTTAAGTACCCTAGAAATAGGAGGTCTGTATGAGTGTGGTAGGTGTAAGGATGAAAGGTTTTAGTACTGAGTTAATTTGGGGATGTGGGGTGTACCCTGGGGGTGAGGGTGTTGTCACTTTCTGGTGGTACATTTCATTGAGATTAATGTTGTGGACCAGTGCCACACAGGAGAGGTTTTAGGAGTCAGCTAGATTATGGACAGTGTGTTCCAGTGGAGTAGGGTGAGAAGGGAATAAGAGCAAAAGTGAAAGGAGGCACAGGGGCCATATGAGAAAGTGAGGTTGAGTGCAGAGGATGATGTGAGGGATGAGGTAGTGAGCAAACGGATATATAATAAGACAGGTACTGAGGAGCAAGACTATTGGTAGCTCTGTAGACTGGGATAAGGTACTTGAAAAGAGAGCGGTTTTGCATGCAGAGCCAACTAGCATGTTGTTGAAGGTAGAAGTGGGCGAGGAACTGGATATGTTGTAGAGCATGTAGGTAGAAAAGTTCAGGACTTTCTCTAGAGGAAGGAAGGAGTAGAGACACAGACCAAGGAGTAGGCTTGAGAAGTAGTCCAGTTTTCTGAGCACACAAGTGGAGATTAGAGTTTTTGTAGAGTAAATAGTAAGAAAGTGATACATTTTCTGAATGTTGAGGAGGGTAATACGAGCATCAGAACCAGTGGTAGTAATTAATGGTTTCAATTATAGCTCCCTATCAAAGAGGTCCCCTAGCTTGCAAGTGTGTGTGTGTGTGTGTGTGTGTGTGGGGGGGGGGTGTCTGTGTGTGCTGAAAGTGTGTGAGCACTATGTGCGTGGGGGTGAAATATGTGGGGTCAATGGGGGGTGATGGAATAGTGTCTGTGGGTACAGTGTGTGCGTATTTGTGTGTTGCTACAGTGTGCCTGGGTGTCCGGGCAGTGTGTGTGTGTGTTTGTTTGTTTGTGAGGGGCAGTGCATGTCTCAGGGAAGTATAAGTGTGGAGGCCAGTGTGACTGTGAGGGCAGTGCACATGTGGAGGCCTATGTGTGCATAGGACAGGGTGTCCACATGTGTAAGGGCAGTATGTGGGGGCAATGTTAGTTTGTAGGTGCACTGTGCGTGTGAGTTGGGGCAGTGTGAGCATATGGGAGGGGCAGTGTGTGTGGATAGTGTGTGTGCGAGTCAGCAGTTTTAGTGTGTGGGCAATGCATGTGTGTGATGTTTACAAATGTGTGTGTTGGGAAGGCTGCATAGGGGTAAATAACTGTGGGGCAATGTGTCTGGATTGGTTGTATGCAGGAAGTGTTTGTGAGGGCTTTCTGTGGGGGCTGAGGTAGTGGGCAGTGGGCGTTCATGGGGATTGTTTGTGGAAAACAAGTGATGGAATTGTGCAGGGTGATTGTGTGAGGGTTTGTATGTGACTGAAGGGAGAAAGTATGCAGGTGTGTGAGGAGTTTATGTGGGAACATTGTGTCTGGGGCAGTGTTGGTGTGTGTGGTGGGGCAATGTTGGAGGCACTATATAAGGTCAGCATGTTTGGGACAGAGTGTGGGGGAGAGCAGAGTGTGTGTGTTTGGAGAGCAACATGTTTCGTGGGGGCAGTTTTCTTTTAGTGATCAGTGCGTGCATATGTCTTTGGGCAGTGAGTTGTTGAGTGTTGTTGCAGTATTTATTTTGTGAGACACAGGCCTACCTGGTGTTATTGTTATATTGGGATCATGAGCTGCCCGCCAAACAACCGGACCTGGTAGGCACTAGAGCACAATTTCTCCACCTTAGTGGTATTGCATTAGTGGTATTTAATTGGTGGTATTTCATTGGTGGTATAGGCTCAGAATAGACTTACCAGATCACCTGGAAACTGCAATATGTAGAATCAGCTCCTTATTATTTGACCCAACTCACAGTATTTTGGTATACCTTGCTTTTTACAGCAGGCAGTAATAGAACATACCTCTGTAGCTCTGTACATTTCTATTAGTTTTCACAAGTGATTATGGCACCCAAAAATAGACCAAACTGATATATGTTTCATTCACATATTTTATAAGCAACTGAGATTCATGAGTGACACAAAACAGCATGTGCAATGAGTTCAGTATGCCATTTTATGCAATGCAGAAATGAAAGTACAGATAGCTACTTCATATTATCCCTTTGTAGTGATCACATACTCCACACTTCAGGCCAAAATGGAGCTGTGGGCACACTTCATAGTAACTTCCTATCCTATGATAAAGCCCTTTCTCCCACAATAGATTCCAATTACATGTCTAGTGTTGCAGTTCAAAACAATGCTATCTAATGGCATTGAAACGTATTGTTCACTTTAGCAGAGCCCTGAGCGTTCAATTCATATATGTGAAATCTGCTTCTTGGATGGAGCAGAAAACCTATGAATATAGCTATCTACATTTGTAAGTGTAAATGTTTGCCAGCCTGCAGCTCAGCTGCCCACAATCTGCAAACACACAAACACACACCTCACTTTGTCTTCACCTAAAGAACATTTGAAATATTCTCACCAGTAAATTCAGGGAAGGATCAATTCTTTGTGTCCTCCGTCTGCTGGACTCAGATCACCCATCCTTCCTTTGCTGCTAAGAGTCTCTTCTCTCACCATTGGCTCGCACACAGAAAGATGACAGTCAGATTTTCAGAGAGACATCCCCTCCCACTTTCTCTCTCTTTCTTCCCTTTCAAGGCCTCTCTCTTCAACCTGCCCCTTCCTGTAAGTTCCCATATGGAAAATGGAAGAACTGCCTGCCCTTGACTGTGATGTCACGTGCCAATCAGAAACCACCTCCTCTTACCAAAACCTCTAGAATTTTCCAGAGAACACGTCATGTTTTGCCTGTCACCTTTGCACAGAGATTCAGGGCCGCAACGGATGCCAATGAGTTGCATTTTGCCCTTCCTGTGCTAGAACCTGAAAGCTTCAAACAATGGACTTTAGTTTTCAGCACATTCCATGTCCATGTCCCTTAACTTGTCACGCCTTCATTGCAAGGACAGATTTCATTATTTTGTTTACTCTCTACTCAGCCTTTCAGCTTGTGCCTGCAATCTCATTAAGTGGGCCAATTTGTCCCAATATTCTGCACCAATCATTTGCACCAATGAGATATCGACTGAGCTATTGACTGAGCTGCCTTTAATAATAGTAAACAATTATATATTAGTAGGTTAGGGGTTAGTAATTGTTAGTCTTATGCTTCATTGCAACTCAGTCCATGCTATACCATGGTGTGGTGCACTATGCTATGGTATGGCTACCATGGTACCATGCAACACTCGGTGCAACCCCCCTTTTGCTTTGTTTTTTTAAAACTCACAGTACTGATTCACAACAGATGCACATCCGATTCTCACACCTCTTTCTGTAAGAGTATGTGTTTTTGATCAAATTCTGCCCAGGCTAAAATTCAGAGCCTAACTTTCCATACATATTTCATTCTTTGTTTCGATTGAGACCTGGACTAACAATGGGCTCCTACAGAAACAAGACTCTCAGCAATATGTGGCCCATTCAATTGAGTTTTCTTTTTCTCTACCACCAATAACGTGAACATCACCATATGCATGTTGACTGTAAGCACTATTAACCAAATAAAAATGGCTACCATTGAAATTGCTACAATCACCAAACCTACTTCTTCCCAGGTTACCCAACTGTATATATCACTCTCTGTCAGGCCTAAGTCACTCATAGTAATGGTATTCTTGTTTAAATATATTTTTATCATGTGTATGCTTTTATCCTTCAATATAAGGGTCAATGGGAAACCTATATTCCTGAAAAAAATGATATTCTCCACGTTTGCCTCCGACAAATTGCCATCCACATGAAATAGTGTCAGTCCACCAATCAGCACCACTGTAACTTTAGGGACAGACATGCGAAATATATTATGCTGTGTAATTGCATAATTGGTAACCAAAGTACAGACCAACCACCTGTGCTTGATTAATTTATCATTGGCCGATTCTTTAGGCTTTGGGTTACTTATAGACACTTCACATTCTTCTGAGATACTATGATCCGCTCTCAACCCAAAAATTGCACCCATTGCATCAGGAACAAATGGCTTTCCTGGACATATATCATTTTATTATTTTAATTTTACACAACTATGTTCCCAGGCTTGAAAAGCCACCAATTCAGGAGTCAGAATTTTGACATATTTGTCACCTGCCAGAAACCTCCATTATGCAGTAATTTAGTTTGATGAATCAACTCTGGAGAGAGGAATGGGATAGACATCAGAAAGCCTATTTCAATTTGTTCTACATCAATGTACAATGGGATTGCACTTCCCATTTCAAATACAATTTTTTCTTGGATCATTTCGACCTCATTTTGTGTAATCCATGCCATAATTTGACGAATGAATTCAGATGACACAAAGTACAGAGGTATATGGCCCTGAATCACTTGAGACACCCCGTTTTGAACCTCCCGTAGGAACTTTGTCAGTCTACTTTTTATTGGATTTAACACATTCAAACTGCTGATGTCAGTGTAGATATGTCAGTGAACAAAAAGAAGTGGCCCAGACATGTGATGTCATCAGTGATGTCAACAATGACATATGTGATGTAATCTTTGCTGTCCTGGGTGTTAGTCTTAGCAGTGCATGGTGGTGTCTCGAGTTATGGTCGCTTAACTTACCATAACTGGCGAATTTCAGAGGGTTTTGCTGGTGTACCTTTCCACTGCTACAAGTCCCTTATATTGTACTCCCCCCAATGTCACAGCAATGGAAATCACGAACAGTGCAAGGATGTCATTTAGAGCTTGCCAGTGGTCGCACCTGCGACCACTGCGGTCTCCCTTGCTACCCCTGTGGTCTCCCTTGTTACCCTAAAAACAGAAAATATTAACAGAATGATGTTTTTTTCTTTTTGAAATTGAGGCTCCTGGGCTGTGGCCAGCCACATGTGGCTCTTTGTTTCTGGAGTGGCTGGTTTTCTCATTGCTATAGATGGTAAGATAGTTCAGTGGGTTGAGTGCTCGCTGCTGCAATGTGTGTCTGATCTGCAGGTTGCAGGTTCGGGTCCCCGGCAAGGTCAACTCAGCTTTTCATCCTGCTGAGGTTGATAAATGAGTGCCAACACAGGTTGGGTGATATTGTATGTATTTGTGTTCTATATGAAGAGCTTAAGTGCAAGTGCAATATAATAACACATCATTATCATTTGGCCTTGGATGTCTGCTTGCATTCACAGTAATTTGGTAAATGGGCCTATACGTGCTGATATTATTTGTGTTTGTATTTATATATTTATATTGTGCCGAAGCCTGTTCGCATCAGGGCGCGTACCCATAGCCAATGACATACACAAATATAACAGGACATCAAAGATAAATTGTCATATCCTAGCTCTCTGCTTATTTAAACATGTTTGTTTTTAATCTTTTCCTAATGATAAATTAGGTGATCCATTCTTTAAAGTGATATCTTAACCATATTTTTCATAGTGTACTTAGAAACAATGCTATGTGATGCCACTTCTTGTTTCGTCAAGCAGTGAAATGTTGTGTTCCATCACTTCCCCTGATGTTTGTTGGGGTGGGGTCAAATAACATCACTTCCTGTGATGGCATCAGAGTTCAAGGGTCATGTGATGTTACTTCCGCTACCCCTGCCATGTTTATGAAATGGCGTCCCTGGAACAGCGCTGTAGTCCACGGACGGCGGATGGCATTTGCAAGCCTTAAAATCATAGGGGAGACCCAAAAAAGATGTAACAATCCCCCAACAAACAGATGTACTTAAAAGCACAAATATTCTTTACAATATGTAAGTACATATTTTTGTACAAATACTCACGTTTAAAAATATATATTTTTTTTTTAGGTAACACACATTGCAATGGAATGCACCAATTACATACCATAACTGTGCATTTCATATAATCTCCTCAGTACAGCTCTGGATACAGATTGAAAACAGCAGCTGCTTACTGGACAACACATTCTTATTAAATAGTAAGTGCATTGCATATATTTATCTTTTATTGGCTTTCATTGCATACAAATGTGTTGTAAAACGGAACCCCTTATATTTCTCACAGAAATGGCAATCACACTAGAATGGTTGGAAGAGAACTTCCCAAGAGATTAAATAAGGACGATAACATATCCAACGGTATGCAATACATACTTTACTTTCAACAAATAATTTACTTTGTACACACTGTACTAAAATAATTATTTCTATTTCTCTTACAGTACATTGTGTTCATGATGAAAGCATTCCCCAGGTTCATAATTTTCAGTCCTCACAATCAGAAACAGAAATTGCATCCACAAATGTAAATAGTCAAATCAAGAACTTGTCAACAAAATTGGATACATTACTAATAATGTCAACGAACTTTTACAATATGTGAAAAACCACCTGATTAAAAATGTTCCTTTTCACTGTCCCACTAGCACCTGCACCCCTTGTCCCCAGCAAGCATGCCCAGCCAATTCTGAACATGTTCCTCAAAGACGATTTGATGAAACCTCAGTCCCCTCCTCCCATCATGATTATTCTAAACAAATGCCTAATTCTCCCATTTATGTTTCCCATTCCTATACCCCATCCCTTTCTTAAATAAATATATGTTTGTTCTACAAATTCTTCCTTTACTGTTGTGTGGTATTCCCTTGTGTTTTAAAAGTCCCTTTATGAGCCATGGGACTGTCTGTGGTGCCCGCATTGGAAATGGAGGTGCCTCCGGACACGCACCATGTCCAGACAAATCTGTGCCTCCATGAAGCACTTCTAATTAGTCTGCGGATCCTGCATCTATTGTAAGGACACCCCACTCACGGGCGCTGAAATTTCCTGCCTGCAGGGTATCTGGGGATGGACCGGAGGCCATGGACATCTGAGGACGTCATCCTGTGACCACGCCTGTGCACCGTGACAGCGGTGTCCGATGGTGCAGAGAGTTTAAAAGTGCTTTTCCGTCCAATTGTGGGTTTTTCAAGCAGAAACCTTACCCTTGCACAGCTTGCAGGCCCATTCTACATTGATATGGCAGCTTTTTACAACTTTCCAATGCCTGTTTTTGACTCGGTAGTCCCCAAACAGCACAACTGTCTACAGACGGTTCCTCTAGACGGGCCCACCCATTACTTTCCCTCATTCTCAATCTGGTGGTCCAGGAGAGAGAATCTGGAGAACAACTGTTTTGCAAATCTCTGAAAACCTGCTGCAATGGCCTTTCCTATGGCCACCTTTGCTTCCTAAGCACCCCCACCACCACAAGCACCGCGTCAACAACCTGGAGGGTCTCAAGAGGGGAACTGCACAGTGATACAGAGGAGGATCAAGAAGAAGAAGAGGATGAAATGCAGGAAGTCCCAGTCACCAGTACTTGCAGTGAGTCCTCGGTGTGGCAATTTTGCACCACCTTTGGAAATGCACATGCAAGCACAGTTCTATGCACTGAGTGCAAAGTTGAACTCAGTCGTAGGAAACCTGGCTTGTATTCCTACAGGACTACTTCCATGAGGTGCCACACCAATTTGGCACAACTGAGTGCTCTGAGAAAGCCAATGCCTTTCCCAGCGAAGAGCAGGTTGACTTCCTCCATACCATCATCTTCATCTGCTCCTGTCACCACAAAGGATACTAATTTGGGGCAGGGGATCCCATCAGCGGTTTTACAGGCCATACAAAATGCTGTGGACCCTTACCTTTCAAGGCGCACAGTGCTATGCATGAAATGTGAAGCACCAATCTGTTGAGGGGAGCAGTTTCGGAGTGCTTTCGTGACTGCAGTCAAGGAGCCTGAAAAACACTGCCACCTACCTGATTAAGACCTGCCCGACATCTTCCTCTCTCCACCTAACCCTTCGTCCTCATGGTTGGTGCCACCCCCCTCTCCCCTCCCCTACCTTCCCTTTCAGAGAAAAAATGGCAACAAAATTAAAAATAAATAAAAAATAAGGTGCCTTTTGGTGAAAAATATAGTAAAAAAATAGAAATGAGGAAAAAAGCACAGGCCGTTGCGCAGTCTGCATAGTCTGCTGACAGCACGGTAGTCTGCGGACATGTAAATAATTCAGGGCGTGGGACAAATGTGATCATTGCAATTGTTTTCCGCTCAAAAAAGTGGCTCTTGAAAGAACCGTTTTTTGGGGATTTTTGCTTCCCCTAGTTGTGTGGCAGTGTATTTTTGAAGGGCTGCCACCCAGTAGTATCATGGCACATTAACCTCTTTCTCAATTTGTTGCATTTCACCCTGCTCCTCTTCTCTTTCAGATTCACCTACTTCAAATAGGATACAATTTCATGATAACAGCACATTGCATCTTTTGGTTCATAAGGGTAAACAGACTGGATCCTGAAAATCCCCTTTGGTTTAAAAAGAAGAAATATATATATATTACATGGCCACGGTAGTGGCCATGTAGTTATGGTTAAATTGGTGTTTCCATAGGAAGAGCACTTTTTGGGTGGCTTATAACTTCGCACTCCCTGGACGAATCCTCACCAAACTTTGCAAAAAAAAGTATTTGGGTCACTCTGAATGTTTTTGCAAAGTTTGATGAGGATTCGTCCGGGGGGGGCAAAGTTATAGGGGGGGTCCCAAAACTTTTTTTTTCCCCATAGACTGAATGGGAAAAAACTTTTGCTCACGTCTACAGCCCAAACCGCTGGATGGATTTTCACTAAATTTGGACCAGGAGCAGCGGCTTGGTCCCGAAAGCGTGCTTTTGCAAATTTGGTGAAAATCTGTCCAGTAGTTTTTTTTTAAATGACCAAAAAGTAGGTAAAAAAAATTAGTGATATCTGTGTTCGGTCCGCTGACACACTTCCCTGTTCGCTCTGCGGACAGTGTCCTGATTGGCCAATCAGCTTGCGTGATGTTCGCGGACATGGAACGTGTTCGCTGATTGGACGGCGTGGAGCGTGAAGCGCGTCAGATTTTCGGTAGCGCCCGCCATCTTGGATTCGCGGTCATCCGCGGACAGCGCGGTGAAACTTTGTTCAAAATTTGTATTTAGTAGAGTGTGTTGGTGTGTAGGAGTGTTTGGGGAGGGTGGACGGGTATGAGATAGGATGAAAGTTGTGTTTTTTTATGTGTTAGACATTCTTTTTGTGTTTGATTTGTCTGCGGACATCACGGGTGTTCTGAAATGTTCTAAATAAACTGAATGGGGGGTGTTCTGAGGACTCAATATGTGTCCGTTTTGTTCGCAAGCAAACTGAAACTGTTCTAAGAACACTCGCAGTGTCCTGAAATGTTCGCTAATAAACAAAATGGGGGTGTCCTGAGGACGCTGTCCGTATTGTTCGTTGTCAAGTTGAATATGTTCTAAGAACACTCGCTTTGTCCTGAAATGTTCACAAATACACAAAATGGGGGTGTTCTGAAGACGTTGTCGAACACTCGCTGTTTCCTAAAATGTTCGCAAATATGAATGGGCGTTGTGGCTGACAAGTTGAATGTGTTCTAAGAACACTCGTGGTGTCCTGAAATGTTCGCAAATAAACAAAATGGGGGTGTCCTGAGGACGCTGTCCGTATTGTTCTCTGTCAAGTTGAATGTGTTCTAAGAACACTCGCGGTGTCCTGAAATGTTTGCAAATAAACAAGATGGTGGTGTTCTGAAGACGCTTCTAAGAACACTCGCGGTGTTCGGGGTATGTTCGTAGGGGGTGTCCTGAGGACGCTGTCCGTATTGTTCTCTGTCAAGTTGAATGTGTTCTAAGAACACTTGCGGTGTCCTGAAATGTTCGCAAATAAACAAAATGTGGGTGTTGTGAAGACGTTTCTAAGAACACTCGCGGTGTCCTGGAATGTTCGTAGGGGGTGTCCTGAAGGCGTAGTCTGTATTGTTCGCTGGCAAGTTGAATGTGTTCTAAGAACACTCGCAGTGTCCTGAAATGTTCGCAAATAAACAAAATGGGGGTGTCCTGAGGACGCTGTCCGTATTGTTCTCTGTCAAGTTGAATGTGTTCTAAGAACTCTCGCGTTTTTCTGAAATGTTCGTAGGGGTGTCCCGAAGACGCTGTTCGTATTGTTCTCTGTCAAGTTGAATGTGTTCTTAGAACACTCATGGTGTCCTGAAATGTTCGCAAATAAACAAAATGGGGGTGTTCTGAGGACACTGTCCGTATTGTTCGTTGTCAAGTTGAATGTGTTCTAAGAACACTCGCAGTGTCCTGAAATGTTCGCAAATAAACAAGATGGTGGTGTTCTGAAGACGCTTCTAAGAACACTCGCGGTGTCCGGGGAATGTTCGTAGGGGGAGTCCTGAGGACTCTGTCCGTATTGTTCTCTGTCAAGTTGAATGTGTTCTAAGAACACTCGCAGTGTCCTGAAATGTTCGCAAATAAACAAAATGGGGGTGTTCTGAAGACGTTTCTAAGAACACTTGCGGTGTCCTGGAATGTTCGTAGGGGGTGTCCTGAAGGCGTAGTCCGTATTGTTCGCTGGCAAGTTGAATGTGTTCTAAGAACACTCGCAGTGTCCTGAAATGTTCGTAAATAAACAAAATGGGGGTGTCCTGAGGACGCTGTCCGTATTGTTCTCTGTCAAGTTGAATGTGTTCTAAGAACTCTCGCGTTGTTCTGAAATGTTTGTAGGGGGTGTCCTGAAGATGCTGTTCGTATTGTTCTCTGTCAAGTTGAATGTGTTCTTAGAACACTCATGGTGTCCTGAAATGTTCGCAAATAAACGAAATGGGGGTGTTCTGAGGACACTCTCCGTATTGTTCGTTGTCAAGTTGAAAGTGTTCTAAGAACTATCACGTTTTTCTGAAATGTTCGTAGGGGGTGTCCTGAAAACGCTGTCCGTATTGTTCGCTGACAAGTTGAAAGTGTTCTAAGAACACTCATAATGTCCGCGGACATTAAAAGTTTCCATAGACCATAGTTGAAATGTTTGATTCTATGGATGTGATATGCTGCGGTGGTTGTTGCCAGGGCATAGAGTCGTGGGTGCATGGCCATTTGGCAATACACCCAAGACTCTATGCCCTGGCAACAACCACCGCAGCATATCACATTCATATTTGCTTATAACTTTGGGTGAAAAACAAATGTATAAGGAACAAAGGTATTAGATACTATGGATGTGATATGCTGCTATGGTTCTCCTTATTATTGTATACTTACTGTTTGGTCTAGTAACCGGAGTACATGTATATCTTGTTAATTTCTGTGATAAAACAAAATAGCATGTTAGTATTAGTATTTTGTAATGACTTATTACATTGTATAATCAATATACTATTTTTTTTTTGGACCCTCATATTTAGTAGATTACAAATCAGAGTACTGTGCAATTTGCTCAGTTTCTGAATGTGTTGCTAAAATCATTGGGTCTGTGGGAGAGAAAAAAATCCATGTTGGATTAAAAAAAATAACTTTTTCTGTTATGCTACAGTTTATTTGTTTGTTTGTTTTCAGTGTTCACTTGTTGTTTCTGGCTAATGCTTTATACTTTGGCTTGTTGTATTTTTGGGAGCAGTAACATTTATTTGTTTTGATATTATAAAATGTTTGAGCAGCTAGATACCAATTGGCGTATTCTAACTTTCTATTTTTTTTATATATTTTAGTGGTATTAATTTATCTATTTGTATATTGTTAAATTTTGGGACAGTTAGATACCAATTGGCGTATTCTAACTGTGTATTTTTTGGTCTAATTTAGTGGTATTCATTTATCTGATTACTTGTTGTAGAATCTTTGAGCAGTTAGATAGCTTTTGGAGTATTCTAACAGTTTATATTTTTTTAACACAAGTTTACTTAGGGTTTAAATACAGTTTAGTTATCAAATTTTGGTTTTAAGAACATCAAATAAGTGTTTGTAAGATTTCCTGGTAATCTCTGCTTTAGAGTAATGGTACTATCATTACATTCAAACCATCCACATTTCTTTTTTATATATGCAGTGCAGTGCCCTGAATTGGTTGTGGCTCCTGCGTGGTAGATTATACTTATTGTTGTGAAGGTTTTCTTACCAAGTGATATTTGACCATATGTGAATCCAGTCAGCTTGCAGTTGTTTTGGTACCATCTGCATTGTAATGTAGAAGCATTAGTATTATGTATTTACTAAGTGTTTGTATTACTAACGTGAAGCGATTATCTGAATTGCAGGTAGAGCATTATCTACCATGGTTTGCATTTTGTACAAGTCGCTGAAATGGAATGGATTCACAATTTGATATTGATATATATATGAAGCGTTCATTGGGGATTTCTTCTTGTGTCACATTGTTGCAGAGAGTGCATGTATGTTTCCACATGTATGAAATCTGAAAGATTTCATTTATAGGTATGTTTTTGTTTTCCAGTACTTGTAGTAAGTACATTAGACATTCTTGTGGATCTTCCTGTGAGTTTATAGTGAATTTCACCTTTCCAGCAGAGTAGTCCAATTGTTGTCTTATTCCATAAACACTATACGTGTTGTCAGGATTGTTTGCTGCATTTCTGTGAATTACTTACATTTACAAATACAATGGGTCTGTACTGTCTAAGTAAATGTTGTCAACAATTGGTGGTAATTGAAATAGAATATTCATTGCTACATTTGCGTAGCAACTTACACCAACTATATTTGAGAATTTAAATGGTCCAGGTAGTTCTGTATCTATCTGCTTTTTTTGGAGTTTGTCTTCCTTCTTTAAAGAAGTACCTGGTTTACTTCCCCTAATTGATTCTTTTTTGCTTGTGGTACTTGATGAAGTATTAGTTTCTTTTACTCTCTTTGGAGGATTTGCAGTGACATCCTGTTGCATTTCTGTTTGATTTATTTTACTTTTATAACATTTTACTTTTTGTGGAACAAAATATGTGTTTAGGTGGGGGGTGTATAGTGAGCGAAGTCTATTGTATTCTAAAATGCAAGGAATATCAGCGTTTATTTTACTTGCATAAAAGTTGATTAGAAATAGACCGTCAAGTATACGTAAGCGTGATAGTGCTACATAGCTCATGCCTTCTTTAAAGACTATGTTACCAATATCTATCATTGCTTTGTCTAGGGTAAGACCTTGTGATTTATGAATCGTGACTGCGTATGCAAGAATTAGAGAAAATTGTTCTCTGCGTACATACATATCTTTGAAGAGAAGGAATCTAGCTGTTGAGCGTCCTATCCTTTTTACTTCTGAAAGTTTGTCAAAGAGTATATTGACATACTGAATTTTGTTGTCGCGTGGGTATGTTTGAAAGCCAACAACTGTACCAAGTGCTCCATTAACTAGTCCTTGGTCCGCGTCAAGGTTACGTTTAAGCATTACTCTGCAATTTAAGGATAATTTTAATATCTTTTCTAAACCTGCTGTGTTTGAGATTGATTTTTCTAAACTATTTAGTCTTGTTGTGGCTTGGTCACACATGGGTAGTGTCATACCATGTACATCTAGTTTGTCTGTGGCGCTAATTTCCATGATTGGTTGCATTTCTGTACTTAGCATGATTTAATTGAATTTGAAACAGCTTGCAAGAGTTGGCATTAAGGCCATACAATTGACATTTTTGTAGGCTAATTGTTCCATAACATCTGTAGCACATGCATTATGGCCATAAAGTGCATTAATGTGCGGGTTTTCAATATTGCTTCTGCTTCTTTAGAAAGTATACCAACTCTGGTACTTTTTAAAATGTTGGCATAAGTGAGATCTGCAGATTGCCGCATGTTTTCTGTTAATTCTCTGTATTGGAAATGTTGCCAAAGGTTGACATTTCCAATGCTGCCAACAGTTTTACGGCAGAGTTTGTGTCCTAATGTTTTAAAAAAAGGCTCACCTTTTACTGGTGTTAATTGAAGCAGATCTCCAAAAACAATAATGTGTTTTTCTGCAAAGAGCTCTTCATAGTCTGTTTTGAGTACTTCTTGTAATCTGAGGTGAATCAAAGCTAACATCAGGTTGGAGACCATGCTCACTTCATCTATTAGTAGCATTTTCATTTGTTTCAATACTCTGCGTAATTCCGTTGCAGCTTCTGCAGAAAGTTTGTAATAGTCTAATTTGTTCTCTGCTGGTAATAGTAGTAATCAATGTAATGTAACACCACCTATGTTGTAGGCAGCTAAACCTGTGGGGGCAGTGACAACAGCTGACAGATTGTTGTTTGTCAATTGTTGAAGGAACTTACTAATGATTTTGATTAGTTTTTATAAGATTTTGAAGGATTTTGTGATGGTACATTTTGGCTAAAATACTTTTCTTGGTATGCTTACTTTGCACTATATTAAAATTTGAAGAAGTAGTTTTATCTGTAGTGATAGCTGATTTTCTGTTGATTGTTTTTGGTTTGTTTTACATTTTGATAGAGGATACAAAGTTTTTGTACTTGAAACTTCTTGTGTTTCACTAAACGACTGTATTAGCTGTTTTGTTTCAACTTTTTTTACAAATTCTGCTAAAGATGGATGCTTATGTTGGACACTTTTATTTTCATTTGCTCTACTTTTGTGTTGCTTTCTACGGACTTGACTTTTGGTAGGCATTCTTTAGGGTCTGTTGAAAATAATAAAGAAGATATGGGTTGGGGTGTTCTGGAATGTATGTGTGCTGTGTCCATGAGTGTTTGAGTAAGATGATAAAGATGTGTGTAATGGTGTGTGATTGTGCATTGGGAACTACAACTAGTAGGGATAGGTATTCTTGAATTTATGTGTTACTAAACTGGGGTTCAGATGACAAAAAAAAGTAAGCTAGTGGTGTGGAAAAGTACAAATAGTAAATCTAATGTATACAATTAAAACAGTTGTTTGTTCTATAATATGAAAATTGTAGCGGTTCAGTTGGGTAATTTGTGTTTCCGAAAATAGGAATTTGTGGGCCATTCTGGCTGTAAATCGCTGTTTAAGACATGGAGATTTTTGGACCAAATGGTACACAATCTCTATTTTTAGGCACAGAAATAGCTTGTATTAACGTTATAGTATGTTTGAGTAATAATACAAATATTATAGTGATATTCTACTTACTTTTTTTCTTAAATTAACAGGTAACTTCTTAGTTCTTCTTTGTTCTTCGAATTCGGCTGCTTCTTTTCAGGAGACTGGTCTTCACTGCAATTGTAAAAGCTTCAAATTAGTAACTTTGTTTGTATATAGTGTTGTTTTTAATTTAGATATTGATTTTTTTAATTGAAATCCTCAGTGCCTTCTTTAAAACCATTAAACTAATGTATTTACATAAGATACATTGCATCAGTTCACTACATATGATATGTTCTTAATGAACAAATTGTATTGAATGACTAACTGTAGCAAAAAAAATATCTTTACTATGTCTTGTGAAATTTATAATATACCAGTGAATACCACTATTTCTGTAACTAAGCTGTTCTAGGTAATAGCACCTCAATGTCATGTCTAAATTAAAGTAATTAAGTAAATAAATAAATAAAAACAAAAAAATATGAAATTGTATAAGTATTTTTTTTAAAGATTTAAACATAGATTGTGCTTGCATGCAATTTTGTTTGAATATATATAGTCTATATATTTAATTTAAAAAATGTTAGTTTAACATGATTTGAGTGTGTGTGTGGAAAGAAACTAAATAGTATAAAAGTTCATAAGTGATAGTTTATTTTAGGAAATTGAAAAAATACAGTAAATTCATTTTACAGATTACACAAGCTAAAAGTCTGTTTGAAAATGTGTTCATCTACTGTGCAGAAAATATGCATACCTGAAGTTTGTGTTCATGCATATGGATATGCATGGAGCTGCAAGGAGAAATCTTGGAGACTTGTACAGTATTTCTGGTAGATGGTGCTTGCCAATGATATGACACTTGTACTCAGAGAGATTCACAGTACATTTGCAGTGCTGATCTATGATGATGCAGTTAGATGTAGAGGTCTTGAATGTGATTGGTGCATGGACATGTGATTTCTTAGCTACATCCAATGAGGGAATGGCAGAGAGAGTGAAGTGGAAATGGTAGAAGGGCTGTTCATGTTACGATATGTCCGCGGACATGGCGGTAGTTCGCGGACATCGGGAGTTACATCCAGGGATTTTTGGGTTCAGAAGTCATGCAAAAGAGAATGAGTACTAAAAGGGATTGGTCAGGAAAGTTTAGTGGGTGTGTTGTGCCAGAAGAGAGTTTCTCATATACTGTTTTTGCTGAGAGAACAACAGATAGCTATGTCTGTGTATTTTAGGAAAAAGATTGTATGGATTTTGGGAGATTCATGGATATATTGGTTGAAGGTGCATGCAGAAAGCTGTGGAGTAGCTGTAGATCTTGGATTCCCACATGTGGAAGTACACTGGTATGGAGTACGTGGAATGAAGTGGTTGGATTTGCTACCTCTCTGTGCTACTTTGGAGACAGAGCAACATCCAGATATAATTGTAATTCATTGTGGAGGGAACAGTTTAGGACATGTGACTGGAATTTTTTGGCAATTTGCTATGAAAGAAGGACTTGGGAAGGTTATGGACATGTTTCCTAATTCTCAAGTGATATTTTCACCGATTGCGCAGAGACTAATTTGGCTTCGTTCTTCTTCATTTGGTTCACAAATGGAAAAAGCAAGGCACAATGTTAATAAAGCTGTTTGTGCCTTTTTAAAAGATTTTGGCATGTCTTCTTTTCACAATGAAAATATTCTGTTTCGTAGTACAAACATTTTTCGCAAAGATGGAGTCCATCTTACTTATGGTGGCAATCAGATTTTTCTGAAAAATGTACAAAATGCATTGCAACCTTTTTTGGAATTACAACATCCATTTTGAAGTAGGTGTTAAGCATTTATAATTTTTGACTTACAAACACCTCCCACAGGCTCTTTTCAGAGCCACCACTTCCAGAGAAAATTGCAATGTTTGTGATAGGGTAGCAACCCAATGTTTTAAATGTTCGCGAACTGTCCGCGGACTTCTAAAAAATACAAAGGGCCCTGCTTCATTTATTTTCACTTCTATTTTTTAACTGTGAAAGGCGGCTCTGAAAAGAGCCTTATTTTTTTTTGATTTTTGATATTTTGTATTTTTTTTGGTTTTTTATACACGACACACTAGGAGAGGAGGGTAAAGGAAGGTAAATGGGGGGACACCAACCACATGGATAAGAAAGGGCGAGCTGAGAGAGGAAGATGTAGAGTGGGTTTTATTTGGGTAGTGAGCAGATCTTCTCGTGTTCTGAGACGATAGTCTCAAAAGCACTCCGAAGTCGCTCCCCCCTGCAGAGTACTGTGTCACAGTACATACATACAACTGTGAACCTCGAAAGGTAAGGGTCATCAGCATTCTGTATGGCCTGTGAGGCAGCTTGAGGAAGACGCTGTCCCACAGAGGTGGTCCTTGTTGTGACAGGATCAGAAACAGAGGATGAAGTAGAGGAAATCAACCTGCTACGTTCTTCGCAAGGTACAACCTTGCGAATAGCCCCAGAGTGAAATGACCTCAGGTGTCGCTTCATAGTAGTGGTCCTAAAGCTGTACTTACCATGCTTCCCACGACTGAGTATCATTTTGCACTCATTGCAGGTAACACGGTTCGCACGAGCCTTAGGAACATTCCCATGAATGGTAAATAACCGCCACACCCAAGACTCACGCCTAGTGCGGGTAGTAGGGTTTTCCTCTACCTCATTCTCATCATCCTCTTCTTCCTCCTCCGCATCCTCACTCCTGTTCCCCTCTTCAGGCCCTTGGGGAGGTGGTGGTGGTGGAGGGGGTGGGGGTGGTGCTGAAGCAGGTGCAGCACCAGGTGGTAGTTCAGCAGCCAGGGATGCCATCAAAGATGCGATGGAAATCTGCAGTTGGCAGCAAAATTCGCTGTGCTCTGTAGAAAAGCCAGAAACACAATAAGAATGAGCTCTAGGGCGTGGTCTTTTATAGGGGTGCTTGTGCACGGTCCGCGGTCATGCGCGCTGTCCGCGCACAGATCGAACACAAAAAAAAGTTTGAAAAGTTTCAAAAGGTATGTAGAAACTCAGGATTACTATGTGGGACTTGTGCCATGGTGAGATTTTATTGAAAAATATTATGGATTAATTGAAAATGTAGTTTTAATTTGTTCGGGGACCCGAACAGTGTCCGCATTCAGAAGACGCGATCAGCGTGGGCGCGGTCATATGATCCATTCGAATAAGTCCGCAAAGGAAGCGCATGTCCGCAGGACACCAAATGCACGGAGATTGGCTAGCGCATGCGCGTTGATGTTCTACGGACACTGTTCGGGTCCTGAACTAATTAAAATTGCATCGCACGTGAAACAAACATTTCAGGACACTGCGTGTGTTCTTAGAACAGTTTAAACTTGCTAGCGAACAGTAAGGACAGATATAGTGTTCTTCAGGACACGTTCAATTTCATTTATGTACGAACATTTCAGGACACCAATTGTGTTCTTAGAAGAGTTTAAACTTGATAGCGAACACTACGGACAGATATAGTGTTCTTTAGGACACTTTAATTTTCTTTTTACGAACATTTCAGGACACCGCGTTTATTCTTAGAATAGTTTCATCCTGCTAGCGAACAGTACGAACAGGTATAGTGTTCTTCAGGAAACCTCCATTTTCGTTTATTTACGAACATTTCAGAACACCTACATTGTTTTTTTTTTTTAAATGAAACTATTTACAACGCAATATAAAAATTAAACTTTATTTAACATATATTAATAATTTATGACAGAGAAGGTGAGGCAGAAACAGAACCAAAAACAGGAGAATTAGGGGTTTCAACATGATTGTTATTAGGTGAAGAAGGGATGGAAGTCTCATCAAAACGTTTTGGGTTATGGAGAGGGTTTGGGGATAATTGACTGGGATATGGTGAGGAGGGACAAGTACATGTGGGGCAATGGTATGAGGTTTTTGGTTTAAAATGATCTTCCACAAAAGTTTTCAAATTATTAAAATTAGTCAACAATAAATCAATTTTTTCTTCTATACTGTGAAAAGTGTTATCCATAACAGGTTTTTCTGAAGTATTTTCTATTTTGGTATGCTCTGTACAAAAAAAATATATATATGTTAAATGTATACAAAATAATAATAATTAAATGGTTTATATTATAAAGTGTTTACCATTAGTTTCACTATCTTGTGACATTTCTTCATATGGGAAATGCTCCTCTAGCCATTCCAGAGTACTAGACATTTCTTTGAGAGAAAAAAAAAAAGATAATATTTTTTTTATCTAATACAGAAAGTTCATAAATATATGAATAAAATTAAGTACACTTACTATTTCAGGTAAGATATGTCCTATGTACTCAGTGGGTCTGCTCTTGTTCTCAGTTCTGTCGTGTTTGTGAGGTAATTATGTTGGAAGCCAATTTATTTTCTTGTGGTATATTCCATTTTAGAACATAGTGCATTTAAATGAATGGTTAGTGTGTTGTATATATGGGTTACATTTCTTATGTATTAGTACATATATAGGCCGATTCATGGAATTCCTCACAAAAGTGTCGCACGCGGCTGGCGTGGCACAGAGTGGCGCAGCGACCCTGCAGCAGCAGCAGTTACGCCCCCAAGAACGCCCTCGCGCAAGGAAAAGCCATCAAGATTGCAAAACCATCGCAAAGGGCTGCGCCAACCCTGTACCAGTTTACCGGACTGGCAAACGCAAAGCGGGGAACGTGTATTACGGGTTTCGGGAACACACGTGCGCGAGAAGTCTCACACGCGATCTGGCCTGCGTGTATTTCAGAGGTGCGCGAGAAGTTTCACACGCGAACGGGCTGGGTGCGTGTATTTCAGGGGTGCGCGAGAAGTTCCACACGCGATTGACCTGGGCGCGTGTATTCCAGAGGTGCGCGAGAAGTTCCACACGCGATCGGGCCTGGGGGAGCGTGTGCGTGTATTTCAGGGGTGCGCGAGAAGTTCCACACGCGATTGGCCTGGGCGCGTGTATTTCAGAGGTGCGCGAGAATTTCCACATGCGATTGGCCTGGGCGCGTGTATTTCAGAGGTGCACGAGAAGTTCCACACGCGATTGGCCTGGGCGCGTGTATTCCAGAGGTGCGCGAGAAGTTTCACACTCGATTGGCCTGTGCGCATGTATTTCAGGGGTGCGCGAGAAGTTCCACACGCGATCGGGCCTGGGGGAGCATGTGCGTGTATTTCAGAGGTGCGCGAGAAGTTCCACACGTGATTGGCCTGGGTGCGTGTATTTCAGGGGTGCGTGAGAAGTTCCACACGCGATTGGCCTGGGTGCGTGTATTCCAGAGGTGCGCGAGAAGTTCCACACGCGATCGGGCCTGGGGGAGCGTGTGCGTGTATTTCAGGGGTGCGTGAGAAGTTCCACACGCGATTGGCCTGGGCGCGTGTATTTCAGAGGTGCGCGAGAAGTTCCACACGCGATCGGGCCTGGGGGAGCATGTGCGTGTATTTCAGGGGTGCGCAAGAAGTTCCACACGTGATTGGCCTGGGCGCATGTATTTCAGAGATGCGCGAGAAGTCCACAAGCGATTGGCCTGGGCGCGTGTATTTCAGAGGTGCGCGAGAAGTTCCACACGCGATTGGCCTGGGCGCGTGTATTCCAGAGGTGCGCGAGAAGTTCCACATGCAATCGGGCCTGGGGGAGCGTGTGCGTGTATTTCAGGGGTGCGCGAGAAGTTCCACACGTGATTGGCCTGGGCGCGTGTATTCCAGAGGTGCCCGAGAAGTTCCACACGTGATCGGGCCTGCGGGAGCATGTGCGTGTATTTCAGGGGTGCGCGAGAAGTTCCACACGCGATTGGCCTGGGCGCGTGTATTTCAGAGGTGCGCGAGAATTTCCACACGCGATTGGCCTGGGCGCGTGTATTTCAGAGGTGCGCGAGAAGTTCCACACGCGATTGGCCTGGGCGCGTGTATTCCAGAGGTGCGCGAGAAGTTTCACACTCGATTGGCCTGTGCGCATGTATTTCAGGGGTGCGCGAGAAGTTCCACACTCGATCGGGCCTGGGGGAGCATGTGCGTGTATTTCAGAGGTGCGTGAGAAGTTCCACACGCGATTGGCCTGGGCGCGTGTATTTCAGAGGTGCGCGAGAAGTTCCACACGCGATTGGCCTGGGCGCGTGTATTTCAGAGGTGCGCGAGAAGTTCCATACGCGATTGGCCTGGGCGCGTGTATTCCAGAGGTGCGTGAGAAGTTTCACACGCGATTGGCCTGTGCGCGTGTATTTCAGGGATGAGCGAGAAGTTCCACACGCAATCGGGCCTGGGGGAGTGTGTGCGTGTATTTCAGAGGTGCGCGAGAAGTTCCACACGCTATTGGCCTGGGTGCGTGTATTTCAGAGGTGCGCGAGAAGTTCCACACGCGATTGGCCTGGGCGCGTGTATTTCAGAGGTGCGCAAGAAGTTCCACACGCGATTTCAGCAGGGTACGTGTATTTCAGGGGTGCGCGAGAATTTTCACATGCAATTTCAGCAGGGTACGTGTATTTCAGGGGTGCCGGGGAGTCCTACATGTGATTTGGCAGTGTAGGTCCTCCCAGGTGTCCCCTGTACACCCTCCACGGCCCCTGCAGGCAGCCCACACCACAGGGGACTACCCTGCATCCCTGGTCATGTCCCGCAGGCAGCCCACCCAACATGGGCATGCCCCCCAGCAAAGGCATCCTTGCACTACTGATCACCAAATCATGTCCCCTTGCACCCCCACCCCCAGCATTGCAGGGCACCTGCCAGCAGGCCCCCACTCATGTCCCACTCATGTCCCCCTGCACCCCCACCCCCCAGCATTGCGGGGCACCTGCCAGCAGGCCCCCACTCATGTCCCACTCATGTCCCCCTGCACCCCCACCCCCCAGCATTGCGGGGCACCTGCCAGCAGGCTCCCACTCATGTCCCACTCATGTCCCCCTGCACCCCCACCCCCCAGCATTGCAGGGCACCTGCCAGCAGGCCCCCACACATGTCCCCCAGCCAACATGTCATCACAATCTAGATCCCTGGCCCTTATCGTCAGCCTCCAAATGCAAAACACCCACTCGAGTATTGCATCCACCCACTTAGAAATGGCAATGACATGAGAGAACCCCAATAGCAAGTTTGGAAATGAACACATGGCCCTCACATACACCCAATGGGTGTCAGTGAATCTCAAAACCCATATCATGATATGCATGATACCAATGAGATGATACTACACATTGAAGTTTGATGAAAAGAATGTATTAAAAACAGCATAAATAGAATTAAAAATAAAGAAATGACAATGGGAATCAAAAACCAAAACCAGCATGTCCGTAAAATAATGAAAAATGACAAATCATAATCCAAAGGAAAGGTGTCCAAAGTCACAGTTCAAGAAAGTAAATCCAAGGTAAAAACAAAACCGAAAACCATTGCTCCATGGGTAAATCCAAAAAAAAATACAAAAATCCAACTGTCAACTATATACAGATAAACAAACCAGGGTCCATGATCCCAATTGAAGAAATGAAACCTACATAAAAATACTACCTAATAAAATAAAACTATATACAAAAATGTGGCCCATTGTCCAAAAGGTCCAAAATAAATAAAAAAGCAAAGGAAACCTAACACTAACTACATAACTATTTACAAGGGCAGCGGGCTAGTCCGACGGCTCACTGGTTGTTGTCATGGGCCAGGGCATCATTGAACTCCTGTTCAATGGTTTGGAGGTGGGCATGTTCCCTGGCCCCGAGGTCCCGCAGGGATAATGCAGTGTCCAGCTCCAACTCCCTGCGAAGACCCTCGAGGCACTCAGCCGGCCTCAGCGCCCTCTGCATGGAGTTCTCCGCCCTGACCATTGTGAGCCGTTCTTCCTCTGCCCGCTGCCGCTCCGCACCTATCTGCTGGCCCAACCGCTCCCACACGGAAGCCACTCCCATTCCAGGGTTCTCCTGCCCTCCGGCCGATGCCTGCACCCCTGATGTTGATGGCCCCGAGCCATGATGCCTCCCACGTCGAGCCTGCCGCTGCCTCCGACGCAACTGCCTGTGCCAGCACGACGGCATCCAGGCTGATGGAAACCACCGACGCCGTTGTGCACGTGCCCTGCCCGATGATGCCGTCACATCCTCCATCTGCTGGGGTCCAGTTGCTGTTGTGTTCACCCCTGCTGGACCTCCGACTCCCGACTGTGGCAGGGATGGGATCCCCACCGAGGTGGCTGCATTGGTCGGGGCAGGTCCACAGGGGGCCCTGGTGGCATCTGGGCCGGAAGACGGAATGGAGTACGACTGCCGCATAGCCTCCACAGAGGAGGAGAGGGTCGCCAGAGTGCCCGACACATGTACGAGACCCCCGACCATGACCGCTCCCAACTGGGCCACGTTGGCACGGTGCTCTTCGTGATGACGTGCGTGCTCCCCCCGGGAAGCACGCACCTCATCACGAATGACAGCCGTGCGCAACGCGACACCAATCAGGACCTTCTCCATACGGCCAGGGGTCCCCTCGTCCGCAGGTGGAGGGGAGTCAGATCACATGGACATCCCCCCTACCTGCGGACGGGCCTGGGATGGGGCATCCCTGCTGGTGCATGGTGGTGCAGTCACAGTGTCAGGGATAGTGACATGCACAGGCACCTCCACGGCGACCTGTGCTGCCTCCTGCCCCTGCCCCTGGAATGCACCACTTCCACCAGGAGAACGCCCCACCAGGCCCCATGTGCGGCTCAGTAGCGGCCTCCTCCTGCTCTGTGGAAACCACCAACCTGGATGGCTCCACACCGTCTTCCGGCATTGCAAGCCCCTGTGGGGGCTCACCCACCCCTTCCGCTGCAGCCGTGGGGGCATCCCCGCCGCTTAGCTCAACAGCGCCGTCTCCGCCCTCTTCTTCACTTTGCGCTGTGTAGAGGGAGACATAGAACACAAGCATCAGGGTACTGTACAATGGTCCCCTAGACAGGAAGCAATAGCAGATGAGTGGCACTGTCAAAGATCACTTCCATCATGTCCCTCCACAACACATGGGTCAGTGCAGGCAAAACACATGCAGTAACAGGCATGGCGCATGCTATGGACATAAGCAAACATGTCTAAGCGACTCTTGAAGCATACAATGTTGTTTTTGGACTCACATGCATCATGGGTCATGCCTATCACATGCACACACTTCAACGTACTTTCATCCATCTGGACTCGTACACCCCAGACACAGTGGATGCAAGGATAACTAGGCTGCATCAGTGAATCTGAACATTGTCACAGACATGTGTCATGCATCCATGGCATCCACAAGTCACAGACACGCAGGTCAGAAACACAAACATGGACACCATACATGTACATGGCATCAGCACCCATCCCTCACCCACACCCATGTCCAGGAACAGAGACTGGCATGCTCGCATGTGTCCATTCCGCATAGGGCTCCCCATGTTACATTTAAACACATACACTAACCGTGTGCTTCACACATTACTGGTCTCACATGCATGACCATGATGTCCCTGCACACACACACGCGTACATGACCTATGTCACACATACAGGCAAGTATCAGACAACCAGCACGCTGCAACATGCCCTGTCTCACATAGCAATGCTTGGCCACTTACCGCTCGACTCCAGACGGGTCTGCCTCTCAAGGATCTGGGCATGGAGCGCTGGGCGTACGCGTTCCAGGACCCTCAGCTGGATGGTACTCATGCTGCCCCGGCCCCCCTCCAGGAGGCGCCGGGCCTTTATGAGGGTCCTGGACCTGAAGTCCTCCCAGCGCTTCTTGACTTGCTTGATGTTGCGGGTTGCCACCCCCTCCATGTTGATGGCAACCACAAAGTCGTCCCAGATCCTGTCCCGTCCTTCCTTGTCGGCGCGTGGTGATCCGAGAGGGCATCATAATGCCCCAGGACAAGCTCCACCAGGACACCAACTTCCTTCTGACTGAAGCTGGTGGCCCTCTGCCCCTCTGGCTGGGGGTCGCCAGTGGTCTTGGATGGTGTTTGCCCCGACATGGCGACCCCCGAGGCAGGCGTGGGTGGGCAACTGGGTCCTGGGGCTGGGCTGTGGAGCGATGGTATCCCAGTCGGGAGTGTTCTGTTCCAGCAGGGGTGGACAAAGCAACTGGACCCCTGCAGATGGCTGATGTGCAGGCACCAAATGGCAGGGCACGGTGGCAGCAGGCAGGCAGGCAGCAGCAGATGGCTCGTGGGAGGCTGCTCGGGGCTCTGGGGGGCAGTAATTCGGCCTTTTGGGCAGGAGCGTGGTCTTCCATGTGCTTACGCGTGGCCAGCTTGATATGGAGTGATTTGGCACGTGAACATTCTGCACGTCAGCGTGTGAATCGAGGAAAGGCCCTTAGCGCGTGAGCGCGTCAGCACGCATACGCGA
Organism: Ambystoma mexicanum; assembly: GCF_040938575.1. NCBI lineage: Eukaryota > Metazoa > Chordata > Amphibia > Caudata > Ambystomatidae > Ambystoma > Ambystoma mexicanum. The sequence continues at coordinate 1,440,123,388 of NC_090921.1, forward strand.
TTTCATTGGACCAAAGGCCCAGACGGTGAGTGGTACCCTGCTCCCCCAGGCCCGATCGCGTGTAAAACCACCCGCGAGCCCCTGAAATACACGTACCCCGCTCGCCCAGGCCCGATCGCGTGTAAAACCACCCGCAAGCCCCTGAAATACACGTACCCTGCTCCCCCAGGCCCGATCGCATGTAAAACCACCCGCGAGCCCCTGAAATACACGTACCCTGCTCCCCCAGGCCCGATCGCATGTAAAAACACCCGCGAGCCCCTGAAATACACGTACCCTGCTCCCGCAGGCCCGTTCGCGTGTGAAAACACCCGCGAGCCCCTGAAATACACGCGCCCAGGCCAATCGCGTGTGAAACTTCTCGCGCACCTCTGAAATACACGCGCCCAGGCCAATCGCGTGTGAAACTTCTCGCGCACCCCTGAAATACACGCACCCAGGCCAATCGCGTGTGGAACTTCTCGCGCACCTCTGAAATACACGCGCCCAGGCCAATCGCGTGTGGAACTTCTCGCGCACCTCTAAGATACATGCACACGCTCCCCCAGGCCCGATCGCGTGCGAAACTTCTCGTGCACCTCTGAGATACACGCACACGCTCCCCCAGGCCCGATCGCGTGTGGGCCGTCTCGCGCGTGTAGAACTTTGGTGCACATTTTTTTCCTGCGCAGGGACGCTACCGCCTGCTTTCGTGTGGCAGACATGTATGGGCCTGTGCGCGTCTTTGGCCGTGCGCTGTTTTCCCTATTCCATTCCATGAATACGTGTTGTAGGTGAGCGTGTGGGCGTTCTGCGCACTTGCCTCCTGTACTTCCCCCGTGACGCCCACATTTTCACGAGTTGTTCCCCATTCTGCGTGTGACGCCCCGTGTTACGCCTACTTTTGTTATGTGCACCGCGCTATGTGCGAATTCGCTGTGGCCTTAGCGCACGGAGTTGGATGACCTGTGCGCCAGTGTGCGCCAGCGTGCGCCACGCACTTTTTCAGTGCGCATCCCACATTTTGCACGTGCACGGACTTCCATGAATTGATGTGCAATGTTTTCTGTGCGATAATCGCACTTGCACTGCGATTTTCGCTATTTCACTGCGAATCGCACGTTTTCGCACGCATGCGCCGTTTTTTCGGCGCACATTAATTCCATGAATCGGCCTGATAATGTGTTTGTGTGCTTCTTTTTGAATTTGTTAAAGGTTCCTATGTTATGATATAACAATCAAACATACCCCCCCCCAGAGTTTTTAGGTAGTGGTACTGTTCTTCGAACATGTCCGTGAACATTAAATGAGTTCGCGGACATCAAGTACAGTAGAAGAGATTCAGTCAGTTCCATATGATATGTATATAAAGTCAAAGTCATTATTGTTAAGTTGCACTACTAAAAATCTATGAAATTCAGTTAAAAAACTTTGTTAAAGGGACGTTATGGTTAAGTTGCGCTGCTAAAAACCAATGAAATTCAGTGAAAAAACTTTGTTAAAGGGACGTTATGGTTAATTTTCGCTGCTAAAAACCTTTCAAATTCAGTGAAAAAACTTTGTTAAAGGGACGTTATGGTTAAGTTGCGCTGATAAAAAGTTATGAAATTCAGTGCAAAAACTTTGTCAAAGGGACATTATGGTTCCAAGTAAAACCGAAAAACCCTTGAAATTCGCCAGTTATGGTAAGCTAAGCAACCATAACTCGCGCCACCACCGTGCACTGCTAAGACTAACACCCAGGACTTATTGAGGCACACAAATGCATCAGGCCCTTCCATGTGTTGTCCCTTCCTGAACTTTAATGCTATTGCGAATCGTCTTGTGAAAGCGGAAATAGTGACATCCTGCTTTCCCTGACACTCTACTGCATATGACATCATTTGGGCGCAATGGTAAGCCTGTCCTTTGTTCTCACATTCAGGTGCCGCTTCACCCAGCCTAGACCAAACCTTTTGGTCCAAGAATTCTAACACCATACACATTCTGTGCATGATGTTATTTCCCAAGTAGAACTTATTATTGGTCCCACTTACAATACAAACATTGTGGTGAATGCTTTTGGAACCAATTGTAATTTTCAACATGCACCTTCCCACAATTATTTGCCTCAATTCAGGGTCGTCCAGCCAAAATATTTATTGATTTTTTCTTTTTAAAATTTGGTATTTCCTATATGTCAAGTATTTGTTTAAACACGTTCATTAACAAATGTTTTTTCTTGCTCTAGGGCCAACACTGCCTCAATCAATTCTGGATGGCAATTCACATGCACCGAGATCTAGGCCTGCCTTCTTCCATGTGTACCTCAGCAATTCTCCTGATGTGACTCTGGAGCAACATTTGGTTTACAATTTTCCTCATTTAGATAAAAACACAACGTGTTTTCATCAATCTGTGTCTGTCCGTTTTTCTTGGGGTCCAGAAGAATCTATACAGATTGCTTTTTTTTCTACTTGCATTTCACACTGACACATGAAAATGACAGTGACACTATGCACACAGCCATTTTGAAGATGCACGTCCACGGCACTTTCTGATCTAGGAATGGTGTGACATTCTGCACTTTTGCCCTGGCTCATTATGTTTTTAGGTTTCAGTTTTTTTTTTCCAAAGACCATAATAACACATTTATTTAAAAAAAAACAAAATTGTAATTAAAGTGCATTAGTTTAATTACATATAACATTTAAGCACATTACAAAATGAGTAAAAAGATACATAAAATCGAGCACTAAAATATCAGTTAAATGATAACTTAAAAAGACAATAACTTGTCATACGAGAGAATCACACATTTGTACAAATAATACATACCTTTGATTCTTTTAATGTATAACAATAACATATTAAACATAGAAAAACACATTGTAACACACTTATAGAGCTTATAGCACTGTTCCGAATTTCATAGGCAGCTGAATTAATTACTACTGACTGGGCCACCATCAACGTGGTCCAAAATTGGTCTTCTTCAATGCTTTCAATTAGACTTACAAAGTGACCATAACCCCTTCGATAAGACTCAATCAAGACTGTACATGATGATAAGATATGTCAAACAGTCTCGATCTCTTGTTTACAACATCTACATAAGTCATCCTGAGGAACAGAAACTTCCCAGTGGCTAATATATTCTTTTGTGGGAAGAATATTAAAACGTAAATACAAGATGAAATGCTTTAAATTAATGCTGCAGTATTTGGTTAGATAACTACAAGGTAGGTTTCCACAGAAACTCTGATATGAATATTCTTTATATCGAGCATATTGATGTAACTTCTCGCTATTAGAAATTAAGTCTGTTTGACCGAATTTCTGCTCAATAATGTTTTCATAATCAAGAGAATCTGCGATTACTTTGGGATTGAGATCCAACATCCTCAAATAGTCCTCACTAAATCTCTATGACTGAAATAAAAGGATTTAGTGTCACTGATGTATGCCTATCACCAAGTAGCCTTTATAAGGCATTTGAGCTGCAGTCATATTTTCCCAGTTTAACATATAATAGTACTCTTCTTGTGCTCCATAAGTAGTATAATGAAGCCAATCCATATTCTTCAACCACTGTACCTTCTCCATAGGCAATACTTCAAGAGCATATAATGTGGCAGGGTCTATACTCATCCTATATATTTCCACAAAACCACTAATGTTCCATCCCCATAACGGTCAATAAAAGTCCTTGTAACCAGCCATCTTTTCCAAACTTTACCATGAACATTTGCTTCACAGAAGGATGCTGGTGCGACAGCCTTGACCGGGAAGCCCAGGTATAGGAATTCCTGAACATCTTGAAGTAAAACCTTATCAATATGCCATTTTGTTTTGATCTTTGCTGAAGGTTTGCCACCTTGGCACATTGTCCTGGCCTTCAGTGTGTTCATGATGAAATCCTTAGCCTCTGCGCAACCTGCAACACCTTCTAGGTACCGCTCCAGGCCTACGGGAGTCTGGTCAAAAATGATGATGTCATCATCATAGGAGAGGCTGACGACTTTGATATTATTTATTTTGGGAGGAGAATTGCACACAGTGTTCAGTACCTGGGATAAATCAGCTGTGTATAGATTATACAAAATAGGTCTAAGTACATTTTGGTTATCATATATTCAGAGTGTATACCTTCTGAGCGAAGCTGGACAGATATCGAGGTATTTGTGTACAAGGATTGAATTAAATACAACAGCTGTGGTCAATGCCCCATTTCTTAAGTTTCTCCCATAATTTGACTCTAGAGACCACGTCAAAGGCCTTGGAAAAGTTTACAAAGCAGCAATACAGGCCAGTTTCTTTTCCCTTTGAGCAAGCGGATATCAAATACTGCAGCGTAGTAATGTTAGTCATAATGCTATAGGATTTCCGAAGGCCAGTTTGAAACATATACATAATATCACCTTCTTCAATTCACAAAGAGAGTTGTTCTAGTAATATCTTTGCAAAACGCTTTGGCTGGAGTCCATCATGGCCAATAGGTAATAATTAGATGGCTCCAGTCGACTGCCTATCTTGAAGATGGGGACTCCTATCGATTGCTTCTAGCAACTTGGTATGTTACCAGTTTATATAATGTGGGTAAATAGAGCATTGAGAACCTTAGCCCATACTGATGGATTTTCTTTGAATACAACATTAGGGATTCCGTCCGAGCCGGGGGCCCGAGACGATTTTGATTGACCAATCAGTCACATCAGATTTTTCTCCCGAATGTCCAACTCAAAAGAGCTGCAAAAGACGTCAATGGCATTCTCACTGTCGTTCGGCATAACAAGTTTAGGTGCTGGCAGATGTTCGAAAGGCAAAAGATATACATTCTGAATGTATTGCAACCAGACATCTTGTGATATCTGATTTAGCTCCTGAGGGGAGAATGATTTTTGTTTATAAAACTGCCAGAATTTACTGGTATCATGGGTCTTCAACACACACTAGACAGAAGTATTCAATTAAAATAGTTATTCCTACATCTAAATCACTGTGAATAACTTGTTTGCCCTGTGTTGATTTCTACGTACGGAGTTGTCTCATCAGCCCTGGTGTTCGCTGGTGTGACGCCTACAATTGAGGTGCAGAAGTCCTCTCCCTTTCCTCACTCACTACTTTCCTATGCTTAAAAAGGTCAAGAGCGCACTTATTGGTGGTCAGATTTCTTCTTTAATATTACCGCCTCCTATATGTGTGTCTTATCAATATCAACTATTGGACCTACTGGTCGATAAGTATTTAAAAATGAGTGTCCATCTAACAATGGTGTAATCTCAGATTGGATCACTGTGATGATTTTTTATTCGAGCCCTTTCATCAGAGTATGGCGGGTATCGGAGTAAGGGTCATCAGCCCCAAACTACTAAATAACAGTCAACCGGTTTCAGCGGTTCTGGACAATGGCCGCTTTCTTCAGGACAGGTGATACATTACTGCATTCTGCGTAAGGTATACAATTTCTTTTCAGTTCTCGATTTCATGGGTGTCTGGAGGAAATCTTCAGGTTTCCAATAAGTTTTGGCGCTCAATATGTTTGAGAAAAGACCGAAAGCCTCTTCTGTTCCAGGAAATTAATTTTAGACCAGTTAGATGTCTCAGTTCAAGTGGCCGCAGTAACGGAACACATCAGCATCCAAAGGTCCTTTGGTGGCTTACTTTTTTTAGCCCTGATGCGTTCAAATTGTGTAAGTAACGAAGAGCATCATGCTCTGAGATCTTTAGAGCGGGTTGTTTTGAGCAGTGTAATTCATGATCTTCAAAAGGCTGGGTCTGCCTTTTAACCTTCCTACAGGCAATTACAGAGAAGCCATTGTTGAAAAGAGAGTCTGCGTGTGTCTTCAGCAGAGCCACCGTTAATGGAGAAACACACTCCGCCCAGTGCCTGGAGCTATTCCAATGCGGCTGCTCAATTTTTGAGATGCCTCTGTACTGAATTACTTCCAAATAAGGGATCTGTTTAAGGATGGCAAGAAGAGCTGTTCTGTTTAAAACAGACTGAGGGCCATAGGCGACATTTCCTCCAAAATAATCCAGGTGTTCATGTCTTTTAATGCACTAGGATGTATAATTGGAATTTCAATCCAAGGCTCCATGTCTTTTAGTTCTGTTTTAAGAGCAATCTTTGATTTATTTGTGGCTTCTCCGGAATCATTAATATTTGTTTCAGCTGAGTTTAATTCATCCACTTCGCCTAGATGCTCTTTATTGTTTTTTGGAATGCAATCTTGCACTTTAGTTGGTCTTTCCCCACTGATCTTTGAGGTACCACGTAGGTGAACGTGAGGAGTAGTGCTGTCTAGATCTTGTTTTTTTTGCCAGGAAAAGCTTGGTGCTGAAAGCACCCTGAATATTAGAGGTATCAGATAGTTTCTGCTTTTCCATGTTAGCTTTTGTACATTATTATCTTTGCTTGAGCTGATTTTCAGCAGCCTTTGTAGGTTATTACAACATTGCCCCTTCGTAGTCTCAGACACTTAAATTGAGAATAGGTCAATCATTTGGAGCATAATGGCTTTACTTGCTCGTTGTTCGTCAAGAATAACTGCTAAGGTATTTGATTGTGCCGCAATCATTATATCCAGCGTACTGACATTGTTCATGTTCGCAGTTGATCTTCCCTCTGTGATTTCCTCCAACCAGGACACATCGCCTAGGTTAATAGATTCCTCTGCAGAATCAGAGTGAGATACGAAAGCGGCCATATTAGGGGAAGCAGATAGGTTAGTGGAAATCATACAATCCATATTTCGCCCCCGTGTCAAGAAATGTTCTCCTCACAGTGAGGCCCTTTTTAAATTGACTACTAAATTTAGTAGTGAGTTGTTGTTATCTATGGCCTTGGAGATTGATCTGAGTCCTCATCATTGGCTATTGAGGAATGGCAAGGTGCCAGGGGAAGTTTTGATTTAAAAACTGCTGTAATGGCCGCTTGTGTAGGTAGAATAAGCAGAGCAATTAATGCTTCTTACAGCGACATACTGTCAGGAACCAAGAAGACCAAAAGACAACTTAATCCACTTAGCCCTAATACCCCTTTACACCATCAATAAGAGGTGCGCAATTCCCTGTTTGGCAATCCCTTTTCTGGCATTTCGTTTGTTATTAGCAGCTGCGCTGCGCGGATTTGCGTGTCATAGCAAACTATTATTCAGAGCAAGAGGAAGTGCACAAACTTTTTCTTACCTTAGTTTTAGTGTGCAGAGTATGTTGTGTAAAAGGTTAAGATGAACAGGGCCTGGGCCACACCATACACCAGACCACAAGAACAAAAGACCACTTAATTCACTTGGCGTGCACGCGCTGCACACAGGAATGCAGTTCTTATGGTGATGAGCTCCTCCCCCTGTAATGGAGCTGAACAGCAGACTCCTCGCTGAGAATGGAGAAGAGGTAAGGCTACAATGTAGCCAATATTGGCGGGAGCTTGCAGCTGATCAGTACTCCATATACATCACTTTCAGGTAAGGCTCTGGTGCACAGAGCAAGAAATACTTCTTACAGTGACACGCTGTCAGGAACCAAGAAGACCAAAAGACAACTTAATCCATTTGGCCCTAATACCCCCCTTACACCATCAATAAGAGGTAACAGTCTCCTAAGGCAATTTGTTCCTATAAGGAAATGTATCTCATCTATGGGTGTGACCAGTATTTTAAGTCTCATTCTATGTCTCCTTATTTTGATGTACACTTCAGTCACACCAACCACTGGTATTTCTTCCCCATTGAAATTATGCACAGGGCCCTCTCTTTGCCTCTATATCAGCATGACCTGTGTGAATGTTCCCTCGTTGTATTCATTTCTGGGACATCACGGTTGCCTGGGTACCTGTGTCAAGCATTGCCAATGCATTGCACCTCTCTCCACTAGTTTCTGGTGTCTGACACTTACCTAAATTTTGTATGGTACCTGTCATTTCTGCCTCCTGAAACATTCATGGCTCAAAATATTCGTTAAGTGACTGACCTCCACCTGTCTTTTTGGAACATTTTTATTTCTGTTGAAGCATGAATTGTATTTTCATTAACAGATACGGATAGGTCACTTGCTCCTTTCTCTTCATTTATCATTGCTGAGATATTCAGTGTACCATTAACCCTGTCACTGGGGTCTATGGACTGGAACAGAGGAGATTGGGGCGGTGTTCTCTGTGGAGCCACGCCCCTTTGATTGTGTGGTGTGTCATTCTTTGCCTGAATTTAGGATGTTTCTAGTGGAATATTTTCAGACTTTACCTCTCAAACTGCTGGTGTGGATTCTTAAGCTTTTGGTTTAGGTTCTCTACTCTTAACTGTCTCTTCCTTCTCATTAGATATTTCCTCATAGATTTTAGTTGCCTCTTCAAAGATCCATTCTACTGTTTTTTGTCAACTTCATGGATTAGCTGAGATATGATATCTTACTGAAGTCCAAAAAAGTAAGCAGTCTTGAATTCTACTGAATGAGGGGTTAAAGGTCACTTCAAAGCAAGTGAATACCCTTTTAAAGTTTTGAAAACATTGGCGCGGTGAATCATTTGGCTGAGCTGTCATGCTATATGCAGCCTTTTTGGCCTGTTGAATGAAATGATAGGGTGAGAATTGTCATCTAGTCTTTTTCTCAAAATCCTCCCAAGATAAGTACTGTTGCTTATTTAGGCCTCATATAACACTGGCAGAGGCTCAATCTAATGTAAGGTGAAAATAGCAGCCATATTGGGCCCCAGGAATTTGGAGCATCTGGAAAATCTCAGTCACAACTTTGAGATGAATCTTTGCTACAGCTATCTTATCTCTTTTTGAAAGGTTTGATCAAAGCCTTGATAGGCTTCTTTGTCTTTAATGTACTGCTTGGTGCATTGTGGGATGTGTCATCCCCCCATGTTCTCTTGTTGGAGACCATGTGGGTGAGCAGTTGTGGGTGGTTCAGCCTCGAACACTGGACCATAGCCGTGCCTTGTTGAGTGGACAGGTGCTGGCAGGTTTCCCTGACTAGAGCTGCAATTAAATTCAGCTTCAGTGAATGTGGTGCACAGTCGTATTTCATGGGATTCACAATTTGAGATTTGTCGCTTCATTTCTATGCACTGAGCATGAAGCTGCTGTGTTTCATGATAAAGGGCATGTTCATCCAACAGCTTAAACATTTCAATTTCCAATGCCTGAAATTCTTTGCCTTTTCACTACCATCCTTCCCAAGTGTCTGAACTTCTAAAATTGCCATGTCTCTATCTTTTCGGACGCTGTCTAACACGATTTTCAAATGCATTAATTCTTCCTCAATGTCTGCAAACTGCTTTTCTTTCTGAATCAACTCTGCACTGAGATTGGTACATTTAGTTTAAAGCTGTTTGTCCAGCTCTCCATGTTTCAAATCTACTTCCATCTGTATCAAGCATTCACGTTCTGCATCCAAACTACCTTGTAACTCAGCAATGACATCAGAATCTTTTCCTTCGCAACCTTAAAAGCTTATGCAAGGAAAACAACAAATTGGCACAGAACCGAATAATACAGTCAACCTCTTGTTTGCGTTCCTTTTTTCCCCCTAAAATATTCAAAGGAGACACGTTTGTAAAATGCCCCCGTTTTAAAAATCTGTTAGGGGGTTTCTTTCTCCACTTCAGTGCTAATCCTGTCTCACCAAGTTAACACATTTCCAGATGGCCATGTAGCGAAAGCAATAATATATAGTATAGAAGAAAACAGTTCAAAAATCACATTTGAATGGGAAAACAGAAGGTGTCACACACAGGGACTAAATCAGTAAAAAAACATTATTTTATTGTAGAAAAATCAATATAATTTAAAAGACTGTGTTAAATCATACACAGATTGGAGAATAACCCTAAAACCAGGTTCTCAATAAACGGGACAATTACATACACAATATCAAATATAAAATGAAAAAAAACATACAACATTAAAACAACGTTTGACATACAAACATTAGTATATACATCATCTGTTGCATACTAATAATAACCCTAAACATTTCTGACATGTTGGGACCCAATGTCAACAAAACAATGAAGAGAAATTGAGTATGCACACTGCTGAATCACTTCCACTTCCCTCCAATGAGCTTCAGGTCGGGGAAAGAGCCCATAGTATGACTATGCTATACTATGCAAAGCAGTGCACAGTAAATGCTTTACCGCTTCCCAGCCAATGCACCATAAATATGTTGGGGTGTTGTGTGAGTCACAGAAACACAGGAGTGCCTGCTGTTATTCTTATATTCTGATTATTAGGGACAAGCCAAAAACAGGACATGGTGCGCTCTAAAGCACAATTTCTCCACCTTAGTGGTATTGCATTGGTGATATTAAATTGGTGGCATTTTATTTGCTGGTAGAGGCTCAGAATAGACTTACCAGGTCAGCTGGAAACTGCAATATGGAGAAACAGCACCTTATGATTTTATCCAGCTCACAGTATTTTGATATACCTCGTCTTTTATCAAAGGCGGTAATAGAAAATACCTCCTTAGCTATGTACCTCTCTGAGTTATCACGAGTGATTATGGCACACAATAAATATACCAAACTGATATGTTTCATTCACATACTTTACAAGCAATTGATATTCATGAGAACACAAAACAGCATATGCAAGGAAAGTAGTTCAGTATGACATTTTCTGCAATATGGAAATGAAAGTGCACATCGCTATTTCATATGTTCCTTTTGCAGTGAGAGCAGCCTCCACATTCAGGCCAAAGCAGAGCTGTGGGCAGACTTCATGGTAACTGCCTCCCTGCGATAAAGCTCTTTCTCCCACAATAGAATCCAATTACACTTCAAGTGTTGCAATTCAAAACACTGTTATCTAATGGCCCTGAAACGTATTGTTCACTTTAGCAGAGCCTTGAGGTTTCAGTTTATAAATGTGAAATCTGCTTCTTGGACAGAGCAGAAAATATATGAATATAGCTATCTACATTTAATAGCATAAATGTTTGCCAGCCTACAGCTGAGCTGCCCACAATATGCAAACACACAAACACACACCTCACTTAGTACTTCATCCTCACCTAAAGAACGTTTGAAATATTCTTGACAGTAAATTCAGGTAAGGATCAGTTCAGGGCTCGGATCATACCTCCTTCCTCCGCTGCTGAAAGTCTTTTCTCTCATCACCGGCTTGCACATGGAAAACCCTTCTTATCTGCTTGTCTCCCTTTCAGCAGGAAAAACCCAGCAAACAGCCACAGTCAGCTAAAACAGCCAAATCCTCAGAGAGATGATGCCCCTTTTATCTATCTTCCCTTTTAAGGCCTCTCCCATCAGCCTACCCCTTCATGTAAGTTCCCCTATGGAAAGTGTAAGAACTGCCTGCCCCTAGGCGCGACACGGAGGGGGAAACAAAGGGAGGACAAAATTACGATCTTACTAGGCCTTGTGTCATTCAGATTGCACAAGTGTGGGGAAGAGGGAAGGGGAGAAATGCCAGAGGGGAGGGGAAGGGGGAAGTACAGTTAACTCACAAGTGCAGCCAGCAGGTGGCTCATAAGTGCAGAGAGAAGGGACTGTCGGGTTGCAGATACAGACCCCAATGTGCTAGGGAGCCTGGAGGAAGTGCAAGGGCCACTTTTTTATGCAGGAGCCTAGGCCTGAGGTCAGAGGGTGACCAGGTGACCAGTGAGCGAAGCAGTCAGGTGCATCAGCAGGGGCGAGGAAGAGAGAAAGCGGAAGCGAAAAAAAAGGTCTTGAGTTGCTTCCAGAACCGGAGGTGGTTCTGCTCAAGTATGAAAGAGGCATTGAGGCTGTTCCAGAGGGAGGTCCCATTCGAGGAGTTAGATCTGTCCCCAACTCTGCTTGGAGAAGTCTCTGACCCTCAGAGAGCTGGAGGTGGTTGAGCGGAGAGCTCGAGAAGGAAGTTTATTTTGGAAGAGAAAGTTAGACATAGAGCGGTTACAGTCCCCAGAAAGCCTTGTGGATGATGCAGAGGGTCTTGGGTTGATCCTTGCAGCCACATAGAGCCAGTGAAAAGATTTCAGAGATGGAAAGATATGATCCCTGGGCTTGAGTCCAAGGACAAGTCTTGCAGTCCTGTTCCGGTTAAGTTGTAAAGGTTGAAGAGTAGAGGCAGGAAGATTTAGAAAGAGGGCTGTTGCAATAGTCCAGCCTAGAGAGGACCAGAGCTTTCGGGGGAAAGTGAGAAAAGGAAGAATACCTCTGAGTTGTGCAGCTGATAGTTTAACTTCTTAGAGATGTCAGAGATGTGAGGAGAGAAGGTGGGGTGGAGTTGAAGATGAGACCAAGGTTCTTAGCCTCATAGGAAGGAGCAGGAAGAGGGCCCAGAGTGGGCGTCCAGAGAGAGAGGGGAAAGGAGGGAGCGGGTGTCCCAATGAGGAGGATCTCAGTCTTACTGGCATAAAGGCAGAGATCATTGGTTGCACACCATTCTGAATTGCAGCCACACAGTCTGGTAAGAGAGAAGAAGCAGAGGTGGCCTGGGGGGAGCCTGAAAGAGAGCTGAGTGTCATCCGCATACCATTGAAAATTGGAACAGAAAGTAGCGATGAGGTGGGCAAGAGGTGCCAAGTAGTAGTTGAAGAGCCAGGCAGAGAGGTTAAACCCCTTGGGAACAACACAGGTAGAGAGAGAGATAGAAGAGAGGAAAGACCCCAATTGGAACTGAGAGGGCAGGTCGTGAGAAAGAAGGTCAACCAGGCTAGGGTCTGATCAGTAATACCAAGGTTGTCGCAGAGACGATTGAGTAGGATGGCATGGTTGACTGAGTCAAAAGTAGAGGATAGATTGAGAGAATGAGGACAGAATGAAGATAAGAGTCAAGATTGGAGAGCAAGTCTTCATGGGTGTTCGGGAGAGCAGTTTCTGTGGTTCCGGCAGATCTGAAGCCAGACTGGTGGACATGGAGGCAACCAACAGATTCAGTATGTAGATTAAGCTGGGAGATGGCCAGCTTTTACAAGAGTTTGCCCAGGAAAGGAGTGATGGAGATTAAGCAATAGTTAGCCAGAGAGGAAGGATCAGCCGGGGGCTTCTTTAGAAGGGGGTGCACAAGAGAGTACTTAAGGGGGAGGTGAAAGGGTGTCTATGTGGTCCTTGATTGTTCTGGATGAGCAGTGAAGAATCTGCTTTGATGAGAATTTCATAGATCATGAACAGGGGAGAGGAGGAGAAAGGAGGAGGAGAGACAAATTCATACATGACAGGAGTGGTAGTGCAGGAGGAAGAGGAGGTAGAGGAAAAGAGGGTGGACAGGATGTCTTGAGTTTTGTAGTGAAATGGGAGACCAAGGCCGTGCAGAGGGCGTGGGAGGGAACAGGAGAGGTAGAGACTGCAGCAGGATTGGCCAGCTCCTTGCAGATTTTGACAAGTTTGCTGAGTTGTTAGATGCCACAGAGATGCAGGCTTGGATGTAGGCTCTCTTCTTAGAGAGAACAGAGCGTCTGTACTGCCTTTGGATCAGGTGGCAGGCCAGTTTGTCAGGGGGGTGCCCGATGCCCTCCACTTCCTCTCCACTGCCCTACACTTGCGTTTAAGGGCGGCGAGGTCAGAATCGTACCAAGCGTTGCACTTGGATTTGGGATTCAAGCAGATCCTCATGACAGGGGCAAGGACATCCAGAGTGTTTGAGATAGAGAGATGAAGGTTGGAGAGGGCTGTGTCAGGGTGTTAGTCAGCCAAAGGTGTAGGACGAGGAGAGAAAGTAGCAGCAAAAGCCTCAACTGACACACGCTCCATGGGTCGGATCCGAGAAGGTAGATAGCAGTGCTGGAGTCGGCTTGACCTGCGGGGAAGAGAGAGAGGTGAGAGGAAAGGCAAAAGAGATCCAGGGTGTACCCTGCAGAGTGAGTAGGGCCAGAGGGAAGAATAGAGAGAGAGAATCACAGAGGTTGCGGAAGAGTCCTGAAGAAGGGCTGGTAGCATCCAGGTGGATGTTCAAGTCTTCTGGGAGGAGAAGTTGAGTGGTAGAGGCAAGGAGTGAGGAGGAGAGGTCAGCCCACTCAGAGAGGAAGAGGGCGATCTGGCCAAGAAGCCTGTAGATAGTTGCCACAATGAGAGAGAGGCCAGGAGAGATAGAGAGGCTGCAGACCAGGCATTCAAAGGAGGAGTAGTGCTGCATTGGAATGAGAGAAGCAGGGATTCACTCTGGGAAAATCAAGGCTACATGCCCACCAGGACAGTTGGTGCTGGATTCGGAGAGGATCTTGTAGCCATTGGGAAGGAGAATGTTGAAATGCGTGACAGAGCTAGCCGTGAACCAAGTCTCGGTGAGACCGACTACGTTCAAATCAAGTTCTTCTAGGAGACAGAAGATGTCAGAAGAGTGTGAATGACAGCTGAACGAGAGTTAAGAGTAGCAATGTGGAGCAGGTTGCCACATTTGAAGGACTTCCAGGGAAGGCTACAGGCCAGAGATGCACCCTGCAGAAGTGTTGGAAGTGCCCGATAATGGGCTGAGGAGGAAGGCAGATAAGGCAGGGTAGTCACAGAAGGTGAAGAGAGTGGTAGAGGGGTGGCAAAGGAGGGAGGCAACAGGGTGGCAGGAGAAGCAGCAGGGAGTGCCAAAGAGGTGACAGAGGAAGGAGGCGGAAGAGGAGCCAGAGAGGGTTAAGAAGGGATAGCAGGAGAGGAAAGGAAGTTTGAGAAGGCGAGGGACGCGTCTATCAAAGTGGGGGAGATTGGCCTGAGGGCCCTGGACCAAGATGGTGCCATTTAAGTACATATTATTGATAGTCTTAGATGAATGGAAGGGGGCCAGGAGGGTCTCAAACCGGGAGCCACCATTAAGGGGAGAAGAAGAAAAAGGAGAAAGAACAGAGACCATATGTGAGGTCCATAGGCCTAGCGAGGGAACAACTAAGCGTATGTCATTAAGAGTCTGTCTGGAGGAAGCACTGGTGTAGCTATCAGTGATAGGGAGGCCTGGGTTGGAGACCAGGATGTCCCTTCTGAGCTTCTTCCTGCCATATTTAGTGAGATGGATGTGTGGGGGTCATGTGTGTGTTCATTGAAAGGGTCAGTGTTTGGTGGGCAGTGTGTGTGTTTGGAGGGCAGCGTGCATATGGGAACAGTGTGTGTGTGTATGCATGTGTGGGCCATGTTAATGAGTGTGGGCCATGTTAATATGTGTGGGAAGTGTGTGGTTGTGTATCCAGTGTGTGTGTGTGTATGTTTAAAGTATGTGTGGGCAGTGTGTGAGGGCATTGTGAAGTGGGCAGTGTGTGTTAGGGGGGTCTGTGATGTGGAGGGCTTGTTTGTGTGTGGGTGTCTGTGTGTGTGTCTGTGTGTGTGGGTGTCTGTGTGTGTGTGTGTGTGGTGCCATGCATGTTTGTGGGGAACAGTAGTATGAGGGGCATTGTGTGTGGGGTATTGCTAATCATGGCATTGGCTGCCAGTGTGTCTGTAGAGGGCAGTATTTGTGTGTGGGTGTGTGTCTATGCGTGCAGTGTGTTGTGGCAGTCAGTTTGGGTAGGGCATCTGTGTGTGTAGTCAGTATGTGTGTGGGACAGTGGTTGGTGGAGGGGCAGTGTGTGTGCATGGGGAGAGCAGTGTGTGTATGTATTTAATAGAAATCCAATCATCTCACACCTCCCTATATCTTCTTTATCTTCTTAGTCCCCAGATGTGCCTAAAATCAGTTCAGACAAAATAATAAATATAAAATATAAAATGAACAATATAAAATGAACAAACAGGACTTGTCTACCAGTGCAGGTTTCCAGGGATGGGGATAATGTGCAGGGAACTCACGGGGAGGGTCAATGATGGGCCCACTGTGAGGTAATTCTTCAGTTTCCTGTTTCCCCGAATGTCAATCATCCACACATCACAGGCATGCGTATGAGCCTGTGAGAAAAGCAGCTGATTGACAACATGGTAAAAGACACTGTAATGGGCATGGTTTGGGCAGATAGGGGCAGTGATGGTGATGGAAGACGCATGGGCTTTGGAATGGCCATGACTGTTCACGAGAAAGACAAATAAACAACATTTGCACTCAGTGTGTCCCTCCTCACACATCCCAAATCTCCTATATCTTTTATCACCATGTCAATAGTTTCAGCTTTATAGGTGGATAGCAGCACACAACAGCCACATCCTGAAAATGAATGAACTCTAGCCCAATGTCTGATGTCGCATGGCTTCTCCCTCACTACTGGCCCTCAAAACCTCACCCTTAACATATGTCAAGGTTCTTCATCTAAAGGTTTCTGCATGCAAACATTTACATACTGATCAATGTGCCACGTTGTTGCACATCTTTTTAACATGGATGGGGAATCCCTTGAGATTTACACATATCCTGAAACACATGATTTTGAACACTTACAGAATTGCGTTTACCTGGTTCCTACACCCCCTTGACCCTCAAGAACTTGTGGAAACCGATTCTCAGAATTGCTTTCATCACCTCATATGGACCCCCCCCCTTCATCATCGTCAGCATGCTTCAGAAAATGCGTCTTAAATTGGCAACATCTCAGTCTTAGACAAAATGATCTTGTAATCGGACGCTTTCCAATTTGGTCTACCAAATTCAATAAAGACACTTTTGCCTCCTTATTTATTATTAACATCATATCATCACTACACATACATTCTTTATAGTCTATCTGAAGCAAATCACTGACACATAATCATCTCCTTGTACAATCGAAGATTTTGAGAATGTGATCCAAAGGACAAGGGGCACATGGTATCCCTGCCTGGCACCTCAACATAATGAAAGGATCCAGAGGCAACACGAATGGTACAGGCACACACTTCTGGATCATGAGACTTAACTTTAGAAGTTTCAATACTTTTTTTCCTTTGTTCTCAAAGACATTCATCACCTAATACATACAACCGCACCTGCCCCAACGTGAAGATTTCTGAAGGGTGCCAGAGGTTCATGAGAATCTAAACACACATTGTGAATGTCAACCCGAAAATGTATGTTCTTGACACCCTTCATGATTTTAAGAACAAATAACTAGTGTTAGCTGATCAAACATTATGTAGCATGTGTAGCATGTCTCAGAGTATGTACATTCTTAGACTGCTACACCCGGACATGTCCTTGAACTGTAAAACTGAGAAGTGGAAATGTTTGCGAAAGAGATAGTTTTGCAGTAAAGCAAAAATGCATCGAGTAAAATTATAGCCAGGATTAAGCTGTTCAAAGCCTTAAGTAGGGGTTGCAAAGTGGTTTTCCATCCACGTAATTGTGAAAAATCCCTTAAACAGCTGCATGATGTTACGAAGTTTCCTAATTTTTAGTTCCCAATTATGCAACCATAGAAGATTATTTAAATGCGCTCCTTTTTTTATCAGATTAAATCTCATCTAATTGTCGCTGCAGCCAAATATCATTGTAACCATGGAGATGCTGAGAATGAACTACTCATAATCATACTTGCTGACGTTTCCTTACAAAAGGTCATTTTGCATAAAACAAAACACACTCAACTCCATTTGCAGAAATGTTCTTGCCTTTATTGAGCAAGCAGAACATAGGTGGAAGTACGTGTACACACAAAGGGCATGCGTGTTTATTGCTCCATTTGATTTTGACTTCTTACGCCTGCTATCTTTCCTGGGTTTTCTGCATTTATTGAGATGCCTGGAAACATCAGATTTAATGATGAGACGCCAGCCTGCCGCATCCAGAATGTGGCCAGGTATATGCCTAGGATGCTGGAGTGAATAGTGATGGGGAGTGCATACACTCTCCAAGTTAGGAAGAACATGTGGGCCAATGTAGTAAGGACAATGAAGCGTTGGACAGCATGTTGTGTAGCAAAAACAGGCCAAACACTACTAAGAATTGGAATTTAATGCCACGTTGTTATGATCTTTACATTTAAAAAAATAAAGTACACATTGGCAAAGTAGTTTGCATTTCTGGTGAATCCTTTGCCATATTTCTCAAACAATTTGAAAAGAGGGCACTTTGTATAACTTGTCATCTTCCATTGGACACACAATAATGAGTCCATTGCCTGTCACCAAAAAATACAACCTTCATTGTGCTTGGTTTGAACCATCACTACAGTTAGCCATTGAATAGGATCTTTTCAGCATTGTTCGAACTATCCAAGGAAAAGAAGACAACTGACTTTTGTAGGAGACAGTTCCAACATGGAAGTTTTAGGTTTAGGTTGGCCTGAGTATCATGTCCCTGAACAATTGCCCAATATGCGGCAAAGCACATATAGTGGATCATTTTCATTTGAAACCTAAATTGCATCAGGGGACCATGTCCGTTTGCACTTATGTACATTTATTTATTTTACCACTAAAAATTATGGAAAATGAGTGTTAAACAAAAGAACAATTGTCGTCAATCCTCAATTTTACAAGAAGTTTGGGGAAAAATTGAAATATCTATCACAATTAACCATTGTAGTAGGTAATTAAAATGGATTGTTATGGAATCTACTTGCATTTACAAGGTGGTGATTTCAGTAGGATTCCATATGTATCCATTTCATTAACACCAGCGTGAAAATACATGCTGGTAGTAATGTATCTGCCTTTGTCTGGTGGAATGGGAAAATCAGGAACAGTAAAATTCAACCCACTCAACAATTCTGCCTGACAAATTAAAGAGATTCATACATATTGGTACAAATGACAGAAACGTGTGTTACCATTTTCACAACACTGTTTACTGATGTGTAAAACAAGGAACATTCCCCCGATTGCATATTGACTGTCCACTACTCTCCGAATCCATTGTCACATTAGTGGTGTACATAAGTGCTTTTGTGATTGCGGATAATAGTAAAGAGTGAAGTTCAGGGACATCATTTGCAGACAGATAAGTGCTGATGGATACCTCATATTTTGAACAAGGAATATATTACACATGTTCAGAATCCGTTTGTGTCCACTAACAAGTAGAGCAGAAGTTGACAAGTCAACATTCTGCCATGCTCTGCATGGCAACAATGTATGCAAGGATGGTTTCTGAGGTACTTTGTACTCTTTCCAAAATGTGTCTTGGTACTGACCTGTGACAAAAAGGAAAGCTGTGAAATGCTGTGCACCTATTAACAGATTGGCATGAAAGAGAGGGGGTGACAGTTCTGTGCCACCTCGAGGTTGCAGGCCTGCTATGAATTGGTGCCCGGCTCACTTATGAAGAAGGGTCTGCTCTGACAGCTTCTGCACCATCATCCTAAATGTACACGGTAATTAATGCAAATTCTGAACAAGCTCCAGCAGTATATCCACCTTTAGTATTTTCCTGATGAGCATTTTCGTTTGTCTACTCATCTGGGCACCAGTGCCCCAGGTTGTGTCTGGTTTCTCACGATGAACATGATTCCCATGACGCAGACTACAACTTGGTCATTGTGCATGAGAACATATCCCAGACCAGTGATGTGGCCATTCTGTCAGCAACAACGCATCAATTTTGAATTCCAGTGCAGATTTTAGTTCTGCCATAGCCGCATCGAGCTTGTTTCCCCATGATGATTTCAATTCTGCTATGGCCTCTAGGATCAGGACAGAGGCAACCATCTCGGATAGATGGCAACTTTGTAGGGGTACTAGGCAGGGAGGCCTGTCGTCCCTGATGCTGATTATCCTAGCACTAGAACCCCTAGCAATATATCTGAGGAACCAATATGGAGAGGTGGGGATTAGCAGGAAGGGAGGGCAACATCTGATATCACTGTATGCTGACGATATGCTGTGTATCTGAGATATCCTGAGAACCTACAATATATTATGAAAGTAATGGGGCGGTACGCCGTGCCATCCTGCATAACCGTGAATCCTAAGAAATCATGTATTTTCCCTTGGGTAGATATACAGGGATACCATGAGATAAACTGCCAATATTGCAAATACAATGGGAGACCGAGACCTTTAGATACCTGGGGATTGATGTATGCCAATCTGCAGCGGTCGAATACAAATAAAACACAGAGAAGGCGATAGCTAACATTGAAAACAGCATGAGGTTTTGGGTCAAAATCCCTCTGACCATGATGTGGTGAGTAGCACTGTTAAAGATGGTGGTGCTGCATAGGCTGTTGCACTATTTTGTGAATATACCATGTGAGATACCCAAGCGATTTTTTGTTAAACTCCAGGGTATATGGAGAGGGTTCATATGGCATATTACCAGGAACAGAATAGCGCTATGGAAACTGCAAAACATGTATAACCACGGGGGCATTAAACTGCCCAATTTTGAGATTTACTATCTGGTTGGCCTACTGCAGTATGTGGCAAGGTGGTTATCAGAGGACTCCACATCAGAGTCCATACTGTTGATGGATGAATGCGTCCCCTTTTTCCTAAAAGAACGGATATGGTTGCCGACACCACAGCAAGAAGGAGGAATTTACCGGGTCATGGATAACCTGAATCCATGTTCCCCACAGATGCCACTAGCGGCACTGAGGGGAGTGGATGAGCAGCTGAGGAAGATAGTTTGGAAGCACTGGGAACTGATTGGTATAGCAATGCTGGGGGATCTGTGGCAGGATGGGAAGCTAGTGGAGTTTGACACACTGGTAGGAGACACTGGCTTGTACCGGGGTAAGTATATCACTTATACTAGGTTGGTATGGAAGATAAAAGACTCTTGGTCAGAAATAGTACTGGAGGGGCAGCTTTACACGTCCATAGATACTTTTTATGATGTATCAGATGGGGACCATGAGGTCTCCCGAATTTACGAATTGCTTATGTTGAAGGTGGGAAGTGAAGTGCTCCAGTTGAGACAGGATTTGGAAGAGGAAGCCGGGGAATCTATGAATGATGAGTTATGGGAGAGGGCACAGGGATACCACAAAAAAGTGTCCAGGAACACAAGATTGAAACAAATCCAGTTATACGTTACCCGCAGAGCGTATATGACCTTTCAGAGGATTGCATGGTTTAAGAATGCAGGAGTACAAACATGTCCAAAATGTGGGGAGGTGAACGTGGGACTGACACATATGTTCTGGGCATGACCTGAATTAAGGAGATTTTTGGGGGGAGGTGGCCCACCTTTTGAAGGAGGAAGGGATCAATCTAGAGGTGGAATCTTTGTGGGCTTGCATGGTGGGGGATTCCCAAGGACACGTAAGTTGAAACATGTGAGTAAACTCAAATACCTGGCCTACATACTCGCTAAGCTTAGGATTGCCATGGGATGGAAAGCAAGCAACAGACCAAGAGTAGAAATGTGGTGGCAAATTTAGGCTAAATACTATGGGAGGGATCTCCAAAGATATACCTATAAAGAAAGGAGTGTGACCGGGATGCTTCCTTACATCCACACTCTTTAATCTCTACCTGGCTGACCTTTGGCAGGAAATTAAATGATGGAAAGGTTTTGCTCCCAAATGGGGGGATCTTACGGTGAACATAATTGCATACGCTGACAATCTCATTTTGTTAGATTACACCCTGGCTGGGTTGCAACGACTCCCTTAAATCCTACGTAATGACGTGCAGGACCAGGGTAAAGAAGAAATCACACAACATTGCTATCAAAGGGACACATTTGTTAAGCTACTTGGGATTTACTACATGAGCAAAAGCCCAAGTTAAAATTCAAAAGGAGATAATTGAAGGGAAAATTCAACCTTGCATCTCCAAAAGGAAACTGTGTGCCTATTCCTTGGGTGCATTATCAGAGTTCTACAGATTAAAAGTCACTGCGATCATCCTGTATGGCTGTGAAATGGTTGCGTTTAAAGATAGCAAGTACTTGGATTGTATGGAAGGGAGAATCTGGAAAGCTGCACTTCATATACCTAAATCAGTACCGATTAATATAATCAGAATGGAATTAGGGTTGACTTCATGGTGGGGATCAAACATAAAAAGGAGTGTATCTTATTTTAATCCTTTGTGAAAAACCATTGCTGGGTGCATATCTGTATGACTATCTAATGAAGCACCCTGAAGCAAACCCATTTCTTACAAAATTCCATAAGAGATGTGTATTGTTTGAACAGTTAGTGGATCTTGATGTTAGGAAAAAGAAAATAAGTCGTTGGGACAAGAAAACAGATATTGACGATTTAGCAAGGCAAAAATTGTTTAAAGAGCAAACACATTTTGGTCTCCCTTTTGATAAACCTAGATCTTATCTATTGAAGTTCCCCTCTCAGAAACACAGGGAATGGCATATGAAATTTCGCTTCAATTGCTTTGCACCGCAAGAGGTTATTGGCCCCCAAATTGCCCTCCCAAGTGATCTTCGCAGATGTTGATTGTGTGAGAGGGAACAGTTGGAGTCTCTGTTCCACTACTCAATTTAATAGCCATCACTGGTTTCAGAGAAGAATATAAATCTGGTCCATGTATTCACTCCACCTCTCAAGTACTGACCAATGATCTGTGGGGAAGGTTGGCAGTAACCTCCAACCAAGCTATTATCTTAGCTCTATCAAAATGTCTGTTAAAGATCTTCTCTGAGTTCAAAAATTTTATGTAACAGGGAGAGAGTGATCTATGCAAATTTGGGGACCTTTAAGACACACTCGGTCATACCTGTATAATTTTGGATGACGTTAATTCGGTAATAATGAAGGCTCCTGCCCAACATGCACGTATATCCATAAGACAACAATAAAGGACACACCCCAGTAGGGAATGAGACCAGGAGAATAATTGCAAGTGAAAACAAATGTATATAAGATATTAGAATGCAAGCAGAGAACTCTGCTGCCCGAGAGCGCTCTGTCAAACAATACCTGTGCAGCACATTATGAATAGAAATAACGTCACAAGTGATGTCACTACGTACAGTACTAAATAACAGTTTTTATTGGTTGGTCCGCATGGCGCAGCATTCTCTATAGGGGGTATCGGCTGCAATTGGCTGCTGTGCTTGGGTGGTTCAGCTGGCATGTGGGTTAGCTGGGCTCATCTCTGTGGTGTGAACGTCGAACATAGTTCACAAAGTGTTACACCTCTAACTAATCTGAGCTAAACAACAATCAATGGCATACAGAGAATGATGGTGGGCATAACCTATTATGTGGATGGGGGCCTTTGTAGGGTGTAGACAGATATATGGGCATTCTAACCCTTGCATTTTATGGGGTGTTTGGTGACCCTGGGCCTCTCTCCCAGGTGCCTTATCTGTGGGGTTTGATCTGTAATTTACGCTCCATGGTGCTTCACGATTCAAACAAATATATAGACAGATGTTAGTTTAGAGGAGAATATACTGCTGCACAGGATAAAGTATATGGTGGGTACTTTGGTGTGGCTTTTGGGAGGGATGCTGCCAGCAGTTACCTTAAACAAGAGTGGAGGCCAGGGGCCAGTGGACCATGGCCTGGCAGGGATGGGGTAGAGAGGGCATAAGCAGGTCAGCAGAGATGAATGGGCACAGGGTTTGGAGCTTGCCCCAGTCTCACAGTCTGCAGTGAGCACATTCTGTCGGCATTTGATACTAGCTAATTGCAACAATGAATGGCTGGACGTCCGTGAGAACAAGGCTTGTGCGGTGCTGGCAGGGAGTGGAGGTGTCATGGGCTGTCTGTGTGTGACGCTGGGGAACGGAGAGCTGAAAGCTCAGTGGAACGGATTTGGGCCTAGTAAAATATGCGGACGGCAGGACACAAGATGGAGTCTCTAATCACATGTATACATTGGTCATTTGCATACTGGGCAATGTTATACGGCATGAATTTGTACGAAGGGGGTGGGGGTGTGTCCCCCCTTAGCTTACACGGGGTCTGCATGATGCCACCTCTTCCTCAACATTATAATATGGGGATAAGGAGCATGCCCTCATGCTGAGAAATGGTTTTAGTCAAAAGGAATAGGCTGTCTATGATGATGGGCAGGGCTGTAACTGTGTAAATGTACTTGGTTTTTATTGTGCATGTTTTTGTTGCTTTTATTGTGTTCAAATCTTTTTCTTTTTTTAAGTTTGGTAATTTGAGAATTGGTGTGAAATGTTTAATTGTAAACTAAATTACACCTAATAATAAAAAATACAAAAATAAAAATATTACAGGTAGATGAGAAAGGCAGGGAACACCCTATCCTTTTTATTAGCTGCCAGTTTAAGGACAGAGAGCTCAGGCAGTCTACCTTGGGAACGAAAGTTTGGCCCTACCTCTACGAGACACATTTTGCTGTGCAAACTGACCATGGACCCTTAAAGTGGCGGATGAAAATGAAGGGAGAGAGTCCTAAATTGCTTAGGTGGTCCATTATCCTGCAAGGCTTTGACTTCACTATCAAACACAGGTCAGGTACCCAACATTGTGATGCTGATGGTATTGGGCACTGTTTAACTGACCTGAACATGAGACCCATCCAAGGGTGGATTAGTTCCCTCTGTCCATGATCGGGGGGCAGGAAAGGGTTAGGAAATATTTCTCTAGAAGCAACTTTTCCTCCATAGTCCATGGGCCCCCAAACTTTTTGCATTTGTTTTTGTATCATGACCTGACTTTTAGCAGCGGAGTGCAGTATCCTGCTTCACTCCACTGATCTTTCGATCATTGTTATGGAAAAACTGACACACCCTTCAGGCTGTCAGTACTGAGAAACTTTGTTTCTCTTAGTCTTTCGACTTTATTGCCACTTGTTGTTAACTATCATTGCACAAAGTAACTTTCCAGCACTGCGCAATGGGGCCTCTGTGTTTTATGGCCTCGGACATTCTCTAAGGAATTTTTTGTGATTGCACAATGTGCCTCGGAACAGACTGGTGGCAGCATGAGCATTCAATTTTATTTGTATAACTTTTAACCAAGCCTTACAGGGTTTACTACATGTGGCTCCTGACTGTGGCTAGTGTCCAACATAGTGGTGCCACAAGTTCTTTGTTTGTTCCATTGGCCAATTTGTACTTTTTCCCTTCTCCTTGCCCTTCTAGGACTGGGGTTTTCTTTGCCCACAAACGCTGCTTCTTTTGCAGGCCCCTATACTTCACGTTTGTAGGCTCCCAGGAAGTGGAGTGGGACTGTCTGGTCACAATACACACTACTGGTATCAAGGTGTCTGGTGTGCATGAGAGCATTAGGACCTCAGTAGACCCTGATTGGCCCACTGATGGTGTGCATGCATGGATCAGATCATGCCATTGGTGGGCTGGGTAAAAGCACTCACCTAACTGTGGAGATAACTGTGGAGAAGAGGAGGGGTCCTGCATTCATTCACCAGATTTGAAGAAGGAGCCTAGTATTCTGAGGAGCCTAGCAGAACAAAGGGTGTCCCTGAGACACACTTGAGGAGGCCTAGCACCAGAATCCAGCTGTTGTCTTATTGATGCCCTGCTTTCTGCCTTATCTCAGAAGACCTGCAAAGGTGCTTCAAACCCTTGGAGTGGTGGGACCAATCACACTTGTCCCCGCCTGGTAACCCTGCAAGTGAGTCTGTTCAGAAGTGTCTCAGGGCCAACCAGTGGGCTTTCCAGCTCAAACTTAGCTTACTGTGCAGGAGCGTCGTCGTTTTGAGTTTCGACCCGAGACTTTGGGAAATCATAGCTTGTCCAACAAGGTGTCCTTCTGCTGACTTAGAAAGCTGTGTCATACCGTGAGAGCTGGGTCCCCTTGCTTCACTGTGCCGTGGTGACGGTCACTGAAGATGTTTTTTCCGCATTCTTTCCTGTGCCCTGAGACTTGGTGCATTGGTGTTTTCTTCTTTGCTTGTCGGAATTGAGAGTAACAGCTCTTGTGCCATGCTGGAGCTGTGCCTGCACCCTCAGTGTCTGTGGATCTGGAAGCCGAATGAAGGGTAGGAAATCGTACCTCTGGTGACCACTTCTGGATCTGCCAAGTCTGGACTGAAACCAAACTAAGGGTAGTGAGTAGTGAAGCCACTTACCAGTGGCCCTTTGTTATTCCAAACACATTCATTCATTGAGGGCTACGTTTTGGCCTTCCTGTTGTCTTGGGTAGTGTTTGCCATTTAGAGCTCTCTGAAAGTTGGGAACAGCATTGTTAGCATTTACAGATCCCCACCTGACTCTTGAAACCTGTTTCACCCCTTCAGAATTCTTCTCCTAACTTACTAAAAAGTACTTCTGAACATTGAGCAAAAAGCTCCACTCATTTTAGGGCTGGACTCCTAAAGTTAGGATTGCGAGATCTGAAGTCTGTCAGTGCTACAAAAGTTACTCACCTTCTTCCTTTGCAGGCATTTATGGAGTTATTAAATTCTCGCACTGACACCAGTAATTGTGTATATATTACATAGGCCCTCATTACGACCCTGGCGGAAAGGGGTTTACGCCGGCGTAAAGCATGGCGTACCTTTCCGCCTGACTACGAGTTCCCGTAGCGCCATGGTGATTTTTACGCCTGCTTTTTGCAGGCGGAAAAATCCATGGCGCTACGGGACTTGTTGTTAATTACGCCACCGTAATTTACGGTGGCGTAATTAACGCCTTCCCCACTCCCATTATACCCTATGGGGCAAAAATGGGAATGGGGAAGGGTAAATGGGGATTGGGGACTTACCGCCCCGCCAAGGTCGGAATGGGGCGGTAAGTCCGCCAACCACCGTGGCGGAGTTGGCAGCTTAGCGCCATGGACCATGGTGCAAATTGCACCATGGTTCTCCGCCAGGGTCGTAATGAGGGCCATAGTGTGTTGTTTGTGTGGTATTTTAATAGAGCATTTAATTATTCATTGTGTTGTTATTGGGCCTATAATAAATGGTATTTTGTGTATTAAAAAAAAAAATCTTTGGTGCCTCGGCAATGGGCCTGGCCTTGAGCAAAGACAAATATGTTGTCTGATTTTCTTATTGGCGCATGCAGCATGGCGGAAGCCCTAGGTTTGAATGGGAAAAAATATTCTGCTTGTGGCATGGACACCTTTTTCTTGTTTTTCAATATCCCAGGCCAAGCTGGTGGCATGTGTTTTTTTTTTTGATTGCTCTTTCCGAGGTGGACTCTTTTTCTTTTGTTTCTTTTCTCCCTTGAGATGTGCTGTTGCCCTCTCAAAGGCATGATGAGTTCAGTTGTTGACATGTAGCCATGCACAGTGGTGTCAACTGCCATGGCTGCCTTGAGGTCAATATGATGGCATGTGCAGCTAACAATGGGTTGAGGGAAACGTGACACAAGTGCTGTTTTCATGATGTTAGCTATGGCTGGTGATATGCAATGTCCCATGTTGTTGCAGTGAACGTGAGTTATCTGGTGACTGCACGCCCTGGGAGGACCACCCTGCACCCTTTAACGTACCTGGTCCCCATGCCCTTTGTCAGGCACTGACCCTCCAATCGCAAATTTGGAGGTATGATTTCGGTGGAGGTGATGAGGGACTCAGATCATGGCAGCTCTGTCAGCAGGTAAGTATGTGCACTGTCTCTCGTGTTGTATCTGTATAATTGGTTACCCTGGTCTTTGCATGCATGACACATTTTTGCTAGCTGTGTGTGTTATCCTTGAGTCATGGTAAATGTCTGTGCAGATGTGTGCCTGTCCACATGCATGTGTGTGTATGTGTAGTTACACATCTATGCGGGTCCCTTGTTTTTGAGGGTGCACTTTCACAATTGACACAATTAATGGAAGTGATTGGCCAGCAGTTGTCACACTTTAACCATTGTCAGTTTTTCCAACATTCTGGATGTTCATACAAATTGACGGCATGCTTTCTCTGTGTATCTGCACTATGTATTTTGGTTCTCCAACACTTGCCCCTCTGACTGTGATGAATGTCTCCTTACTGCCCATCTTCTACTACCCCTGGCCCTCATGTTACCTACCGGGCCCTGCAGGTGTACTCCATGACCACACCACTCTTTGACCCCTGCCACTACCCACTACACTCCCTTTTGCACTTACATGACCTGCACTGCCCTGCACCTGTTCCACATGTACCACACACATCCATTATCATATCTACTTATCCTCAGCTGGCCCACTTCATGACGTAGCCTCTGGTGACACAGTTTTGGGCATTTGTGTACATTGGGCCTCATTCTAAGATTGGAGGTAGTGATGGCGCTATTTGCGCCATGACTGCCTCCAATAACGGTACCGGCACCGGTCTCGTTCAATGGGGACTTAACGGTGTAGTCCGACCTTTGCAGGAAAGGTAAGTCCCCATTGAAAAAACCATTCCCCATTCCCATTTGAGCCCACATAGGGCTCAATGAGAATGGGGAAGTAGCTAATAACAATAGCGCAATGTGTGGTACCGTTATTGGCTCTGATTTCCGTTAATGGGTCCCGTCCATAACGCCTGGTCAGACCAGGCGTTAAAGGAGGGACCCGCTAAGGGAACTCGTAGTAGGGCAGTAAGGGATTACCGGAACCGGTCTCCTTACCGGTGCCCGGTATCCCTTACCGCCCTACTCGTAATGAGTCCCATTGACTCTACAGGACAGGGTTGTCACACTTGCTGCATGTAGGGTTGTACAGATATGCACATGTGTACCACTAACAGGCTTTTTCTGTGTTGTCCGATCAGGTCACTTCTTGTACATTGTTTGTTTCTGTAGGTTATCTACACATGGATGTGTTGCATGATTTATTGTTTGCATTACTTTTTCATCTCAGCCGACACTGTGAGTGACTGCACAGTGTGTGTACACATATCGGGCCCATACATGTGTTATATCGTCCACTCCCCACAGATTGTCTTCATCTGTTGTCCCTGTGACTTGCGAGTGCACCCTGGGATACATTCACACTTACTGGAATGGTCTAACACTGGGTGTGTGGTCTGTTAGGGGGTGAGTGACCAGCTGCATGTTGTCCTGAGGTCCATTTACAATGGTGTCCAACAAGGGGTATGTTGGAGGTTGTTGGGTGTGGGTATGTGATTGTAGGAACTTCTTTCAGGATGTAGCCTGCATGGGTCTTTTCCTACTTTGCTTGCCATGTTGGGTGTTGCCTGTAGTTTCTCTGATGTACAGCTGCTGATTGACCTTTCACAGGTGCCCATTCATTAGCACTCTGCCCTTCTCCGTCATCCACTTTTGACCTTCATAGCACACTATATGTGCTACTTTTCCATCTCTGTTCCTTCCAGGCTCCCTGACTAGGATGCTTCTTGCAAAAATGTTCATGTCTCTGTCTACTTTTCGTAGGCAACTTATCTCTGCCCTCGCTTACTGTGATGTCAGACATATCCATCCTCATCTCCCCTTCAGCCAGACTCCTCCTTGCAATGCTTTTTACCTATCTCTCTCTTTCTCTCTCTCTCTCTCTCTCTCTCTCTCTCTCTCTCTCTCTCTTTCTCTGTCTCTCTCTCTCTCTCTCTCTCGCCATGCCTATTTTCTAGCTCCATACAGGAGTTGTCATGGATGTTCAGTATCTTTATATTGAGGCAATGCATGTATTTGCGATTGATTTCAAAATGTTTTCTCAGGTGTTATGCAGTGGATGCAAGCCAGCTGGGTATACTGTGCAGGTAATTAAATGGCACTCAGAGTGGCACTTGTGTTGTTGTTGGTGGCACGTTGCGGGGTTGCTTTTCTTTTACTTGTATTGAGTATCCAGTGCAGATAATTGAATGACACTCAGGGTGGCACTTGTGTTGTTTTTGGTGGCACTGTGTGGGGTTGCTTTTCTTTTACTTGTACTGAGGTGTACTGGTCCAGCTTCGTGGGTGCATGTGACACACACTGATGGTAGGCTGGTGTGTCTACGCATGCTATTTTGTGAAGACAATCAGGGCGGCACTGGTTGCAGGCTCATAGTTGTAAGGGGGGTTGTCACAGTAGGGCCTTTGTTGGTGAGTTGTCATGAGGGTGGCCATCCCAGCTGTTTGTGTGCTGTGACACATGGTGATCGTATTGATGGGGAGTGTTTCCTTGCACTTTTCACATGTGTTTTGCCTGCCACGTAGCATCCCATTAAATGTTTTTTAATAGCCATGCCTACCCATGCAGGCAGTCCAATCTTGGTCCTTCTTCCACTTCTGGTAGTGCTGTTCCAAGACAATGCCACACACAGAACAACATTTCTGGCCATTTGTGGGATGCCGTGTTCACCACCGGCACCAGGCACACACACCATTGGTCAGGCATCGTTGTTTGCCATGGTGAACATGTACCATGCACTTTACACCTGCAGATTTCTTGGGGCCTGTTGAAAGCTGCAAAGTTCATCTCAATGCTCCATTTAGTTCAAAGCACATTGGACCCAACTCAATCCAGTCCCGGTGGAGTCTGTCTTTCCTTCTTCTTTCCTGTTGCCTGTTCCCTTTTTGTGAGACAGTGTCCTTGGCCTCTGTTTCTCATTCGTTTCTCATGTCTACTTGGCTCTGTCATGCCAGTTGCCTCAGTGCCCTGCTTTCCAGTATGACAGCTGCCTCTGTGAAGAGCTGCTTTCTTCCACATTCTGTCTTCTGTGCAATTGGTGATATTTATCCATCATATTGTCTTGGACTTCACATCACCGGCTCCCCTGGCAGTGTTTACTGCACTATCCCACTGCCAGGTTAATCAGGGGACGCCATATTGTGGCATTGAGAGTACTTTTAAGGTGGTCCTGGGTTTATAACCTCTTATTGGTCTCTTTTTAGGAGTCCTCTCAGTGTCATACTGACTATCGCTGGATCACAGTGTTCACAATGTCCCATCACCATGATAATGGGTGTTACAAGGTCCTTCACTGCATGGCACTCGGGGGCAGGAAGTGAGGTGTTGAGGGTGGGTAATGTGTCATTGTATGGGGTGTTCATATTTCATTGGCGTGAGGTGGGCAGATCTGGCTGCATGGGTGCAGGGATACATGGTGATGGGTGGCTGTTGAGTTCTTGTTTGCATTTGTTGCATGTCACTGAGGGGGGCACATGCTGCTGTGTAATTGGGTGTATGGATGTGCTGCCTGCCCTCACATTGTGTTGTGTTTCTCTACAGAGGCATTCTGGAAGGGAAGATGGTTGCTGTGATTGTAAGGGAAGTTGCTGCTGTATGCGTGCACAGGACACAGCATCAGGGTTTAGTGATTTCTAGGCTTATAGAGGTCGACATCCATGGATTCCACGGTCCGGCTGGGGCAGAGGCACAAGGGATAAGGTGTGAGGTGAGATGTCCATATTTCTTGCAGTGCACTTACACTTTTTCAGAATCTGCTTGGCTGCTTTGAAGTGACTTTGTATTTTGAGCATAGATGGTGTCTGGGAATGGGTTGGCCACTCAACCTGTTTATTGGGGTGGAACATGCATGGTGGTTCCAGGGCACCCATCACATGTCTTTATTGATAACTTCCATGTTGTACTATGCCTTCCTTCTTGTGGTCTTGTGTGGGTAGTATGTTGTCTACGTGCAGAACAGCTGTTGTGCATGTGATGGTGCTTGTGGACTTTGTTGTTTGCGCTGTGTGCTTTTGGGTGTACTACATGGATGCTATTGGTTCAAGCTGCTATGACTGTGTTTGTGTTTTGTGCACAGTCAAACATGTTACTAATGTATCTGCCACTTTTGCTCACTTACAAATTGGCTCATGATCTATTGGAATTTAAATATGGAGTTCAAATGCTCCCTGTTCACAGTATGTATGAGACATGTGGAATCTTGCAGCCCTACTTTCACACTCGCAGCTACATGGATAGGTTTCGGCCTGTAGTGCACATAGTCCCACACATGTATTATACTATTTTGACTGGGTGACTGGAATACATAAACATGTAGCTTTTGATGGCCATGAATGACTAGCTGCTAAGAATGTAATGCTGCCAAGTTGATGTTTTTTCTGTTCCAACATAATTTTACTTGTTTATGTATTTCTCACATGTGTGGTTTGTACTTACATTTTGTATGCCCCAAACATCATTTTGCTCCTAACTTTGCAAAGTAGGAGTGGAATAATCCCGCTTACAAGTCTTATCTGGGACTCTGTTTGTGCAAGGTGTTTTATATCTAATGGACACACACAATATGGATCTCCCAGGGGCACATTCTTAGATTGTTGTTATGACCACGGAGGGTAGGCCCCAATTCATCATTGATTGGCACCTGGGATGTGGCCTCACTGTGTGTGCTTCACAAGGCTGGTTTTTATGTGAAGCATGATTGCACCAGCTGAGTGTGTGCAGCCCCTCAATGTGCCCACATGTTGCTGTGTTCTTCCTCATTCTGCACATTCCGCCCCCTATTTTGGCCTCTGCTTAGGCCCATCCAATACTCTACAAGCAGCCTAGCGCAAGGTGATGGTCCACTTGCAGCAATGTGCCGGGCCTGCGCAAAGTCCATGCAAGTCCCTGGAAAGTCCCGCTGTGGGGTGCATTAAAACGGCCCCAAACGGAAGGTCCCTTTCACCTGAGAAACAGGATTTTTTAACACTAACACCAAAAACGGCTTTGTATGTGGGCTGCAAGGGAAAACCGAAGCTCCCATTCACATTAAAAGCAGAATTGTTCAACACTAACACCAAAAACGGATTTGCATGTGTGATTGCAAATGAAAACTGAATGGCCATGTAAAAAAGGCCTACCTGTCACTAACCAAGGAAAAGCAGCACTTTAATTCAAAAAGCAAGAAGAAAAATCAAAGGTCCCTTTCACATGGAAAACAGGATTTTTAAACAATGACACAAAAACAGCTTTGCATGTGAATTTGCAATTTAAACGTGAAAAATTTACCCCTGCTAACATTTGAAAAGAAATGCCCCTTTTATATTCAATGGAAAAGCTTCTGTATGCTAGAGACAAATCCTTTTGCTGGTTGTCGGACACTTCACAAGGAAGTCCTCAACCGCAGGTCTGGATTTTACATCCTGCGGTTAATTATAAAGGCAATAAAGCATCCTGCTAAAGGTGTGGAAAGCTCAGTGTTCCCCAGACTTGCTGGCTCTGAAGACAGTTACTGCAGGACCCCTTGGCTGGATCATGACTAAAAGGTGTGAAGACTGGGGGCTGCAAATTCAAAGAGCAAACTAATATCTTTAGAGAGACTCATAAAAAACCTCTGGTCACTGCTGTCCCAGGGAGACAGATGGCTGTGCTGGATGAACCAGAGCTCCCATTTGCTGAACATACAGATTAACAATTAATTTAAAAGGACTTTTATAACTTAGGCCTTTTTCCCCACCAACCATAAGGCATATTTTCTTCTACATTGTTTAGGCAATTTCCAGGTAATTTTGGAGATATAAAATGCATGCCCCTACGAGTGAGGGAACTGTAATGGCCAGTTAAATTAGGTTTCTGGACGATCTGAAAGTGTCCCAAATGTGACAGTTTGTGACGAGTGGTGCAATTCAAACTCTTTCTCCCCCGCAAGCACACTCTCCTCACCTGAGCTGTCTGAGTTGGCAGTCTCTTGTAGACGTCGTTGTGCAAGGTAGTCTCTTTCCTTCTTATGATGAATGTGCTTGTCACGGAGGGAAGCCACAATGACCGCTGGATAAACAGCTGTCCCGTGACTCCCTTTCTGGAACCAAGCCGGAATGAGGGAAAAACCTGAAAGGGAAAAAACCCTGCAGAGCAGTGTAGACTCTACAATCTGGATGACAGAATAGTCGCTGATGAGACCAATGGAGCGTGGCGGATAGCAGAGTAGAAGAAGTCCAACCATCTAAACCATGAAGTAGCATGGTCCGGGGAGACGGAGGCTCCTTGTGGCAGTTAGAGGAAATGGCACTGGATCCAGAAAGAGGAAAAATAGGTATGCAGCAAGCCAGCTCAGAGGAACCCAACAGGAAGAGAGTACGGGAAGGATACCCGAAATCAGAAGAGAGAGAGAAATGGAAATAAGCACACCGGAGTACCGCCCGGAGCAGTGGAAGTAAATAGTAGCGTTCCGAGGAAAGAAACAGGAACACAGGAAAAAAACAGGAAAACCCTCTGGCAGATCCGAAACAAGAGAACGGCAGAGGATCAGAGCGAGGAAACCCGGAAACAGGAAGTGTCCAAAGTGGGTTGCAATGCAGCGTCTGCCAGGAGGCGGGGTTTTTAAATACTTCCAGTGGCACTGCGTCACGTAACTGGGGCTGGTAGCAAGAACACAGAGAAAGGACTATAACACCCTACCTCTGTGTCTCCAGCTCCAACGCGGATACAACCACCAATTACGGCAATGGCCGTGAAGGCGGATGACAGTATGCCCCTCCTTAGACTGCAAACACCCCGGCTTCCCCGGGTGGAAGCGGTGGAATCTGGAAAGCTAACGGGAGGCATGTACCTGGGAAGCCGGTTCCCAGGAGTCCTCCGACTCCGGATAACCCTTCCATGACAAAAGGTATTCTAACCTACCACGGTAAAACCTAGAATCTCTAACCGCAGAAACCTCATACTCATCCTAGGTGGATGTAGGCACAGGAATTTGTCGGGAGAGAGATCTGTGATGGGGATCTGGATAGTACGTTTTGAGGAGAGAGGAATGAAAAACAGGGTGAATGCGTTTAAGAGAAGGGGTGAGTTGAAGACGATAGGTCACAGGATTGATCTTGGAGAGAATAGAAAAAGGCCCCAAGAACCGTGGAGACAGTTTGGAAGGTCTTGTCCATCGGGGAAGGTACTTTGTAGACAACCACACCTTGTCTCCTGGCTTCCATGAAGGGCATTCTCTGCAGTGCTTGTCAGCTCCAACCTTATTCCTTCTTCTGCTATCTTCCAACCCTTGCAATGCGTTGGTCTGTGCCTCTTGGATATTTCTCAAAACCTCTTCAGCGGCTGGTGAGTTGGAAAAACGGGGTACCTCTGGTATAAGAAATCTTGGGTGAACTCCGTAAGTACAAAAAAACAGAGAAAGGCCTGTGGCTGAGTGTTTGGAATTATTGTAGGAGAACTCTGCCGTGTGAAGTAAAGAGACCCAATTGTCTTGGTGTTGAGAAATGAAACATCTGAGATATTGTTCTAGAGTGGCGTTGAGACGCTCGGTTTGGCCATTTGATTGCGGATGGAAACGGAAGAAAGGGCTCTTTCTACTCCTAATCGGTTACCCAAGGCTGTCCAGGATTTTGAAATGTACTGACTTCCCCGATCAGAAATTCTCTTGTCAGGGAGACCATGTAATTTGAAAATGTCTCGGGCAAAGGTCTCCGCCATCTTGGTTGCGGTAGGTAATCTTGGAAGCGGCGAGGAATGTGCCAATTTGGAAAAATCATCAACCGTCACCATGATACAAATACAAGATTCGGACTCCGGTAGATCCACTATAAAGTCCATGGAGATGAGTCCCCATGGGCGAGTCGGCTTTTCCACCTGAGTGAGGAGTCCTAGAGGTTTGCCCGAGTCATACTTGGCCTTGGCACAAATTGGACAAGATTTCACGTATTCAAACACCTCCTTTCTTATGTTGGGCCAGAGAAAAGACCTTGAGATGAGTTCTAAGGTGGTGGGGAGTCATAATGTCGAATAAAAAATGTCGACAGACAAAAATGTCGACAAAATAATGTCAAAAAAAAAAATGTCGACTTTCGTTTTTTTTAATTATATATTTATTTTAGGGGTTCGGGAGTAAAAAAAAAGGAAAAAATAAAAAAAATAAAAAAAAAGGGGGGTTGGGGGGGAACCCCCCCATTTCGAAAAAAAAATGCAAAAAAAAGTCGACATTTTTTTTTTCCACATTTTTTTTTCGACTTTTTGACTGTCGACATTTTTGTTGTCGACATTATGACTATAAACCTTCTAAGATGCCGTCTACACTTCTGTGTCCCACCATGCGTGAGTCATGACACCATCTCAGGATCTTCTTGCGTACCGGTCCTTCTGGGATATACCACTTCTTCTTATAAAACACCCATCCATCCTTTGCTTGAAAGGGGGAATCGGAAAAGAAGGAGATTTGAGGCATTTCTTGCGTGACAGCAGCCTTCACCTCTTGAAGAAAAGAACCCACCACTGCTAGGATCTGGTTTCGGTGGAACATGGGCTCAGTCTTGACCGACACTGTTTCAGTATGGGAGTCCTTACGAGACAAAGCGTCAGCTAATCGATTGAGTGACCCCGGAATGTATGTGATCTGGAAGTCGTACTGTGAAAACAGATGAGCCCATCTTGCCTGTCTGGAGTTTGAACATTCCATCTCTTGTAAGGCCTTCAGATTCTTGTGATCTGTGCGGATGAGGAACTGATGGCGGGCACCCATGAGGAGGTGACGCCATTCTTCACAAGCCAATTTCATCGCCAGTAACTCCTTTTCAAGAACAGAATAATTGAGTTGGCTGGGGGAGAGAGTCTTAGATAGGTATGCGACCGGGTGTTCTACATCCTGAAAGGTCTGAAGCAACACGGCCCCAACAGCAATGGCAGAAGCGTCCGTCTCAAGAATAAATGGTAGAGTCTGATCCGGATGTTGTAGAATCAGGGCTGAGCAGAAAAGGCTTTTCAGATGACAGAAGCTCTCCTCCGCCTCAGTGGACCAGGAAAACAGGTAGGCCTCATTCTTGAGCATTCGGGTAATGGGATAAACCACTTCTGAAAAGTTCGGAATAAATCTCCTATAATAATTCGAGAGACCCAAGAACCGCTGCACCTCCCGAACAGAAGTAGGGGCTGACCAGTCGAGAATGGCGTGTACCTTGTCTGGGTCCATGGCGATCCCTTCCTCAGACAGTACATATCCCAAATATTGCACCGAAGGAACAGCGAATTTGCATTTTTCTGCCTTGACCAGTAGATTGTTCTTTTGTAGGCGATTCAGAACTTGCTTGACTTGTTCGATGTGATCCTCCAAGTTAGATGAAAAAATCAAGATATCATCCTGATAAATGATGACTGATATTGAAAGCATGTTGGAAAACATCCGGTCCATAAATCTCTGGAATACCACTGGTGCATTCACCAATCCAAACGGCATTACCTTATATTCAAACAAGCCCAGAGGGGTACGGAATGCTGTCTTCCATTCGTCTCCCTGGGCAATCCGTAATAGATGGTATGCATTTCGAAGATCAAGCTTGGTAAATACTCTAGCCCCTTGTACAGCCTCAATGATGTCAGTGATAAGGGGCATCGGATACCTATCACGAATGGTAACCTTATTTAAACCCCGGTAGTCTATACAGGGTCTAAGATCGGTGGAGTCTCTCTTCTTAATGAAAAATAAAGGGGCTCCTGCAGGGGATTTTGAAGGTTGTATCAGGCCATTCTCCAAATTGGTATCTAAGTATTTCCGAAGAACCTGTTTCTCCGTCTGCGTGAGAGAGAACATCCAACCAAACGGAACCAGGGCATTGGGTTCCTAGTCGATGGTACAGTCCTCTGGCCGATGAGGCGGCAATTTGGCATGAAAGCACTCTTGAAACACTTCTGAAAATCCTGAGCAAAATCTGGGCAATGCATGGACTCCCACGTGATTGTTGGAAAAAATCTTGACCGGCTGTAGATCTCCCCTACACTCTAACCGAAAACAGTTGGTAGCGCAAAATGGGGAATTGAAGCTTAGCTGATTCTCAGACCATTTTATCAATGGATTATGTCTACGGAGCCATGTGATGCCCAATATGATGGGAAAATGGGCGGCCCTGATGATGTCAAAACATAAGACTTCCTTGTGTTGGTCTATCGTCAAAGAAAGTTCTTCCGTAGTATGGGTAATAGGACCAGAAGACAATGGTGTCCCATCCACTCCTTCAACCTTCTGACCTTCCTTCTGTGGTATCCGGCGGAGCCCCACCTTGTCTGCCCACAGGGTGTCAACAAAGTTACCCGCCGCTCCACAATCCAGTAGGGCTAGGGTCTTAACTTGTCTGTTCTCTAGGTCAAGATGTACAGGAATCACCATGAGTCTGGAGTCCTCTTTAGACTCGGAAGATGCAACTGAAAGAGAGACATAGGGACGGTGAGAAATTTTGTGAGACCCCCGGTCGTTTGTCCCTACTGACACCAAGGGTATTTGTTTCCCGATCTCTTGTTTGGTAATTCTGTGCAGTCTTTGAGAAGATGTTGGTCTGAACCACAGTAGGCACATATTTCTTTTTCTCTTCTGCAACGTCTTTCAGCAGCTGATAACGGTGCTCTGGTGGCACCGATCTGCATTGGTTCATCGGAAGAAGCAGCAGTAGAGTGCCCAGGGAGTGAGTGTGCAGAGGGTTCTGAACGATAAACAGGGCTTCTTTGTTTGCGACGCTCTCCCCTTCTTTCCTGTAAGCGATACTCTATGTGAAGAGCAGCCGCTAGCAGGTCTGAAAAAGAGGGTGAACGTGATGACCTGGCCAGTTCATCTTTGATTTCTTCCTTCAAACCTCTCCTGAATATGGCATATTGTGCTGTCTCAGGCCACCCCGCTGCAGCTGCAAAGGTTTTGAAAGAGGAGATGTAAGACAATACATCTAGAGAACCTTGTTTGACATCCAGTAAATCTTCACAGGTGGTAAAGGACAGCTCTGGTCTTTCAAAAGTCTGTTTCAGTAAATTTTGAAACCCTGGAATATCCTGCAAAATGGCATTTCCACTAGTCACCAATGGTGTAGCCCAGGACAGTGCGTTACCTGTCATATTTGAAATTAGGAAACCCACCCGGGCTTCATCTGTAGCGAAGGTACGAGGCCTAAAGGTGAAATATACCATGCATGCTTCCAGAAACTCCTTCACCTTTTTGGGAGATCCATCAAATTTCCCAGAGAACAGCACCATGGGTGGTAATTCCAGGGGGGAAGGTTCTCTAGCTGATACCATCTGTTAAAGCAGAGCATTCTCGGTCTTTACTCCTTGTAGCTCCTGAGACATTGCTTGAAAAGCCTTCCACAGTTCTTGAACCTGATCCTCAGCAGGCATCTTTGATGCTTTTGGCGTTGCAATCTGTGACGAGTGGTGCAATTCAAACTCTTTCTCCCCCGCAAGCACACTCTCCTCACCTGAGCTGTCTGAGTTGGCAGTCTCTTGTAGACGTCGTTGTGCAAGGTAGTCTCTTTCCTGCTTATGATGAATGTGCTTGTCACGGAGGGAAGCCACAGTGACCGCTGGATAAACAGCTGTTCCGGGACTCCCTTTCCGGAACCAAGCCGGAATCAGGAAAAAACCCAAAAGGTAAAAAACCCTGCGGAGCAGTGTAGACTCTACAATCCGGATGACAGAATAGTCGCTGATGAGACCAATGGAGCGTGGCGGATAGCAGAGTAGAAGAAGTCCAACCGTCTAAACCATGAAGTAGTAGAGTCCGGGGAGACGGAGGCTTCTTGTGGTAGTTAGAAGAAATGGAACTGGTTCCAGAAAGAGGAAAAATAGGTATGCAGCAAGCCAGCTCAGAGGAGCCCAACAGGAAGAGAGTCTGGGAAGGATACCCGAAATCAGAAGAGAGAGAGAAACGGAAATAAGCACACCGGAGTACCGCCCGGAGCAGCGGAAGTAAATAGTAGATAAGCACACCGGAGTACCGCCCGGAGCAGCGGAAGTAAATAGTAGCGTTCCGAGGAAAGAAACAGGAACACAAGAGAAAAACAGGAAAACCCTCTGGCAGATCCGAAACAGGAGAACGGCAGAGGATCGGAGCGAGGAAACCCAGAAACAGGAAGTGTCCAAAGTGGGTTGCAACGCAGCGTCTGCCAGGAGGCGGGAAGTTTAAATACTTCCAGCGACACTGTGTCACGTAACTGGGGCTCGTAGCAAGAACACAGAGAAAGGACTCTAACACCCTACCTCTGTGTCCCCAGCTCCAACGCGGATACAACTGCCAATTACGGCAATGGCCGTGACGGCGGATGACACAGTTGGTGAACTGGTGGAGGATACAATTGGGAATATGGGAAATAAGGTACATAGGCATAACTGTTATCATTTTTGTGAAAAAGGCAGAAAAGTGCCACACAGCCATGCAAAATGCTTCATAATTAGCCGTCATCTTTTTTAATTCCCCATGATTAGCGGAATTAGAAAATATGAATATTATGGCAGTTATTAGTAAATTTATAAAGTGTTGCCACATAACTAGATTTTTGCAAAAGATTTGGCATGAAAACAAATGGGGCTTGTATATTAAGCTGCCATATGCCTGCTCCAGACACCTAAACTCCTAAACCAATCTTCACAGGGAGGCTGGGTTTGGTAGGAGAAATTTGCCACCAGGAGGGCTGCTGAACCTTATCATCTGACAGCTGCAAGGAAACACCAGAGGAGATTTCTAAGAGTGCATCTGGTGGAGCTGTCTATTTCTAGGAAGTCCTCAAAGCTGTCTGGGTCCTATGGTGGAGAGCGGGAGGCCATCTTTGAGAGTGGAGTGACCAGACCCCTGCCCTATCTTTCCAGAATGCCCTGAAATGCAGCTGGCTTTCCTGAACTTTAAACAGAAGCTTTCTATGTAAGTATAACTGAGCCCTGGCAAACCAAAAGGAGGGGGAATCTGCTTGCCTTAAATCCTTTAACTTTATAGTGCGGAAGGGGGGTCAAAACTGTGTAGATCCTTATCCTATTTAATACATTTTTTAAATTTTTTTAATTTCCCATTTGGCAGTGTGAATTTTGTTAAAATGTGAAATTAACAAAGCTTACCACCTAGTGTGCGCTGAAAACTATAGCCTATAATTTAATTGTGTAATCCTTTATGTCCTGCATACCCCAACTTCTTTAGGGAAGAGGGGCATCTTTGTTCTTCAATCAGCCCAACTTTTTTATCCAGCTTCTCCAACACAGGCCTTTCAGTCGAGGGGGTCTTAAATCCAAAATTCCCCAACTTATCCCAATTTTTCTGTCCAACTTCCTCAACACAGATCAAAGTAGGGTGGGGGCCTGAAAAACAAACTGCTAAATCACCCTGTGTTTATTTCAAACCAAACGTGTGGGTGAAATCATAATTTCTATATGTATTTGTACCAATCTTGAAATCCAACTGCTAGCCTTTTAAACCTGCAAGAAAATCAAAATTGCATGACACTACATTTATAATTGTTGTGGTTATTGATCACTTTAATTATTTCGTGAGGTGACATTTGTAGAAATTAAAGAATTGTGATTTGTGTTTTTTTAAACTCATTTGTATAATTGATTTGAGTCACAAGTAGTTAATGGTAAACTACAAAGAAGGCGGAATGTGTAGTTCAGTGTGATTTCTGTTACTTTTAGCAATAGCATAACTTTATTTCAAGTTAACGGCATAAATGTTTTCACAACAAAGCATGCATTTCACACAATACGTAACTGACCCCTTCCAGACATGTTCACAGTAAGATGACTTGGAGCAAGATGAATTTAGCAGTCAAATAACTTAATTACACAATGTGGTGAATTCTTAGACTAAATCGAGCCCTGTCCACCGCTATGGGCCATGGGTGGAAAAGGCTCAACAGACTTGATCCCAGTGAGGCTGCATTTTCTCCAGTCAATAAACTTCGAGATGGCTTTGTACCACAGGAGAATGGACTCACTGTGATTGCCCTACTTCCACTGCTTGCAATGGGTTAACAGAATTAATAGTGTTCAAAATGCCCCCAGTCACATTAGTGTCACGAAGCCTCATCTCAATAGAGCCAAATGTATCATTCCCCGGGTTACAAAGTCCTGAAACAGTTTACAATCTGCTCCCTGTGTAAGAATTGACAGCCCCTCACTGAGCAGAGCCACTGAAAACATTTG
Organism: Ambystoma mexicanum; assembly: GCF_040938575.1. Taxonomy (NCBI): domain Eukaryota; kingdom Metazoa; phylum Chordata; class Amphibia; order Caudata; family Ambystomatidae; genus Ambystoma; species Ambystoma mexicanum. The sequence goes on from NC_090921.1 coordinate 1,440,164,693, forward strand.
TTCTTCATTGATTCCCTTACTACAAGCCGCTGTGTGACCTATTTGGTTACACAGTGCAGAAATACAGTGCTGGATGCAAAGGCCCCTGTGGGCCTAATTGGTTCGCTAGCTACATTTGATGGATTTTCATTCTGGGCATTGATTAGCTTTGCCAGAATCCTATTGACTCTGGGGATTCTGTTTCCTTGCAAGCTACAGATTTGCCCCATTGGGCATGGGGCTACTAGGTGTTAGGACCTTGTGGGTGCAGGGCCAGGTGGAATTAGGTTATAGGCAGATCCTTTTCACCTATGGGCATGTGCCCTCTTTGAATTAGCTCTGTTCTTTTTATAGTGCTTGTTCACACCCTTTGCTTGGCTCAAGTAATTCAGTGCAAGGATCTTGAACCACGGATTCAGCTGAACATGAATCATATGACATGATCATCACCACTGAAGGGGAAAAACCTGAGCTGACTTTCAGTCCAGGAAGACCCCCCAACCGGAAGAAGCACCAACAACAGCATGGCCGCCGGTGATACAAAGTTATGCCCGTCTCTACTGCTCCAACCAGGGACAACTACCGCGAGCGGTACCCAGCCAGTTGGCCATATAGTCCCACAGTAACACGAACCCTGCCAAGAACGGATGAAGATACACGACCGAGTTGGAGAAAGCCGCATGGACCGACTCGACTAAACACAATGTATTCAATGATGGTATGATGCAGGTCGTTTGAGAGATACCGACGACATAGTTCTGTTAGACAAGAAGCATCCATGCAATCTGCACATCTCACACATACACACAAACCAATCCACATGAAGAACATGCACAGTTCATTAGATAGAGGACTGTGACACATACACAGTAGCACATTTGTTATTTCCTCACTCGGCTCGCTATAGCACCGCAGAAACGCAAGAAGAAAGACAAGCTTGTATACACTTGCTGATGATTACACGCAGCTAACCCTATGGAAGGACACGAGCACCCAAGGGACCTGACAAACCTTAAAGCTCGTATTAACACATGGACAATGCCGACTCCATATTGGAAGCCAGAGCAGGCCTGTGGACGAAACAGTAGGCCACAGTGATCGAATAGAGAAATCCCAAACGGAAGGGGGATGCATTAGCAGAAAATGCCCACGGCGTGAGCTGCAGACTGCCAAGGACATCATGTTGCAAAGTGACATTCCATCCCCTAAACCAAGCTGGCATCGGCGTCACCAGCAATTGTTCCCTGTAAAATACACACTAATTTGAGGCAATTGAGGCTGAAAGAATGGTCTACGGCCACGTGATCTGGCTGAGGTGTGGCTAACTCAGGACTCAGAGGCTGAGAACGAGCAGCAGGTCCAGGACTGGACAGCGACTTGCAACATAGTTAATACTTTCCAGACACTGTCTATGATGGGAATGGAGCGCTTTCATGGCAGTAGTTGTCCTCACACTATTGTTATACACAAACTCATAGTTGCAATTATGAAAACATAGTAGACATGCACTGGGAACAGGTGTTTTGCGGGCTGGGAATAACGTGTGCCCCAAGCTTGGTGGCATGCAGCCTGACCAATTAGGACCAAGGGTTTTGGGGGCAGATGCCGAGGGGTGCCAACCAATCAACAGGCTTTTTCAGTGTAACACGTTTAGTGTAGCAACTTTCGGGGATGATCCAAGCATACCACCTGAAACAGACCTGTCCAATAGTAACCCATCCTATAGGGCCTTATAGTGGACCTACCAGTCAGCGGGCCAATACCCGGCCCGGATAGGTTTGGGTGGAGTCCACCAAGTGATGAAGGTTAGTGCGTCACAAAGATGCAAAACTGGCCTGCGAGCCAGACTGTGGCGAGATGTGCCTGAACCTTGTAGTGGCATGTGATCCCTGTGCATTTGCCTAATAAACCACAGTAACTCCTTCATCCTTGTGTGGACCTCGACTTCTTGGGACCAGGGAGGGAGTTAGGGCCCTCTGCGAGCTGGGAGTCTGCAGACACTTGGCACAACTCTGCCGGCCCCAGAAATTACCCTGACAAGTTGGAGGCCCCAGCAAGATCGTTCTTTGACGTCACTCCACCAGATGCTGCCTCCTTTGCCTTTGGACTTCTGAGGACTGTAGGACCCATGCAAGAATTGCGAGATAACCGGCCTGCGCAACCTGAAGAATTGGTCATCCGGAGCCGACTTCAAAATGATCCCGCCCGCGGTTGGCGAGTTGTCCACCCAGACCAGAGGGGGCGAGACGAGCCTAAGGAGGGGAGTCAGCAGCTGAGCAGCACCGGCAGAAGTGTAACAACATAAGTCTGGTCCACGCAATGAGCAAACCATATTTGCGGGGGTGGGGAAGGGATTTGTGAATAGGAGAAGAGTGGGAATGTGGATCACTTTTATAAGATAAAGTCAAGGTATCTATGTTAGAGTTGTGTAGCAGCGGGTTTGGTTCTGGTGTTTCGTACATTGGTTGGTCACGCAACGTGTACAGGCCGTAAATGAAAAAGTAGAAGTAAATGGATCCCTATGAGTTGGACGTTTTAGTTTGGCGAATAAAAGAAGTATTCACATGAATGTTAACTGAGGCTATCTAGTGTGGAATGTGATTTGACTGGTTAAGTCTCCCCGGCGAGAGGCATATCATCCATTAGGTGACGCAGCCGATGCAGTTCAATCACGTAGAGTTAAGAGGTTGAAAACAGATACTCCACTCCTGTGAAGGGGGAAGACAGCGGTAAGGGGTTTTCTAGGTGGGATTGAAATAATGTATTGTTGTTCTGTCAGCACGCGTAGTGTTTTTCCCCTCCTCTGAACAGTATTTTGTGACATCAACCATAGGCTATTGCATAGGACCCTGCATTGAGGGTTGGTGGAGGATTAGCAAGCTGGTATTCCTCGGTTTGGTAGACAGGTGACTAAGCAGCAGCGCGGACAGAGCCTGCGCAAAATTGCAGTGGTGCACCGGACAACGGTAGTTAGTGCAAGGGCTGGGCGGAACAAGAGTACGCAGCTCAAGGTACAGAGCCAGAGAGGCCCGTAAACGAGAAAAGAAAGAAGGAAATGGTAGATTGCACTCTATAACCTGTGAATTTTCCTTCATGACGTGACAGTGGAGTATCGAAATCCTCAACTAGAGGCCAGGTAAAATAAGGTCTGGTATCGTCCCTCATGGGGAGACAGCTGGGAAGGGGAGGAGAATGTATGGTCGATCGGGGATGGTGTTAACCCCTATTCAGCATGTGTGTCTCACTCTGCCACTTTAAGGATAAAATTATAAAGTGTAGTGGGCAATGGTCCAAAAGTTCAGAAGGGAAAGTAACTTGACCATGGCCGCCTAACAGCAGTTTTTCCCCAGACGCGCTGCAATCGCTACTGATGCAGATACAAAACACATACAAGGGGAAGAAGTTAGCTAACCGAATGGAAATATACGAGTTATGGAGTTTGTTCCAGGCAGACCGACAATGGATGATGAGCATGCGGGTTGTAAGGGAGTAGGGCGCAGATTCATGCGCGCCACCTCCCGTACCACCCAGCATCATTTCTGACCATGTAGAGGAGGAGGAGCAGAGCTTGTACCCTTTACAGGACGTAGATGAGGTAAGAGAGACTAGAGAACTAAAAGCGGCAGACAGATATTCTAACCCCACATACAAACCAGCCCCATACGGTCCAAAGGTGCACACCCGGGCATCCTAAAGGGTGGAAAAGGGGAGGAGGCCACCAGCATCGGCCCTGATGAAGAAAGTCTGTGGCGCGCGAAAACTGAGTTTGCAGGGATAGGCCCAGATGAATGGGTGGCGGTACAGGAGCTGCTAAAATTACAGGGGGTTACAACAGGGGAAGCAGAAGGTGCGGCAAAGATGATAGAGGAGTTGGAGCTGGGACAGGGGTGTAGGGGGAAAGTGACACACAAAGTAGCAGGAGGATGTGGAGGAAAAGGTAGGAAGGGAAAGAGAGAATAGAAGGAAACGATAATAAAGGGGCTGGAGCTCAAGGAGGGGGAATGGAAGGGACATCAACTCAGACGGACAGGGAGCGGGAAGAGGAAGTCAGTAGAGAGGCAGAGAGAATAAAGCAGATCGCAGAGATGGAGTTGGAAAAGGAGATGGAGAAGCAGAAAAGGGAAGATGCAGAAAGAGAGATGGCATTGTGGAGGAAAAAGATATTATTACAACAGACACGTAAGTATGAAGAAGGAAAGTTGAAGGAGTTGAGGTTGGTGAGAATAACTAAGGAACGCAATGAGGGGAATGAGGAAGAGCGGACACTCAAGAGGGTTCGTGAGGCGATACAGGAAGAGTTGAACAGGAAGAGGCGTGATGAGGAGTGATAAGGGGAGCGACCGGATTGGCAGGCGTCACATGGGGCCATAGTGGGCAGCATGGGAGCGTCCAAGGCACCTTCGGTAAGTGGCGAGATAGAGAACACGGAAATAAGGGAGGAGGAAGATGCATGCGGGTTAACGAACATTGATCTTGAGACAGAAACCGTGCATCACCCACACGCGCACAAACTGATGTTCTCTGACGGGTTTTGTAGCGAATAGGAAAATGGCGGCGAAGATGATGACCCACTTGCTAAAGTAACGGGAGCGTCTAGCAAACTCTACATAACGCAAACAGGTAAAGGGATGTCATAGGAGTGTAAAACACAAGATGAAAGGGACTGTGGGAAGGAGCATAGACAGCACCACTTAAGGGGCACCTGAGGGAGAGGCAGCCCCACAGACACCTTATACGAGCGGGCATCCCGGATCTCCCAGGGCGTAGACAAGAGGGGATGACAATACACAGACAAGGGGACACGCATGCTCACCATACAGGTTCATTGGGGTGCGAGACACTTCATGCCTACCACATGCAATACAGGTGATGGACATAGATACAGCAGCGGAAGAGGAGAGGGGGCATATTCAGATGCAACAGTCTAGGCGCACACCAAAGGAGAGAGCTGCATACTCGCAAATGCCCTTACTGGAGAGGGGTGGGAGCAGGCCACAGTATAAACCGTCGAAACACACATACAAGGAGAACATTAAGCTGAGGTTACCCTCCCTAAGTGGAGGGGTGGGGAACTGGATATAAGAAATGGAGAAACTGACGGTGGGGCATAGACTGGCGGTGGGGGATATCAAAGGTCTACTATTGTCCATACTGGGTGACGCTGCTGATGATATCTGGAAAAGGGCAGGATTCCGAGGGGTGACCACACACAATACCGCACATGACGGGGCACCATTCACAAATTGTAGACATGCAGTGTGGCAAGCATGACGGAAGCAATTTCCCGACACATCAGACATAGGTGCAATCATGTCACGCAAAATGCGTGACGATGAGCATCCTGTTAGCTATATTCAGGAGATTCAGGAAAGCTGGCGCCTCGGAACTCAAGAGCCGTGGGATAAAACAATAGCAATCTTTTATCAGATTCTAATACAAGGGTTACCAGTGCCAGTCCAGAGACAACTAAAGAAACTGGCAGGGATGGAGGCCAAGGCATGGTCATAAATACAGCTCACAATAGTACACCACTTCAGGCTATGGCAAGATAAGATGAAACAAAAGGTGGATGATAGAAAAGCAGATGAAGCCAAATTGGTTCAAAAGAAACTATCCAAATGCGCCCTAGAAGGTGCACTCATAGCAAGCCCAGCTTCACAACAGTAAGTAGCAACATTGCATCCTCATCAGCAGAAACAGCAGAAACAGTGCACACAGCACATCAATTCATGCCCCAACATGGTGGAGGATACATGGGAATAGGTGGGTTCCAAGGCAACTATCGTGGGCTGGGAGGATTCCAGAGAGGACACCCAGGTGGTGGGTTCAGGGGCTACCCACAGGGACAGGGGGAAGGAGGAATGGGGTACCCATGGCAAGCACGGGAACCTCAGCAATGTTGGACTTGTGGCCAACTAGGACATATCTCCCACACCTGCTGCAGCAGGAGGATGCAGCCAGGGTGGGGCAAGCAGGACAAACAGAATTACCAAAATGGGCAGGGCGGGGATTATGTGTCGGAAGCATGACAGACAAGGCCACTACAAAACGTACCACAACCCCTCACTCCAGATACAGCAACAACAACAGACGATGCCAGTAACCACACACGCGCATGTGTTGTACCCGTAACAGCCACAACAACAGGGCATGACATCTCCACAGCTCCACAGCCCCAAAGCACGACGCCGGTACAGCAGTTGACACAAATAAATGATGATTACACACGAACCTCAGACACCACAGCAATGGTACCCATGACCAGGATGGGTGGGGTGACGCTGGTGGGTCCCCCACATACACAGGGAATGGACAATCATTGTACCCCCAATAGGACAGCCCACAGACAAACTTGTTGTGTCGCATCCTATCAGTCACACCTAATCCTGCGGAAGAACCTCACATACGGGTGGCTGTAGGTGACAAAGGGCCTCATTACAAGAATCGCGATAAAAAACGGCCATTACCGGCATGCAAGTAACAACATGTCCATGTAGCCATGATCCTGCAAACAGCGGCTGATAACAAGTGTGCGAACACGCGCATACCTGCATGCCGGTAATGGCCGTACCGGCATGCCGGTAACGACCCTCAAACCCCCAGATAGTGGCATCATCAAATGTGGACATAACAACTTCGCCATCGGCAACCCCCAAATAGTGGTACCGGTATTAACATAGTGGTATGAACAGGCCCGTTATTACCAGACCCGGAAGTAACGTCATTGCAGCAGAACGAGAAAATGCACTGGCAGCCATCTTTAAAAACACAATCCATTGCCATCATTCACAGACTGGACCTTCTCAGGCTAAACTCTAAACACACCCCGGGGAAAATGTCAAAGGCTATCCAGAAAGGCACTGCCTGCCTGCGGAAACCAAGATTTAAGGATGAGGAGCTCAACATGCTAGCTGATACCCTTGTAGAGAATGCGGACGTGGTCTTCTGTGCTGACCCCAGGCGTCCAGCAGAGCTCAGAAAGAAGGAGATCTGGGAGGAAGTGGCAAAGAAAGCAAGGAAAGTAAGTGCAGTTGGCACCACCGCACGCCCAGTGTGAGACTGCAAAAAGCGCTAAGAGCTGAGGCTAAGAGTGAGGAATATCCTGTCGGCCAATTGGAGCCAGTGGCTGGCAACAGGTGGTGGAGTCCGCTCACCTATTAAATTGGCAAGATGGCAGGAAACATGCAGCACATTGATAGATGTGGAGTCCATTGAAGGAGTCGGTGGAGCGGAGTTTGGCGTGCAATCATCGGCAGAGGTGAGTGTCCCTATAAACACCTGACAACCAATCAGCACAGTTGACCAACAAATGTGACAGTGATGCGAGCCAAGACACGGCCCATCATACAAACATACAGATATCCCTGAACCGATGCTGGCCCCACCACTGTCACATCCAAATGCATGCTGCATGCCGCTCCCATACACAAGTACGCACCCGACACACAGATGACCTGCATGTGTCACACAGCATGCAAGACACACCCGTAGGCCCACACCAAACACCATGGTGAACATGTGAACACCTGAAGGATGGCAATACTCTCCCCCTAACCTTGCACATATCCAGCCCGCCGCAAAAACAGGCATGCAGCTGATCATATGGCGCCAACTGCACAAAGACCAATGCATGCATGATGCAAGTACCACCATCACTGATGCCCTGCCTCTCTCTGTCCCCCACAGGTACGGATGCAGACACCGAAGAATGTGATGGAAGTGCACAAACTACGACACCGGCCAAAAGGCCCAGGGGCCAAGATGATGGCACCAGGCCATCTACATCAAGGGGATCAAGGATGGTCCAAGTGCCATGCAAGTCAGCAACCAGTGCCCAAACAGCCACGCAGCCACCTACACAGGACCAGCAGATACCTGCCCCTGCAACCCTGGAGACACAATCCACACAGGGTGAGGCCACATATGCGGAAAATGACCATGAGGGCTCACAGTCCACTGCCACAAGCTTGATATGGGAGATGGCTGCATCGGCACTGCATAGTGGCAACAAGGAAGGGGTCCATGACGACAACACTAATGCAGGAGTCTTCCACTCAGAGGATGTTGTCAAACACCAAACCCGCAGGTCACCCCAGAGGGCACAACCCACCAGGAATCTTTAGGACAGTCCAGCCATGGAGAGTGGTCTCCAACATTGCACTGCCCCGTATTGGCTTCAGACACACCCCCAAACCTACCATCCACCACCACCGCAAGACGGGACCTCAAAGGATGTCTGTCCAGGATGGAGGGCTGGCAGGAGGAGATGCATGGATATGTGAAACAGTATCTTGCAGAAGGCGAGGCAACACACTGTTCAATGCGTGACATCACTGCAGCCATTATCAAGGCCATCAACCGGAACATCACGTCTACAATGGATTTGTTGCTGTGAGCCAGATCCTCACCCGGATTGCAAACAGTATGGAGCAGCGGCAAACAGCGGCTTCGGGGACACAACCATCAACATCATCTGCATCTACCATGCCAGCAAGTTACACTCAGACCAGCCATGTGCTCAGGTCCCTGAGCAGTGCGCTGCGCTCAGAGATGCAACCCCCACCTCCGAAGGGGGGTCCACAGTAGCAGGGGCACCCTGCACATTTTGAGTTGCACTACATCTGGACACATGTTGTGCCATTGATGTCTTGAGGTATTGGGGGGAGGTTGGAGGGGGGTGGAGGGTGTGTGGGTTTTTTTTTGGGGAAAGGCAGAGGGGTGGAGGGTGTATGGGGGTTTGTGGGGGGGTGTTGGAGGGTGTTGGGGGAGAAGGGTGGAGGGGGGGTTTTCTTTGTGTGGGGTGTGTGGGGGTGAAGGGGGTGGGGAAGGTGGGGGGGTACAGGGTGCATTTACATTGTACAAACCATCACTTGAATACACCCTTGTGTAAAAAACCTCACATGAGTGGACATTTCTTGTTTGGTGTGGGACAGTTTATTGCTTTACAGTGCACTGTGCCCATATACCCCTACACCCAGTGCCCAGAATCCCACATACGCTGCACCCTCTGCATCCCAGTACATCAGAATGATTGTTCTATGACCGATTGGTGCACAACACGTCCCTCAAGCGTATCGCGCCCTGGCCGATGTGCAACATCTACTCCTTCCTCTCCTTCGACTTCACTTGGTAGTAGCTGGTCCATGTCATGTGGCAGGGGTGCATTCCGCCGGATGCACATGTTGTGCAGTATGGCACATACCATGATGATCTTGCCCACTGTCTCAGGCTCGTAAATGAGGGCGCCACCCGACCTACTGAGGCAGCAGAACTGTGCCTTCAACAGGCCAAAGGACTGCTCAATGACCACACGCGTGCATGTATGGGCACGATTGAAGTCCTCTTCATGCCTGTTTTGCAGATTCCTGACAGGAGTGAGGAGCCACGCCTTCAGGGGATAGCCAGCATCACCTGCCTGGGAGCAGAAGAAGGTATGTTTAAGGATACTGCTCAGTTTCCATATTTGCTCGGCCTGTACATCGTTCATGTTCACATGCAGTATTCTGCAAATTGCAGCTATTGACTTCACATCTGCACAACTATCTGCCCTGAACAGTACTTGCCAATCCATGGTGCTGGCCTTGGGTGACGTGCATACCTTAGGGGCCTTGATATTGGAACCACCAGCCACCCAGATGGATTGACAAGGTCCATGATGTACACACATGTGAGGCTGTGTGGCAGGGGATGACTCCAGATGCATGTTGGGCAATGTTTGATGCATTAGGCTGCTCTATTACATGATACTGATTGTTCAGACTGTGATGCATATGGGTCATTTTAGACACCATGCACATGACCTTCGACGTCTACACACTCGTCACATTAAATGGCACAATGTGAATGTTGGTAGTGTCCGCCAGTGTTGGGTACAGTACCTTAGGTGACGAATGGTGTCAACTTGCATGCTGGTACTCATGTGCTGTGGGCAATGCCCATGCCTATCGCACCGATGTAGGGGTTGCTTGCTACTTGATGTGTGCAATTTGATGTATCCTTGTTGCATGTGTACTGCCATTTATTTACATCTGTACATGTTACCATGGTGTTATGCAGTGTTGCTGTCGGGGAGGGGCAGTGGCAGCCGAAATACCTGAGCTGGAATTGATACTGTGCACTCATGGGTGCTTGTACTGCAAGGTGTTTCAATGTGGTCATGTGTTTTCAGCTTCGTGGACATGTGATGTTGCGTTGTGGTGCTGAGGGCATGGTCAGGTGATGTCCGGTGGACATGTTCAAGGGTGTGTTCTGATTGTGTGTGTGACATTTACACATTGGTGTGTGGCCAGAGAGCATCAGACTCCATTGTCTGTGTCATGCATCATATTTGGTTAATTATGGGAACGGTCTTTGGCAGCATGGACAGTGTCCAGACACCCCATTGAGGCCACTCCCATGGCCCAGACGGCAGTCTCCTTGCATATGCATGTACGCCCCCCAACACTCTCCCATGGCCCAGAGGGCAGTCTCCTTGCATGTGCATGTACGCCCATCCAAGACTCTCCCATGGCCCAGAGGGAAGAATCACCCAACAGCCAGCCACGTCGTACGATGTCTCCTTCCATGTAGCGGGGTACTGAGGAGTTCCGCAGCACCAATGCATCATGCGTGGATCCTGGGTATCTGGCACAGCAATGTGTTATCATCTTGCTGGCATCACACACCATCTGCACATTGATGGAGTGGCATAGCTTCCGATAGCAGTACACCACCTCCACGGCATGTGGAACTACCAACTCCATGTGGGTGCAGTCGAGGGCACCAATTACATTGGGCATGCCTGCCAGTGCATGAAATGCTATTTTGGTGTAATTCGCCTCATGTGGTGTCCGTGGTAGGGTTATGTAGGCCCTTGCGTGCTTTAGGAGTGCATCCAGCACTTGGTTTAGCACACTGGAGAAGCATGGTTGTGAGATGCCATGCAGTTGGCCCAATGTATGCTGTGGTGCCTGTGGCCAGGAAGTGGAGCACAGATGTCAACTTCAGCAGAGGGGGAATGGCAGTGCGGATGTTGATCAGGCTGACCAAGTCTCATGTATTAATTCCACAATGGTGGTGATGGTGTCGCTGTCCAAGCGGTACAAGGTGTGGATCTGTGCTGGGGTTAAGTTGAATGGATTGGCCCTTATACGTGGAATTGGTGGCTGTCTGTGGGGAACAACTGCCTGCACTGGTAGGATTTGCTGGGCGAGTCTCACCCTCCTCTTCCTGCGTCTCCTCTGTGTTGCCTGTTGTACTGCCTGCTCAAGTAGTAGCAGTGCAGGTATGTCCTCCAGCTCCTGTATGGCGAGTGCAAGTGGTATCATTTTGGTCTTGGAATGGGAGGGTGTGCTCCTTTTGGTGCAGGGCCAGGCACCATTGCCTCCACCTGTGCTGATTGTGTGCACCTGTGGCATTTGGGTGCACCGAGTTTCCTATTAAGGGGTGATCCGCGATGCCGGTATTGACGGCATCATGGTGGCCCTTCTTACCGGCATCTGGATGCTGATATGTGCATGTCCATGCGACTCACACAGGTGCATGCCGGTTCTGTGGTGCCTGGCCGCAGTGGGTCCTTGTCGATGCATGTAGGACCGGCATCTAGGTTCGTAATACTACTGCCCGGTAATGGATGCCGGTATTGCATTACCGGCTCTGTTATTACCGGACCACCAACCTCGTAATGAGGCCCAAAGTCTTTTCCTTTCTGGTTGACACTGGGGCGACTAGGTCGTGCATACTGGAGGGAAAGTATAAATTGTCAGGTGATGCCATGAACACTCAAGGATTCTCTGGGGCTTGAGAAGTGGTTCCTTTTACTGATAACATCTCCTTATCAACAGGAGATCATGACTTATCACTACCCCTACTTTACTCCAAGCATGCACCTGTCAAGATACTGGGACACAACATAAAGAGCCGACTGAACATGACGTTCTCCTTTATATACAAAGGCATCATTTGCTCCACATCAGGCATTCACATGCTCAAAGCCAGGCACATGCTTCAAGCATACTGTGGGCAACGGGTACAGAGGGGGGAGCCTGTTGACGCAGAGGTCTTCCAGTACGGAACAGACATTGCCCTTGCGTGGTTGCCTGGGATCACAGGGAAGGTATGGAGAAGGCCCAGTGAGTACCTCTTTAGGCCAGAGACACCAGCTGATGAAAAGGAAGGGGCGTTCATATCACTCGACATAGAGGGGATCGTGGCACAAGATGATTGGGTTGCGGTACATGCACTAGATGACAAAGGGAAGGCATGGAGGGCCATGATAGCACTGGGAGAAGGGTGCTGGCTAACACAAGTGACAGACGGGGAACTGTTTACGCAAGCAAAGGGGACAAGTGAAATGATGCTAGGGATGAGCGTGTACATTTGGATACGTTTAATATGCAAAGAGGTGGCACAGAAGAAGGTATTGGTCTTAGAGGCTCCACATTAATTTTATGAAGAGGACCGAGAAAAGGTACTTGAGGGGCTATGGACTAATAGCCCGTACGGTTTTGGGTGCTTAAAAAGCATAGGAGGAGTGTAAATAAAACTGAAGCCAGGAGCAATCCTACCTAGGACTCGGCAGTACCGCTTGACTAAGGAAGAAGGTGAATGCAACAATGAGAGAATCAGTGCCCTTATAGACAGAGGTATTCTGATGCCATTAGAGTCTCCATGCAACATTGCGGTGTACCCCGTCCGCAAGGCGAATGGTGAGGTCATCGCGTTTCATCCAAGATTTGAGGCCCCTTAACAGTATCGAAGAAGCAGAATACCCATTAGCAGCCAACCCTGCCACTATGTTATGGAGAATCCCTGTTGAAGCCACCGTTTTTACAGTTATAGACATCAAAAACATGTTTTTCTCAATACCCTTGCACCCCGACTCACAGGACTTAACGAGTTTCATGTACCGCAACCAGAAGTGGAAGTACTAATTGTTGCCATAAGGATACTGTGAATCATCCTCCATTTTCAATTGAATGATATAGATGAACTTTGCTAATGTCCAAACGAAAGGTACAGTGCTGCAGTGTGTAGACGACATTCTCATCTGCAGTATCACTGAGGAGGAGTGCAGGGAAGACTTGATACACATGCTCACCATGTTGGCGGAAAAGGGATATAAGGTGGATAAGGCCAAACTACAGTGCTGCCCCTCAGTCAGATGATCTCACAGAACAGTATGTGCATAGTGCCTAGCAGAACACAATCAGTACTCTCCACGCCCCAGCCAAAGAGATTTCTAGGACTATGCAACCACTTCAGAGCATGGGTGTTTGATTACAGCACTTATATTTCTCCTTTCCTCACGGCACTAAAGGAGACTCAGAGGAACAACAAACAGTTGTGTTGGACAAGGGAAATGACGGAAGCATTCAGCAAGCTCAAACAAGCAATTTCCTAAGCTCCCGTATCAGGGACACCAGATAGCAAAAAATAGTTTTTCCTGTTCTCCCACTCTAATGGTCGGGTCATGAAAGCAGTGCTGACACAAAAAACAAGCATGGGCCACAAACCAATAGTGTACTACAGCAGCCAATTGGATGCAGTGATGCTAGGGCATTTTCCCTGCGAACAACATTTGGCTGCTGCAGCATTCGCAGTAGAAAAGGCATCACCAATAACCATGGGAGGCTCGACAACCCTTTATGTGGAGCATGCTCTATTTGCAATACGGCATAAGCCAAAAAATACACTGACCATCCAGAGAGCGACAGGATATGAGATTATATTGTCACAACCAGTGTTAAAAATCATACGATGTAAGAACCCAGTGCAGTATCTGGCAGAAGAATACAAAGAAGAGGAATATGTTCATGATTGCACACAGGATATTGAAATATACACAGTAACATGAAAGGTGGAGGAAGACGCACTAGAGGGGGGAGAGGCACTGTACATTGATGGATCATCAATAATCGACCAAGGGGATGGTATACGCATGACAGGCGCAGCCGTGGTAAAATTGAGAGAAGACTGGTCAAGTGATGTAGTGAGAATTGTTCAGCTCCCCTCACATTACTCAGCATAAGCAGCAGAACTAGTGGCTCTCATACTGGCACTCAGGGAATGTGACGGGAAGAGGGTCACTATATATTCAGATAGCGCTCATGTCGTGTCAACAGTACATTCAGGGCTGGCAAGGTGGTTAAGACCGTTCTTTTGGAAGACGGACGGGAACTCAATACAACATGTGTTCCTCTTGGGAGAACTGATCGAGGCAGTCGTGTACCCAGCAGAATTGGCATTGGTGAAGTGTCAGGCACACACAAACGGGGAGGACCCAATATCAAAGGGGAACGAGGCAGCAGATTTCCATGCAAAACATGCATCATATTTCAGAGAGATGTAGGACATACCAGAAAAACAAAAAGAGAAGGGAAGGGTGAGGCAGATGTTAATGAAGGAAGGGTCAATCATATACCAGAAAGTCAAATTATGGAACTGCAAGCAGCAGCACCAATGAGTGAAAAGGATCTCTGGGTGAAAAGAGGGTGCTCAATGTCCCCAAATTATGCCTTGTGGCGCCAGAATAACACTGGAAAAGTGGTAATGCCATGTGCACTACTGGATATATAGCACTCACACAAATGCATCATCCTGTGCACACAGGGAAAGAGGTTATTGCAGCACATATTGGGGAGTCATGGTTCTGTCCAGCTTTAAACATACATGTGTCCAATTTTGTCAGTAATTGTCTGACATGCCAACAGTTCACTGCTGAACATACATTAAGGGTAATAGCAGGAGTAATTCCCCGTCCTGAGGGCCCTTTCTTGCACCTCCACGTTGATTATGTGGATATGATCCATGTATTCCAAGGCTATCAGTACATGATAGTGGTAGCATGCCCATTCTCAAGGTAGATTGAGGTGGGTCCATGCTCTTATGCCGACGCCTTCAGAGCGGCTAAGTTTTTAGTCTGAGAGGTGTTCCCGAGATGGGGGGCCTGAGAGGTCTTGCGGTCTGACAATGGCACCATTTTGCAAATTAATTATTTCAGCACATCACAGCCTTGTTGGGAATAAAACGTAAGCTTGTGTGTGCATATCATCCACAAGCTAATGGCGTGTGTGAGTGCATCAACAGATTACTGAAGGAACGCCTTACCAAAATCAAGCAGAACACTAAGTGGAACTGGTTGCACTGCTTGCCCCTAGCCCTGTTTGAGCTGAGGAGTAAACCCGGCTCGGACCACCACCTCACACCCACGAGGTTGTGGCAGGGTGCTGCATGCGCCTACCCCTAGACCCTCTTACCAGGGCAGTCAGGGATTGCGAAGGGACGCAGATGCTTTTGGCACAGAGATGAATGAATATGTGATTTCACTAGTTTCTAGAGCTTCTTTTATCTCTCGGCAGATTCAATGGGTCCAAGGGAGAGTGGAATATGTCAACACAAAGACAACAGCAGTCAAGACACAACAAAGGAACTGCCTGTTAGGGTAGTAGACCGGGTCCTGTTGAAGAACTTCACTAGATGCTGGAATCCACCGCGCTTTCCAGGGCCTTACACCATAGAAGCAGTTGGGGAGAGAGCGGCCAAGCTCGAGGGTCGGTCAGCTTCATACCATTTGCAGGATATAAAATCCTACAGGGTACCAACCTAGCCCACTCTTAGAGAAGCCGACAGTGCCAATGCCACAGATTCAGACAATAGCCCAGAAAAATGTGATGCCCTGACCCTGAGCCCAGTAGATTCTGACAACGCTCTACCCGCAGATAACGCAGAGCATACAGGCCATCCAATGATCAGACGCTCGCAAACCCCTGATGTCCCCACTGCTGTTCTAGTATAAATATAAGAGTGATGTTCTCCCCTGTGCAAGGAATATACACATCAAGAACTGTACAGAGTTTCTTCACAGATGTTAAGGATCTGTAACAGAGACTGTCCAATGCTAAGTAGAAATAACCATAGATCATGCACAATTCATTAGGAATACACTTTGTCAACATGTTGATTGAAGTGCTTCTGTTTTTCTTTCTCTCTCTGTCCCTCTCTCCTTTGTACATGCAGGTTGTCACAATTGTAATTGTTGATGTGTGACTAGTGTAAGATAGGATTATAGGATAGCAGATGTTGCCTCAAGTTGACTACCCTGAAGCATTGTCCCATCAGCATATTCATGCTACAAGGAGGGCTGCCTAAAACAGACCGCGGCCACCTCGAGTATACTATTATGCATTTATTGAGTACCTAGCCCAAACATACCCACAGCTTCACCATATTATACCAACCCTCAGATACTGGTCAGTACGCAAGATATGGGAGGAAATCTTTGCATGGGCAGTAAATGATAACTTAGTTCGGCAAGCTTAAGCTACTTACAAGTACTAACACAATAATATTTTCAGGCGGGCAGCTTTATGAACTCATCTACTACAGCGTCAATAAGGGAACAGTTAAAAATGTTTTTTACAATAAAGCGAGTATTAAAACCTATGTGGTTATTGCTGTTCATGAGCATTTTAGCCGGGCTGTACTGGAACACCTATACTGCTTTGCATGTTTCCGCTGCATCAAATACTAACACTCCCCCAACCCCAGTGACAAGGACAACTGTGTCAGGTGGTTCCAATGAAAAAGTAAATAAGGTAAGAAGAAGTAAGCGTAGTGCGGGAAATGATGTAAGCAGGGTTGACACATATCTCACTGACACTGCACATGTAGCTAACAACATGTGGTACAAACACATGTCTAAAATTGGTAAGGATGCAACAAGGGAGAGTTGCTATGTCTGCTCTCTGATCCTGTATGGCATGGGGGCCTCCAGGACCTATGTAGCTACAGAAGTACGAGCAGCAATGGCACAATGTCTCCTGTACCTCACTATGTTCCAGATACGGGGGAGATTCCAAGGGAAGACAGCAACATTAAAATGGAGATCAAAGGAAACATTTCCCTATGAGGACAATTTCATTAAGACACTACCGATGATGGGCAATTATTGGCAGCAGGCAGAGGCCCTACGATATATTACTGATGGACCTAAGAAGGGTGAAACAAAAGAAGTGATGCTGCAATACCTGCCATGCAAATGGGGAGCGAAGAAAACCAGTGGAGAACCCAGTTACTGGTAGCCACCGCCGGTGCTGGTGTATGGCAAGGTATATACTAAGGATGGCTGAGAGGATGGCGTAGTAGGGAGCAAGGCATTGACGTTAACAAGACCAACGACACCGAAGAAATGTATATAGACTCTGTACTACCCACAGCCAGACCCAGAAATATATGGGATCGGTACAAGCAGTACCTTGCGGACAGGGCTATAGCGGAAGAATCAGAATCGGAGAATACCTGATTGTGTATCATTAATGAAGTTTAATTACGTTAGAAAGGTGAAATGTATGTGATCGACTTGTGTGCACCAATAAATAAAGTTTAAAAAAAAAAAAAAAAAAAACAAGAGCCACTGTAACCAGGGTCCAAGAAGAAAATGACGAATGCCTCAAGGAATGGCCAGGAGTGTAAGCCTGCTAACTTGGGTAGACAAGAAAGATGGGTCACTCACAATTATCCCACTGACCACACCTGCCTTATGTTATCAGCATGACGGCATCGACGAAGTGGGGCAGAACAAAGGATGCAGAAGAATAGAGAAGATACCACAAATGGGGACAGGAACGGGGGTGCTAATGGACCACTATAAAGCTTGTGGTTCCAAAGCATATGAGAAACTTCCTGGGGAGTGCTACATTCCTTGGTGCATGTTAACATCCCCCAATAGTGGTACCCAAAACGCATGTAGACTTAAGCAAATTCCCCAAGATGGATGAAGGCAGCAGCAGGAAGAAGATGTCATTACCATCCATCCAAAACACTAGGACGAGTACAACAATTGGAAAGGACCAAGTGAAGAGAGTGAAGAGAGGGAACTATTTTTGGGTACGATCTGAGGTGGCACTAGATGAGATACTGCCAGTACACAGACTGTTCAGCAGAACTGCAATTTTCTTTTCAGCAATAATACACCCAGGATTAGAGATGTACACCAATGCGAGGTGGCTCCGGATAACAAGATGGGAACTGACGATGACAATCAACTCAACAGTGAATGGCTTCAATGCAATAAAGGAGGAGCTCAGAGCAATACAACTGGTGGCACTACATAACAGATAAGTCCTGAACCTCCTCAAGGCTATAGAAGGAGTAGTTTGCACCAAAATAAGGAGTTCCTGCTCTTTGTTTATCTCAGCAAACTATGAAGACAACGGTACCCTGTCTGAAGCAGTCGCACAGCTGGCAAGAATGCACACCTAGATGGAAGAGGAGTCGAAAGGTACTAAAACAGACAAGAATTGGTTTTTCGTACCTATGGTCCTGGAAGCCTTCCTGGTTATCTGATGATCTGAAGGTACTAATAGGAGGATTGTGATGGAGTGGTGTCATTATTCAGCGTGAAATTTTGTATTGCAAAATGTCAGAAGGAAGCAGAAGAAGCGGTGGTAAAGAAAATACAGATGGCTATGGATAAGGATAAACATATGGACCAAGCACTGGAAGAAAGAGAGCAGCTAAGTCGACTTATAACACAAGTAGACGCGCACCCTCCTACATTGAAGCTAGAAAATCAGCGCAACCAAAAGAAGTATGCAGGGAAGTGGGTCTACTGCAAGCCCTGGGGCGGCTGTCTCTACATGTACTGGTCCTTTGAAGATCACATCAACCACTATGGACACTTGGGCGGTATAACGAAAGTGTGGCGTTTGATGGATGACAAAAGGTACCATGATTTTGTGGTTGACAAGTCGACCAGAGGGGAGACTGAAGAGGAAAAACCTGAGCCGGCTCTCAGTCCTGGATGACCCCCCCCCCATCCGGAAGAAGCACCAAAAACAGCATGGCCGCCGGTCATACAAACCTATGCCCGTCCCTACTGCTCCAACCAGGGACAACTACCGCGAGCGGTACCAAAGCCAGTCCGCCATATGTTCCCCGCAGTAGCACAAACCCTGCCAAGAACAGACAAAGAAACACACGACCGAGTTGGAGAAAGCTGCATTGACAGACTTGACTAAAGACATTGTATTCAAGGCTGGTATGATGCAGGTCGTTTGAGACAACCTGACGACATAGATCTGTTAGACACAAAGCATACATGCAATCTGCCCATCTCACACATACACACACCCATCTACATGAACAACATGAACAATTTGTTAGATAGAGGACTGTGATTACACAGAAGCACGTTTGTTATTTTATCATTAGGCTCGCAATAGCACTGCAGAAACGCAAGAAGTAAGAAGAGTTTGTATACGCTTGCTGATGCTTCCACACAGCTAACCCTATGGAAGGACAGGAGCACCCAATGGACCTGACCAACTGTAAAGCTCATACTAACACATAGGTCTATGCCAACTCCATACTGGAAGCCAGAGCAGGCCTCTGGAGGAAACAGTAGGCTGCAGCGATCCCAGAGAAATTCCAAACTGAAGGGTGCTGCGTTAGCAGAAAATGCCCATGGCGTGAGTCTCAGACTGCCAAGGACATCATGTTGCAAAGTGACATCCCATCCCCTGAACCAAGGTGGCATCGGCGGCAGCATCAATTGTTCCCTGTAAAATAAACACTAATTCGAGGCAATTGAGCCTGCAAGAATTGTCTCCGGCCACGTGATCTGGCCGAGGTGTGGATAAGCCAGACTCAGAGGCTGAGAACGAGCAGCAGGTCCAGGACTGGACAGTGACTTGCAACATACTTGATACTTTCCAGACACCGTCTACGATTGGGAATGGAGCGCTTTCACGGAAGTAGTCGTCCTCAAACTATTGTTATACACAAACACATAGTTGCAATTATGGAAACATAGTAGACGTGCGCTGGGAACAGGTGTTTCGCAGGCTGGGAACAACGCTTTTCCCAAGCTTGGGCTGCAGCCTGACCAATTAGAACCAAGGGTTTTGGGAGTCAGATGACAAGGGGTGCCAACCAATCAACAGGCTTTTTCACTGTAACACTTTTATTGTTGCAACTTTTGGGGAGGATCCAAGCATACCACCTGACCCAGACCTGTCCAATAGTAACCCATCCTAAAGGGTCTTATACTGTAACCTACCAGTCAGTGGGCCAATCCCCAGCCCGATAGGTTTGGATGGGAGTCCGCCAGGGGACAAAGGTAATTGCATCACAAGGACACAAAACTGTCCTACGAGCCAGACTGTGGTGAGATGGTCCTGAACCTTGTAGTGGCATGTGATCCCATTGCGTTTGCCTAATAAACCACAGTAACTGCTTGCTCCTTGTGTGGACCTTGACTTCTTGGGACCAGGAAGGGAGTTAGGGCCCTCCAAGAGCTGGTAGTCCGTGGACCCTTGCCACGGGTCTGCCGGACCCAGATATTACTCTGACACCCTTTTGATGCCCCCCCTGAGATGACATGGGGTTCCCGACTTGGCCTTTCTGTACAACAGCTTCCATTAGGGGCAGGAGCAAGTTCTTGACTGTCAACAGTTTGAGGAGCACAATAGTGTTGCAGCAACAGCAACACACCTTTGGCCCTGGGCCCACCTCGCCTTTTCCCAAAGGGATGATGAAGTCTTCTCCTTTTGTGTTTGTTGATTGGGTCTGCGAAATATCTGGCGAAACTACATTGCCACTCCTGGTGCTTGAAGCAGACTCCCCATAGCATACTACCCATGATTGCAGCCTGAGGGAGCAGCCTGTCAGGAGTGGGGGTGAAGGTGGGAGCGGTGACTGGTTAATTTAGCCCACAAACCAGGGTTACTATAGACAGGAGTAGGTGATGGTACAAAGCGATCAGCAACACTGGGACGGCCCTTAGACACAGTTTTTGGGTGTGTGGGGTTTGTATGGCAAGCCAGGCCCCCTCCAAACACTCCAGGTTGGGGTCAGAAAAAGAAGGACAATTTGGGGTAACAAATTGGAATATCGGTTGTTTTGACAACAGGGGTTATGACAGGGATATGACATTGTTCTCAGTTTCAGTTTCAGTGACAGTGTCAATGTCTGCCCCCACCCCATGGAACAGGCTACCCAGACACTGAAAGTGCCCAGGAACTGCTGTATTTCATTTATCAACAGGTGGACATTTCCAAAGGGGACCATAGCTTCAGTTACACCCAAATCAGTTGGAACGACAGCACCTGAAAAAATAGAGGTAGATGGCTTAGTGATTTGTAGTTTCCTGTTTAGGGTCAACATTGTCTGTTGGGGACTCTGTCCAACCCCTGGGTCCAAACCGAGCCCTGGCCCATACTCAGTGAGTGATATTGGAGTCTTTGAAACTTCTACAGCATTTCTCTGAACCAATGGTGCTGCCTTAATGGGAGTATGATGGGAGTATGGAGTGTGTCAGTGCCTCAGAAGAATCAAGTTCAGTTTTTACCACAATACAGTGTGTCCCGACATTAGGCTACAGACAACAGTTATTACATTTTCCGTAGTTTAACTCACGTTGTGAGCACCAGGGGGTTTAGCAGTACAGGAAGGGAAGAAAGAGGAAGAACAATACAATGAACACATGCGTTTTTATAAAAAATCCTGAACAAGCAAGCCAAGAGCAAAACACAGGCAGACCGACTCCTAGCAACAAGTTGGATTAAAAAAGAAAACGAGACTACCATGGATGTTTGTGTTTGACTATGTCCTAAATCTCAATTGAAACACATTTGTTCATTATAGTGTAATTAGAAATTGATTGCATTGTGAACCGTACGACTTAAAAATAGGAAACTTACAAAACATTGCACAAGTTCTCTTTTTCTATACCCACCATTGCCAGCACAGTTCCCCATGGGATTCCCACAGCACATTACAGCCAAGAGGTGCAGGGATGTAAGAGTAAACAAGTCCAGTGGATGAATGCAGCTTTGAGGGGGAAGGGCTTATCTGTTAAAGAAAATCTGTTTGGAGGACAACACATTGGAAATGCTGTGCACTGTCAGGAATTTGAGTCCTAAAAGCCCAGCAATACCAAGTGAATGCTTGAGAAAGGCAATGTACCTACCTGGACGTCCGACTATTTAACAATTGTCTTAGATTTACAAACATGCTAGGGGAAAAGGCAAGTGTATCACACCATACAAAAGTAAAATATCTACTAGCAACATCAGTTCAGAGATAAATGCAAAACAAAACACACATGCAGAGGAACAAAACATAGATTAACACACCTGCAATATTTCATGATTAAACACCATTTCACAAGGTTTAACTGTGGTCAAAACAAGCTGGCTGCATCCTACAGTTTCATCAGCAACACGTGGAATGCCATTCTGTCTTTTACCTTAGGGATGAAATGGGAAAAAAGGGGTGTAGAAAAGTGGAAGAACACCAGTGGAATGGAAATTCAGCAGTATGCATCATGGCTGGAATGGACAAAAGCAAGTACTGTCTGCTGAAACTTGCAGCACAGAAATATTGTGACAGAAGGCAAATTGAATTCAGGAAAAGACAGGCAGTCCAGCTTGGAAAAAAGGTTTTATGCTCCATGATTTCGAGAGGGTTCCTCTTACACTTCGATTTTCCAAGTTCACCTTCCATCATGTGGACAAGCACATGCAGTTCAGCCAAACCAACCACAAAAGCCACAATGACAGCTGACAAAATCCACTTATCTGCCCAAATCTGCTCGAGTGCCTTATCAGGAGAGCTCCTGGTTGTGGACATTCGCGTAAACTTCTAGTTTTTCCAAGTGGGCCGCAAGTTCTGGATTTGCTATCATGCAGGGCACAACTCCCACAGGGCTTTAAAGTACACCATGCCGGGTCCATCTGCACTCAGAGACTCATCCAGTTTTGTGTGCAGCTCTGGGGAAAGGCAGGCATTGTCCTCCAACAAAAGGACTCATGCAAAGCGCTCAAAACACTTGCCTATCAGAAAGCAGGACACTTTCTATTACTTTAATTTAAATAAATCCAAATACATTTCCAGTACACCAGCCTGGTTCTTGGCTCATTGGTAGCTCAGGGGGAGGGTCTGAAGTAGGGGTGAATAAAAGAATCAGTTGAACAGTTTGTTGTGTGTCACCTTAAGTGCGGAGGGAAGGATCTCCCTGTGTTGAAGGTGGCTTCTCAAAAAACCTTTACACCACGCAATCGATTCCATGAATCAACAAAAGGGGTTTCACATGTGGTTTGGCAAGTGAAGTACCTATTTTCCATGCAATAAATTCCATACTTTTCACACTTTTGCTTATGATTATTATATTCCAGGTCGATGTTTAGAGTTCCTTGTGTAATATAGAAAGTACACCTATTGATGCAGTTGGCGCACATTCAAACATAGTGTGAGAAATCTCCATCTGGCAAGAGTGCAAAGCCCTGACTTTTTTAATGTGTATTACTACATAAAATTATGCAGGTAATTCCAACTCTAAAAGTGAATCTGCTAACCAGATTCCCCTTTTTCGACAAGTCCATGCCAAAAGCATAGTGCAGTTGTGCTCTGCTTCATCAGTAGCCTGATATGTAGCCCCAGCTCTACTCATGGCATAGAACCAGTCACAAGATGCCCACTTGACAGCTGCAGTGACAGCAAAGCCTCGACAGCGCATGGGCGGCATTTAAGCTATGTCTCCTGTACCAAAACTATGAGGATCATAGGTAACCCATGATGGTGGCAGGACAAATGCTAAAATAAAGCTATGCCTGTTAGGGATTTTGTCAGAGGGCTATACCTAATTTGGTGGTATTTTATTACTGTGGTAAAATGGTGGTAAAATGGACTGGCGTTATTATGATATTGCCCTATATGGTGTGACAAGACTCCTCTCTAATACCTGTATTCTATTTAGGGTCAACTCTAAACACAGAATAATAGGCTTTGCACACATGGAAACTCGACATTGCTGTCATTCCAGCCACTTATCTACGAGGCTGGACTACTGCTTTTGACAGATCTGTCCAACTGTAAGCATGCACAGCTGAATACCACACTCACAGTTTCTGTCTAACTACTGCCTACAAAGCATCGCTTTCATGAAAGCCTTTCCCCTCTTGCCATTATAAGCAGGTTAAACACAGTGACTCAAATGTCACAAAAATGTTTCAGACATAAAATATTTTTTAAAAGTGTGTTCACCTTGGTGGATAATTTACCACTGGTATGCAGCAATCATTACATGACAATATTCGGTAGTGCAAATGTGAAAAAGGAGTTACAGAAAAAATACAGTTTCAGAAATAAACACAATTCAATGATAATGAATTGTAACCAGTTTCCCCCCGACCTTGGACCATGAGACTTCGGATAAGCCACACTAAACCAACTCTGGTGACTTTTATAAATGTACTTGCATGCAACATTGAGTAAATGCACATTGACACTTCTGGCTGACTAAGGAAAAATACAAGCATTCATTCCCTCACATTTTTACTGGCATGCTATGCCCGGGACCAAGTACGTGGAATGAGTCTTGAGGTTCTCACGTGACGCGGTAGCCTGAATACAATATTCAGCTCACATCACCGGCAGTGTGCAAGACGTCTTTTGGAGAGACAGACGGGATCTTTGGAGTCCGCATAACAGGTTAGTGACCGACACGGAGTAGGGACAGCAGTGGATAGTTTCACTTAGAGCGCAGAGATTTTCACGCCCGCGCCCGGCTCACGAAGGAGGTGTGTCTCTTGTTTTTGATGCAGAACACAACTCAGCAGCTGACGTGACGCGGCTGGAAAGAGTCTCCATTACAGGAGCCATTAGCCGGGTGGTCTGACCGACACCAGCAGATAGGCTGGTTTCAAATGCAGTACGATTGAATGGTGGGTTGTACGTTCCTTGTTAAGACGAGGTGAGTGCAGCTCTTTCCCATTTTTTGCCATGAGGAGGTTCGGGTGTAGCACCAATAAGGGTGTTTTGCATGCAGCCTTGAAGGAGGCAGAAGGCGGTGTGCTCACACGAGCACAGAGGGTGATTACGGTAGTCAGGCCCTTCATGAAGACAGTACAAATGTGTTAGAACGCATTAAGTAATCAGACACATAGAGGTGAAATTTGACTGTGCTGAGAAGTGAATATGTTCCGAGGGTGAGATGAGGAGTAAACACACTAGGACAGAGGAATGATGGAAATTGGCCCTGTCTGTTGATGTTATACTGCTTTAGTTTGCTTTTTTGTTTGTTTTTTCAGGTATTGAGTGGTCCGACATAGATGTTTTCCCTATTTTACCGTAGTCAAGAGGCTTTTTTGGAAAAGTCACACAGTAAGCCTTGGTTTTGTATACTTAGATACAGACTGGGTAGAACAACAGCAATTGATATACTAATGATTGTTGTTTCTTGTTATTTTTCCATTTTGTGTCTCCCCAGGTCAAGAAAGGTGTAAATCATATTTAAACTGTATGTTTAGAATGTGATTATAAATGAAGTGGTGATGAGTGTTGCATCAACCATATGAGATTAGAAAAGGTTAAAGGGTACAGATGGTCCCCCTGATGAAGTTCGAGAGTAAAACACATTTTTGGAACTAAATTGTTGGACGAAACATGTTGGGCAATTAAAAAGTATTATGAGCTAGTGGCAATACTTTAAGAACATTGCAAATTAAGTTGAGATTAAACCCCACAGTAGCACCTAAAGGGGTATGTTTACTGACCATTGTGTTTTCTTTAGGCAGCGTGATGTCCTTCTAGGCACTGTACACTATTTAGTTTTGTATAGGCAGGATGTCACAGGGTTGAGCACTACACTGAGTTTTGTATGGTTTTGCAAGCGTATTTTATGATAATTGTTGTAAAAGGTTTTTAGGAATTTTTACAATTTTACATGGTTTTAGAAGGTGTGTATTGTATATGAAATAAAATTGTGAATTGTTTTCCTTTGGTTTGGTTTTTTTTTAGATTCAGTACCTATGTTTTAAAAGTACTGAGGTATAGTGACCTGGGGAGGTCATAGATAGGTAACAAGAGGACGTGGTTGACCTTTGGTTAAAGGATTGTCCAGCATTTGGGTTTAAGAGTCAGGTCAACACGTCGATAAAAGGCTCAATGTCTCTGTGTGGTTGTTGTATGCTCACCAAGTACACAGAAGATTCTCCCTCTGTGTCAGCTTGGCAGCAAACGCAGTCAACCTCCAGCCCCCAGGGAAGATGCAAACTCTATGCCAGTATAACCGCTCCCCCGTCTATTTCCTGGAAATAACCTTTGCTCCTCTCCACTGCCCATCTGCCTGGATGTCTCCATTCTTCTCAGAACAACATCTGCTGACACCCCTTCTGTCTCCTGAATTTATATGCTATCATTGTCAATCTCACTAAAAACCTGCCTCTAACATGACGTGCATCATCACCCGATCTGGTTTCTCTGGGAGTATAGCTTTATGAAAAGATTTGTTACAATCATTTCCTCTGGCACATGGCACCTTCTCCAGAGTGCATATTTCCCTTTGCAGTTTGTGCAATGAAATCACAGCCAGCAAACTGCCTGCACGTTTTAACTCCACTGCCAAAACAGCACATTACTTTTGACATGCCATCTGAACCTGGTTTGCCCTGCTTTGTTAAGGGTAAATGATCAGTTTATAGGAAAGGTGTACATTGGGTAGTGTGGGTTAATATGTACATAGTGCAAACTGGACAGATAACCTCTTCACCCTGAATTGGATCATTTAAAAAAATGTGCTTACAACAAGAATGTGCATTTGATGTCTCTATTCTGTTTACTGCCTCCTTGAGATGTAATGTCATGGCTCACTTACTGCCCCTCACATACAGTATCCCTACATCTACAGTATCTACAGCATCTCTCCTACATCTCCCTCCTTTTTCTACTGCTGAGATAGCCTGGGATATCTGTGCAGGAGAAACTAAACCATCTTTCAAAAACATAAAGATTAAAAACAGAAAATGGGTACTCCCAATTGAGGTACCCATATTTGAAATAAATACCTAACACAATGAACCACAAGCGTCATTGATTATGTACATACTTCATCTTCACACAACAAGCAACATTTCCAACTATATATTCATTAATGATGCTTCAACACATCAATAAATAGTATATATCTTTTAGGATTTTTTTTGTCATCATCTATTATCAGTGGTCCGATCTCAATTTTTTTAAATCATTTTTTTCTTTTAATGATATATTTCTTTGAGGACCACCTCCTTTTTTTTGGAGATCTTTATCTTTTTTTGTTTATCTGATCACCATCTTGGAATGTATATATGTATATGTATATGTATAACGCTTTTAAGTGGCTGGTGGAAGCACTACCGGCGGTCCAAAATAAAGATTGAAATTTTGCTATTAAGTCCTGGAATTGTAGGGGTTTTAACCATCTTTTCCAAGCAGGAGGCTCATTAACTATAGTGACTATATTCCCCTGCTTTTGTTTACAGGAAACATGGTTAACCTCTCAAGTTGTGATAAATGGATATACAGTATATCAATCCATGGCAAATAAGGGACTGCAGGGAAGACCTTATGGGGGTCTGATTGTGGGAATGAGGCATAATATTAAATCCCACCAGATTGAGACTAATTTAGGCAAATTTCTTATTGCTGTGGAATTTGAATTATGGTCTGTGGATCACATAGTAAACATCTAATAATTACTCTGTACTCCCCGCCTGGTGCGGCCCATACTGAAGCAATCCAAGAATCTATGCATGAGATTATGATTAAATGGTCTATAAAGCAAGGAAACAAGCTGAGTGCGATTATGGGGGATTTTAACTGTCACATGGGGGGAGGGAAATGGTTCTCTAGTAATCCTTTTTTAAGGGCTGAGAGTAATATACGCCAGATGAGAACTGATGCAGTGGGATTACAGTGGTTGAGTTCTTTCAAATTCTGGGACATGGAAATAATTAATGGAAGATCGATGGGTGACAATCCGGGCAAAGAAACCTGGGGAAATGGTAAAAGTAGGAGCACTCTTGATTATAATTTTGTTGCCCTGGAACTGGCTGTTTTAGTTAGAGACTTTATGGTGTCAGAGAATAATTGGAGTGACCATGCTTCACTCTCACTAACAATTGCCCCTTACATAAGTAAACATGCATGCAAATCTCTGGGCACTCTGAGGGTAAATCATGCGGCCACACGTATAAGCTGGTCCGAGAAACATATAGCTAAAGTAGCCCTCTATATAATGGAGAATAGTCAGCCAGAGATTGACATTGTCCAGGAAATGACAATAGATAATATTGAGACCTGGATATCTGCCTTCTCTACTAAACATGCTTCGGTAGGTATGGAACTTGCTTGGTCTGAGCAAGTGAAGGTAAACAGGTATGACTCACAAATTAGAGACGCCAAAAGATTACTTAGAACAGAAATTCGCAAAGCTAAGATGTCTTGCCCCAATATGCAGTCCTTCCATATATTGAGCAGATCGCTTAAGAATAAGTATAAAATGTGGATTAAACAAAAAAGATACTTAAATAAACTCAAGCAATGGCAGGACACGGTGCGGGTATTATGTACTAAGAACACACGTAACATTTGGGCAACACTTGGGGATGCTCGGGCAATAGGGTAATCCCTATGATTAATCCTATTAGTACCCAGAAATGGGAAAGATTTTTGGTAGATCGTAACATTGAGATGGGAGAGAAAAGCAACCCTATGAGGAAGATTATTCTTCCTGTGCCCCCTTTCTCGATTTCGATTAACCAATTTACCAATAAAATAAAAGAATTAAAATGATCTCGAGCACTGGGGCCGAACGGCTTGGCTAATATCCCCTTGAAAAACAAGCTGAGGTTCTCGGCAGAGCTTTTAAAGATCTTGTTTGACAAAGTATTCCGTGAAGGGAAAATCCCTGACTCATGGCGTAAGGCAATATTGATCCCCATACATAAAAAGGGAGATAAGCTAGAGCCAACAAATTATAGACTATTGTCTATGTTAGACTGCACTAGCAACATTTTTGCCAGTTTCCTATTAAAAGAACTTCAGAGTTGGATTGATCAGAAAGGTCTTCTTTATCGTTTCCAGAGTGGTTTTAGGCAGGGCTACTCCCCTATGCACAATTTATTTATTCTAGGTACCTTGCGCATGAATGCTAGGAAAACGGGGAATCCCCCTAAATATGCCTTATTTTTAATTTTAAAGCAGCTTTTGACAGAGTACCCAGAGAGCTACTTTGGGCTAAATTAGAAATGCTTGGATGCCCTCAAGGACTTTTGTACTATCTTAGACTTCTTCATGACAACAAAACGGTCTGCTTAAAACTTGATTCACAGGGTAACATGACAGCACAAGTTGAACAGAATCGAGGGGTTAAACAGGGGTGTGTCACTGTACCAACGCTATACAATTTATTTGTGTATGATCTCCCTGTAGCTTTTGATAAGGTACATAATTGTGCCCCATGAAATAGGTGCGGATAGATGCCCGGTATTGGCTTACGCAGATGATCTTGTCATTCTTGACCACACATTTAGTGGTCTGCGACAATCTGCGGAAGCAGTCTGGGTATATAGTAAAAAGAACAAGCTGGAAATTAACTTGGAAAAGACTCAAGTTATGGTCTTTGGAAATAAAAAGATTGCACGTGTAAGACTTGAAGTTCTGGAATCGGTTATATGCTATATCCCTTCCAATAGATATCTAGGCATTGAGTTTGAGATGACTAATGACTATCTGCACTGTATTCAAGTATGCAAAATTAGGGCAGCTCAAATTACAGCCTTAGTCTATCGTTTTACTTTGACCCATGGGGGATTTAGCATTTGGGCCGCACGGCTCTTGTTCCAGCAGGTCTTTACCCCTATTATGATATATGGCCTTGAGGCCCTTCAAAAAATTGATCTAAAGGGCCTACAGGTAGTGGAGGGTAAATTTTGGAGAAAGGTGCTGGGCCTCCCAACCTGTATCCCTATGGCCATCATCAGACTTGAGCTGGGGTTGGTATCCCTGTAATCAATGATGCTAGAGAAAAGGACTGAATTTTATCTGAAGCTCAATAGCACCTCTAGTAATCAATTGTTGGTTTCTATGTGGCAAGAACTGCGTATGGACTAGAAGAGATCGATCTTAAAAACCAGTATTGAAAATTATATGCACATTATAAACTGGAACTGTAGCCAGGAGATATTCTCCCCAGCAGCTAAATCTGCTTTGTCAAGGAAAATTGACTTGGCTGACTGGCTAGAAAATTACCCTCACTTAGAACATCTGAAAAAATACCATTTTATGAAGTATATTCTATATACATAAAAAAAACTCAACATTATTTAAATGTATGTCCAAGCATCAGACTCCGAAGATTTATATTACTGGTTAGGATTAATTATTTACTAGTACTTGAAAATACTGGGGTAGTAAATAAATTAAGGAATGAGGAGCGATGCTGTAGACTATGTGAGGATAAAGAAACTATTGTGACAGGGCTACATGTTCTGACTTGCTGCTTGAGAATGGTAAACATTTACTACAGACATTATGGGAATTTTGTGCATAAGATTGAACAGATAAAGGAGGAAATCTTCTAGTGGTGTATCTTGAATTCTACAAAACTGAAAGGTTTAATAGCAATGTACAATGTCTGGTTAGAGATTGAGAGAAGACTGGGTATCTCTATCTGAATCAAGCGTAATGTAATGTAATGGAACAGCTTGTGTGTATACCTAGAGGTAGAGGGAATGAAATGTAGACTGGATATTTATGGATGTACATATGAGAATGTTTTAGAATAGATTGTATTGATTGTATTGCATTTTAGGTATTTTGATATGGTTCTTAGTATATTTTTATGAATATTAATTATGAATATGTAATTTGGTTTCTTCTTTTCTTACTATTGGATTATGTATATATAATATGTAATGATGTGAAAAGTTTATTTTTAAACTGCAACACATTAATAATAAAATTAAAATAAATAAATATATGTATTTTATCTGTATTTTTGTTTTTTTCGGTGATCCAATGATATTTTTTTTAATGTATAATATCTCATTACCATTTTCAGACAACATTCAATCAAAATCAAAACAATAAATGAAAAATAAAAGCAATAGTGAAGATTATGGGTCTCATCAGAAGGTTGGTGCTATAAATCTTGCCGAACCGGCATGGCGGTAATAACATGTCCGGCTTGGCACCAACCCGCACATAGCGGACGATCAAGAGTGCGTGGGCGCGCGCATCCCTGCATGCCGGTTACGGGTGTAACGGCATGCCGGTAACGACCCCAAACCCCCACACAGCGGCATCGACCAATACGCACAGAACGGCTCCGCCCTCGGCAACCCCTAAATACCGTTACCGTTATTAACATAGTGCAAATAACGAGTGCGTCAATACCGGACCCGGAAGTAACGTCATCGCGCCAGAACGGGAAATGCCATGGCGGCCATCTTTAAAAACACAATCCATTGCCATCCTCCACCTACAGGACCCTCTACACCCCAACTCCCAGGCCACCACTGACAACATGTCGAAGACCACCCGGAGAGGCACGGCCCACCTGCGCAAACCACGTTTTACAGACGATGAGCTGAACATGTTGGCCGACACCCTTGTGGCAAATGCAGAAGTGGTGTTCTGCAACGACCTCAGGTGTCCAGCCCAGCTCAGGAAAAAGGCCATCTGGGAAGAAGTTGCCCAGAAAGTAAGTGCAGTCGGCACCACCGCACGCACAGTGTGTGATTGCAAAAAACGTTGGGACGACCTCAGGCTGAGAGTCTGGCACATATTGTCAGCTAATCGGAGCCAGGGGCTGGCA
Organism: Ambystoma mexicanum; assembly: GCF_040938575.1. Lineage (NCBI taxonomy): Eukaryota > Metazoa > Chordata > Amphibia > Caudata > Ambystomatidae > Ambystoma > Ambystoma mexicanum. The sequence goes on from NC_090921.1 coordinate 1,440,196,290, forward strand.
ACAGGAGGAGGACCACACTCCCCACTGAAATTGGCCAGATGGGAGGAGACCTGCAGCTCCATCATAGACGTGGAGTCCATCGAAGGAGTCGGTGAAGCAGAGTTTGGCGTGCCAACATCGGCAGATGAAGGTGAGTGTCCCTACTGAAACAGTAAAAATAATCATAATCACCCTCCCCCAATTGTGGCTGCTACACCAGCCAACAAATGGGCCATCATGCACACCTACACATATCCATGTACGCATTCTGGGTCTACCACCATCCCATCCCAATGCATGTTGCGGTCATACACGAATACACCCACAAGACACATATCATGGGCATGTGCCACCCAGGACGACCCTCCCAAAACACGTCAATGTGCAACTGCACCCAACAATGTGTACATGTGGACACGACTACGCTATCAGAATCCACTCTTCAACATTGCATGTACACAGTCCCCTACAAATGCACAAATGCAACTGATCAGATGGCGCCACATGTCCAATGACTAATGCATGCACAATGCAAGCGGAACAATCACTGATATCCTGCCACTCTCTGTCCCCCACAGGTACGGATGCTGACAGTGATGAAGCGCAAGGGAGTGCACAATGCACAACGCCAGCCAAAATGCCTAGGAGGCAATCTGATGGCACAGGTCCATCAACCTCAAGTGGACCAAGGATGGGCCATGCGGGAAGCGGGCCAAGAACCGGTGCAAAAAAAGCACCACAGACAAGTACAAAGGAAGAGCTGACACCTGCACCTGCATCCGTGGTCACACCATCCACACTGGCTGAGGACACAGCAGGCATGGAGGATGGCACACATTCTGCTGCTGCCAGCAAAATTGGGGAGATGGCTGCATCGGCTGATCATAGTGTTGATGAGGTAGCTGGGCCGGACAATGAGGGCGATGCAGGACTTGTCCACTCAGAGCCTGTAGAGCACACACCAAGCCCGCAGGCCACCGCACAGGACACACCTCAGCAGGACACATCTGACCAGGGCAGCCATGGACAGTGGTCTCCGGCCATGTACAGCCCCATGATCCATGCTGTGCCACCACATCACCCACCAACCACAACTCACACTGCCATACAGGACCTTGAGGGACGTCTCTCCAGGATGGGGGCCCGGCAGGAGGTGATGCAAGGCTATGTGCAGCAGTACCTTGCTGAAGGGGAGACAACACGCCGTATTATCCAGGACAGCACTGCGTCCGTTATCCAGGCCATTAACTCAAATGCACAGCAAGTGCGTGATGGCTTCAATGCCTTGGCTCAGATCCTCACCAGGATTGCTGACCTCATGGACCAACGGCAAACCCGGTCCCTTGGATCACAACCATCCGGGCCATCCGCATCATCCACGCCATCGGGCTCGAGGCAGACCAGCCCTGTGCGCATGTCCCTGCGGAGTTCACGCCGCACAGAGATCCAACCCCCAACTCCCAAGGGGGCTCAACAGTAGCAGGGCCACCCTGCATAATCCCTTTGGGCGTACATGCAGGCACATGTCGTGCCATAGTTGACTTTGGGTGTTAGGGGGTGGGTGTAGGGGTGGTGGTGGGTGTAGTGTGTAGTAATGGGGTGTTTGGGGGAATGGGAGTAGGTTGGGGGTGGGTGGAGGGGTGGTGGGGGCGTGGACTGTTGTATCATGGTGTACTTAATTCCTCACGAATACACCAGTTGTGTAGCAAACATCACATGAGTGGACATTGCTGATTTATTGCATGTCAATTTATTGCTTCATGGTGATTCGCGCACATGTGCCCACACACCCAGTGCCCACAGTTCACAACACATGGCACCCTCTGCATCAAAGTACATCAGAATGATTGGTCTATGACCATTTGGCGCACTGCGCGACGTACATCGCGAGTTTCATGTCCTGTCCTATGTCCTACTTCTACTCCTTCCTCTCCTTCTACTTCACCAGGTGGTGGCCGCTCCACGTCAGGTGGCAGGGGTATGTTCCGCCGGATGCACATGTTATGTAGCATTACACATGCCGTGATGATCTTACCCACCTTCTCAGGCCCGTATATGAGTGCCCCTCCCAACCTGCTGATGCAGCGAAACCGTGCCTTCAAAAGGCCAAATGTCTGCTCAATGACCACACGTGTACGTGTATGTGCACGATTGAAGTACTCCTCGTACCTGTTCTGCGGGTTTCTGACAGGGGTGAGTAGCCACGGCTTCAGGGGATATCCAGGATCACCTACATGGGAGCAGAAGGAGGTATGTGTGAGGATGAGGCTCAGTTGACAGGTGTGCTCAGCCTGTACATCATTCAAGGTCATATGCACTATCTCGTCATTGGCAGCCACATCCACATGACTGTCAGCCCTGTACAGTGCATGCCAATCCATAGAGGTAGCCTTGTGTGACATACACGACCTAGGGTCCTAGGATTTTAAAGCACCAGGGAATGTATGTCTTGGCTAGGGGCATTTTGCATGCATATGTGAGGGCTGTGTGTCTGCGGATGACTTAAGAAACTACCATTCCCCCCAATCCATCTGCCCCCATGGCCCAGAGGGCAGACTCACCCAACAGCCAGCCACTTCGTACAACGTCTCCTTCCATGTAGCGGGGTAGTGAGGAGTTCCGCAGCACCATGGCATCATGCGTGGATCCTGGGTATCTGGCACAGCAGTGTGTTATTATCTGGCTGGCATCACACACCATCTGCACATTGATGGAATGGTATAGCGTCCGATTGCGGTAGACCGCCTCCACGGCATGTGTGACTACCAACTCTACATGGGTACAGTCGAGGGCACCAATTACATTGGGCATGCCTGCCAGTGCATGGAATGCTATTTTGGCGGCATTTGCCTCCTGTGGTGTCCTTGGTAAGGATATGTAGGCATTTGCGTGCGTCAGTAGTGCATCCAGCACTTGGTTTAACACAACAGAGAAGCATGATTGGGACATGCCATGCATTTGGCCCACTGTGTGTTGATAAGTGCCTATGGCCAGGAAGTGGAGCACAGATGCCACCTTCAGCAAAGGGGGGATGGCTGTGCGGATGTTGATCAGGCTGACCAAGTCGTCCTGTATTAATTCCACTATGTTGGTGATGGTGTCTCTGTCCAGGCGGTACAGGGTGTGGATCTGTGCTGGGGTTAAGTCAAATGGATTGGACCTTATACGTTGGATTGTTGGCAGTCTGCGGGGAGCGACTACCTACACTGGTGGTATTTGCTGGGCATGTCTCACCCTCCTTCTCCTCCGGCGTCTCCTCTGTGTTTCCTGTTGTACTGCCTGCTCAAGGAGTAGCAGTGCAGGCATGTTCTCCAGGCCCAGTATGGCAAGTACAAGTGGTAGCATTTTGCCTTGGAGGGCGGTGTGGTGTGTGGGTGTGCTCCTTTTGTGCTGACCCTGACTCCATTGCCTCCACCTGTGCTGATTGAGTGCACCTGTGGCACTTGGTTACACAGCAGTTTGCTGTTTACGGGTGGTCCGCGATGCCGGTATTGCCGGCATCATGGTGGCCCTTCTTACAGGCATCTCGATGCCGGTATGTACTTGTACGTGTGACTCGTGGTCTCCCCTTCTTTGCGGCATGCCGGTATTAAGGCCTCCCCATATGCGCACGTGCCCGCGTGCCGGTACGGTGGGGCACGGCCACAGCGGGTCCTTGGCGATACCGGTAGCAACGGCATCTAGGGTCATGATACACCAGCCCGGTAATGGATGCTGGTATTGCCTTACCGGTGCCGTTCTTACCGGAGCGCCAACCTTGTGATGAGGCCCTATGTCTTTTTGATTCCTGGTACCCAGAATATACTTCATCACATCCCCGCAATGTCCTGTCCATTAGTATTTGCACTACTACTGCACAGAACGCTGTCATCAGCAGAACTCCTCTAGTCCGGCACTCCATGGAATCTCCTCCACAGATGTCATCTTTATGGTATCCCAGGCTCCTTATCTTCACCCCTTTCTCTCGCCCCGGGGGCTTTCACAGGGCCTCCAATCCCGTGGTATCCTCCAAGGGTCCAGCGCTCCACGGATCCGGCCCTGCCAGGGCAAGGAATTAGGCATCTAAAGCAAAAAGAAACAAAACAAATTAAGTGCCTAGCATAACCCATTTTTCTATCCCTCTTCTACTGGGATGTCTGAAAATAAAATTGGATTGTCGGTATTATTATGGTGACTCCATGGGGTTTAACCTGCCCCACTGGAACACCAGAAACTAAGTTTATCATCATACAATTGAAAACATACATCTCACATCATGCAACCAAAACATTTCAGAAATGCACAATAAACAGATCATATTTCATCATATCAGAACACCTTATCATTTCCCATTTACACCAATGGTTACCTTGACTCTCCAGTTAGCCCAATTCTCACTCCATACTCATTATTTTCCCTCCACTAGCCTCAACCTGTTCAAGCCTCCTCAGCTCATGCTTTGGGCAGAAAGGCTTGATTTGATTTACATGTACAAAGTGTTCTGCTGTCATCTTACCCTCCTTTTTAAATAGACTATACACTACAGGGGACACCTTGTCTATTATTTGAAATGGACCTTGCCATGATGCAAGAAACTTAGAGTTCTTATGCTTACGTTTCCCAAAATTGAACTTAAAGACCTGATCTCCCACTGTGTATTCCCTTGTAGATGTCTTCCTATCATAATATGTTTTTGAACCATCAGCAACTCTCTGCAGATTCTGCTGCACAAACTCAAATGCACGTTTTAAGTGCTTCCTCAAATCTTCCACATATTCATGAATTGTGGAGGCATTTACAAGTGTTTGCTCATGAGTCCTATATAATAAAAGCTGTGGCAACCCCATCTTTCTCCCTGTGAATATTTCATGAGGACTGAGGTTTGTTGATTTGTAGGGGTCGATCTAATGGCCATCAATAGTAAGGGCAGCCGAACATCCCAACTAAAACCTGTCTCAGCCACACATTTCTTTAATATGTCCACAATAGACCTATTGTTCCTCTTCACACCACCGGAAGAAGAAGGCTGATATGAGATGTGTAGTTTCCTTTTCATACCCAATATTTGCCATACTTTGGTCATCAAGGCACTAGTGAAATGACTTACCCAGTCTGACTCTATCCTTTGGGGTAATCCAAATCTTGACAAAATATGATTTACCAATAGAGTGGCTCCTGTTATGCACTGCAATCCAGTGCTGGAATGCATTCCACCCATTTGGACATTAAACAAACCACAGTTAACAAATATTTATTTCCCCTGACTGATCTCTTAACAGGCCCGACATAATCGATTTGCAAATCAGACCATGGAAGGGTCACACCTCTTTTCAATAATGGAGCGCTATGCATAGGTGAAGCAGGTTTAAATTGTGCCCATACTAGACACCCTCTGGTGGATAGTTCAACATCGTGGGACATATTTGGCCAATAGGCGTAATCTTTTAAAATATACAATTTTTTTGTGAACCCCTGTGTCCTGAAGTTATTGCATCATGTGCATGATGTAACATCAGTCCAGGAAATGACAAGGGCATCACGCATTGCATTTGAACTGTTACAGATTCTCTAATCATCAATCCATCTTGTAACCTAATTCTCCTTTTGTTCTTCAGCAGTACTATCAATTCTTCTTTCCCTTTACAATCATCTCCCATCAGAGGATTTTGTTCTGCATCTACCAACTGCTTATAAAATATGCCTAATATTGGGTCTTCTTTTTGCACCTTTGATCAGGTCCTGGTCTGGGGGTTCATAACTGCATTGCACTACAGGCTGTTTGACTTATTTTGAAGATTTGTATTGTGTGATCACATCTACCTGCACTTCACCAGGTAGGTGTTCAATGGGAAACAATTCTCTCATTACAGCTCCACTTTTGGCTAGCTGATCTGCTTCATCATTCCCCTCTTTGTCCTCTACTGGCATCTTTAAATGACCTTGGATTTTTCTCCAGTAGAATATTAAATCATTTTCGGACACAAATGTCTCTATGGCTTGGATCCACTTCCCATGTTTAAGAGGTTTTTTGTTATATGTGAGCATACCTTTTGCCTTCCAGCCAGGTATATATTCCACAAAGCTATTTCACCCATAATCATAATCAGTCACTAAAACTATCCCTTTGAGTTCATTTTCAACTGTGGTAGCAATTGCCTTGTAAATGGCAGCTAACTCTGCTACTTGAATATTCCTAGATCCAATCCTCATGCTCACTCTTGGAATATTGTCCCATTTAAACCATATATTTCCTATTCCTTCTACCAGTTATTTTTCTGTGTTAACCCATGATGGTGGCAGGGCAAACGCTAAAATAAAGCTATGCCTGAGTTTAGGCATGGTGCATGGTACTACTTATGACACTGACCTCCACATCCAAATTGATATCACACATGTGTCAGCTCCTCCTTTGAGTCAGCTATGCTGTGGAAGGTTATGTGTATTCTGGTCAACTGGATGGAAACTGCCAAATGGCAGGACAGGAACCTGTTGGACTGGGCCTCTTCTTTGATCTCTTTATGAGGGTATGTAAAACTCTCTGACAGACATACATTAGACAGCTGTTCTGGGCCTATGTATCAAATGATCACACCCTTTTAAAAGGAGTAGCTTCACACAAGGGTGCTGCATCTCTAAGGACATGTGTTGTTAGTGAGAGGGGAAGGAGTGGGACTAGAGTAGGCAGGAGTGCTCTGGTCAGTGGAAGGATATATCCACCATTTTGTTTCTCTCTGTCTCTATTTCTCTTTCCTATACCCTCCACTTTCTCTGGAGCAAAGGACATTGGATGTGACATCAGAAGGGCAACGTTCACTCCATTCAAAGCAGAAATTGGACCACTAGGGTACAGTACCTTTAGTCCAATAACATGGGGAATTTTGCCTTTAAAAAAAGTGGTCACCCACCCTTTATTCGGATCCTCTCAAAACACAAAGGTTTGCTCTGAACCACCTGACAAGAACTCACTGGACTTCCTTTGGGAAAGATGCACTTTCCAAAACCCTCAGCAATGGCTGAGGAAGGAGTGGTCCAAGGCAGAGACAGATATGCCTTTACCCACTCCCAGGGCACACTGGAGGTGAACCTTTGATGCAGATCAGGACCTGCCACTCTGCAACTGAGTCTCCTATGGCTGGGAGAACAGACCCTGAATGAAAACCATCCTATACTTGAGTCCCTTTAAGTGGCACTCAGAGCAGCTGTCTGACCAGATCAGTTGATGCTCCCTGTTCCACTGCACTGAATGGGATGCTTCATGTTCACAACACCCTGGATGAGAGGGAAGACGCCAGTGCTGGCTTTTGTGCTTCCCCAAAACACCAAATTACTATTGCTGCCCTTCAAACCAGCTAGATGCTGCATTGTGCCCTAGCTGAGCCCATCACCGGCTAGGCCTGAATCAACTGCCTGCTGCTGGGACCTGATCGGAACAACTGGAAAGTCACACGCTGGCTGTGGCCAAGTCTTACAACCACAGCTCAACCCAACTTGCACTGACCTGTGCATCAATGTCCCCAAGATGACCACTTTGACGACCATCACCCATCGTCTTGAACAGCTGCAGCATCACAGATTGTCCCCCTTACAGCAGCCAAAGTCTGAATAGACCTGGCCCAACTGCAAAGAGATTCTGGGACTGCATTGCTGAGAGCCCCCCTTCGACTAAACCGAGCGACTGCATTAGCCCTACCTTGATGCCCGCTTGCTGCTGCGGCCCACACAACCCAATGTGCCCTATCTGAGCTTGATCTGCTTCCATCAGTGTTGGACACCAGGCCTGGCATCACCAGCCCACCCAAGAACGGAAAACAGGTACTGTTGACCACCTCAACTGCTCCCCTCTCGATCCACAGGGAACCTAGCAACTGGTTAGGTTACCTCAGCACCTTCTTTCATCAAAGACATAGCCTTTTGTGGTTGGTACTTGTCTATCACACTGGTACCCATGTTCAGAGGGCTACTTTCTCCATCCTGCTTCTTCCTCTTTGTCTTTCACAGGGGTGGGGTTTTGTACGGTGTTTCTATTTTGTTCTATTACAGATGGTGTGTTTAATTAACATATATATTTTTATAGAAACTTGATTGGACATTCCATTTATTTTGGACTGTGTTACTTTGTTGTTTGGGTCACTACTGGATCACATTCACACCCCTCTTGAGGGTGTAGCCATCCCACGGCCCACAATACCACAAATGGTTAAGGAGTTATATCTCTTAGCTGCACCTGTTTTACATTTATGATTGTGTTGGGTTTTGGTTTGTAGAAGTGTGAGAGCTGAGTGAGCCATTTTACCCCGACTCATCTTTGGACTACTGCAGAACAGAATCTAATTTATCATATATGGGCATTCTCTCAATGACATAAGGGCATTACATTACCTATGCAAATAGAAGAACCCCTTTTGTATGTGTTCACAGTCCCATTAAAATACATGCAAATGAGCAAAGCGGTAACAGGGGCAATCTTACTGGGCTTCATTTTCTTTTGATGGCCTGCCTCTCTTTGTAAGCAACTGCCATAAGCAAAATATGTTATAAAACTCCTAAATGATTAGACAGATGAAGAAGACCAATTTGCATAAAACCAAACAAGCTGCTCCATCATTTCACAGTCATTTGGGTCGCCTACATTTTTAAATTAGTAAAAAAAAAAAAATATTAGGGCACTTCTATTTTAAAGAATTGTTGGTCATTGTTCTCTCATCACGGCCCTGTGTTTTATGAGGGACAATACAGATTGGCCATGCGATAAGCACAGGAAGTCTTGATTCTATTAAAGACACGGAGGCGAGCATTATGCTTTTCTTCTTTAATTTACTGCTCAACAGCAATTCAAAACTTTCACTTTAAACTTTTTTTTTTTTAATCATATGCCCAATGGGATTAAAAATGAAAACAAAACAAATCATGCAGGGTATACATAAAACTCCCTATCCCAAGAGTCCCTGAGGCACTGTGGTCCTTAGCCTCCTTCCTGTCCACAAATGACAGTCCTTGGGTCAGTATAAACTCCCCTGTCTCTAGGTCCTTTCCTCTTCTTTTTCCTTTTTCATCTTGTCTCGCTGCATAGCTCTCATTAACGTAAAACATAATCAACTTCCATTAACTTGTTTTCTTCTGCTACACCTCGCTCTGAAGACCCTTGACAATCCACTAGTCTCTGTTATTGTTCTGCTCTTCTCCTATAACAAAGGGAAGGTCATTGCCATTAGGGTCGGGAAAACTTTTATAACACAACCAACAACAATGCAGTACAATGTCATTGTAACCTTCTATTTTTGATGGGCGGGATAATGCTCGCCTCCATGTCTTTAATAGAATCAAGACTTCCTGCGCTTATCGCATGGTCATTCTGTATTCTAATACAAGACCGGAGGCGAGCATTATGCTTGTTCAAAGCTTTGTATTACTGCTGCTGCAATATTAGTTACTGGCTTAAAATAGAAAGTCCTGAATACTGAGTCACTGGCCCAGTCTGTGGCTTTCATGAACTCATGCAGCGGAACTCCAGCTGCAAAAGCTCCTGAAGCCATGGCTCCCCTGGCTGAATGAGCCCCAAACATAGATATGTCTATTCCTGCCAATTCCATGACCTCTTTCACCCATCTCGCTATGGTCACTGCGGCTACAGCTTTGAAAGGCTTCCTACGCGCGATAAGTAGCTGTGTCACTCCCACAGGTCTCACTGTCATTGTGACCGACTCATATCTCTTTCAACATTGCGCTACGCATAGATTGCTGTTCCCTGGAAAATACGGATAAGAGATTATCCTGGAGTTAGTTTTGGTACGCTGCGCTATATTGAAAGCTACTCCTTCTGGATAAAAGATCTTCCGATCTATCTCCAGAGCTTTTACGTCTGAGACACGTCTGCACAAAACCAAACATAACAATTTAGCTAGCTTCCCAGACAATTGCCTCATCAATAAGAATTCATTTTCCTGCCATCGCTCCAACATGCTTAGTACGCTAGTGACGTCCCACAGGACTGAATATCTAGGCAAGGGTGGCTTACTCACTTTAATGCCTTTGAGAAGTCTTATGACTGCAGGATGCTCTCCCGCAGGCGCTCCGTCAACCAAATCATGACCTGCCGATATGGATGACCTATACACGCCTATCGTTCTAAATGCTTTCCCTTCCGCGCTCAGGAAGTTACTTGAGCTGTAGGAGCTGAAATGGGAGGAATACTCCTTTCCCTGCACCATAGTTCCCAGGCCTGCCAAGCAGAATTGTAGCTCCTGACCGTCGAGGGAGGCCATGATATATATCGATGAGCTCTGCAGCTTCCTCTGAAAGCCCCGGCAAGTGCCACCTTCGCCTGAAATTCTGCAGGCTAACAGTGTCAGGCTCCGATCCAGGATCAGAAGATGAGGTGTTCCCGCTGGATCTAGTAGAAGGTCCTCTCGGTGTAAGATCTTCTGAGGGAAATCCGTGGAAAGTTCCATCAGAATCGGAAACCAGGCTTGGGAACTCCATTCTGGAGTTACTATCACCAGATCGGCTTTGTCCCTGCGCACCTTCGCCAGGGTTCTGGAAATCATCGCGAACGGGGGAAATGCGTAATGAAGGTTCTCACCCCAAAACTGAAGGAACGCATCTGTTCCCAAAGCCTCTGGATCTAGCCTCCAGCTGAAATAACTTTTCAGGTGCGCATTCAACCTGGAGGCAAAGAGATCTGTGTGCAGCGGACCCCATCTGTGCTGCAATTTGTCAAAAACTGATTTGTGTAGTCTCCAATCGCTGGAGTCCACCAGATAGCGAGAATTCCAATATCGTCCATGCGAAGCAGGATGCAGCATTGAGCTCTTTCTCTGGAGAAGGCTTTCACTGCAAAAGAACCCACCAGAAGCTCCAGGCAATTGATATGTAGCTCCAGCTCTTCTGGAGACCACTTTCCTCCTGTCTCTGTGCTCCCGCACCTGGCCCCCCAGCCAGACCTGCTGGCGTCTGACTCTATTATGAGTTCAGGCCTGTCTCCGAAGATGTCCCTGCCGTTCCATGCTTCCATATTGCTCAGCCACCAACGGAGTTCTGTCCTGCTGACCTCGTCTAGAGGGACCTGATGGTGGTAGTGCCATCCCTTCTGAAGGTATTTGATCTTGAGCCTCTGAAGAGCTCGATAGTGAAAAGGCCCGGGGAAGATCGCCTGGATTGAGGCCGCTAGAAGACCCACTGTCCTGGCTAGATTCCAAAGCGAAATAATCTGACTCCCCAGAGCTGATCTCAGATCCTTCTTGATGGCTTTTATTTTGGCGTTCAGTAGGGCTAGAATGGCCCTCCTCGTGTCTATGGTGAAACCTAGGAACTCGAGGATCCTGGATGGGACTAGGACTGACTTCTCCTTGCTGATCAGAAACCTAGACTGGAGATAAAGGCAGTAGACCACTGAATCTGTCTGTGTAGTCTTTCTTTGCTCTCTGCCATGAGTAGGATGTCGTCTAGATATATGATCAGCCTTATGCTCTGTTCCCGCATTGCTGAGGCTATAGGCCTCTTCATCTTCGTAAAGGCCCAAGGTGCTGATGCCAGCCGAAAGGCACAGTCTTTAACTGCCAAATCTCCTCTCTCCACTCGAAGCGCAGGAAGCGACGACATGCCTGTGCTATGGGAATTGTAAGGTATGCGTCTTTTAAATCTAGCCGTGCTAGCCAATCGTCTTTCCTTAGACCAGCAACCCGTTTAACTCCTTTAAGTTGATAACCGGTCTCACCTTTCCCTTGCGGTGCACCAAGAACATGTTGCTAAAAGAAAAACCTGTCTGAGGCTGCGCGCTCTCTATCGCTTGCTTCTGCACTAGCGCTTTTAACTCTGCTTCCAAGAGATCTATCTCCTCTGCCGAGGTATGCATGCATTGTGGGGTCTTGAGCTGCTTTGGCTCTGCCACGAAATCTAGCAGAAATCCTTGGACTGTCTGAAGCACCCATGCGTCTGCTGATAATGCGCGCCAGTTGTCCATAAAAAGCAACGTTCTCCCGCCCACCGGGGGATAACTCGCTGCGCTTTTCCTCATCTGAGGGGCTATTCTGGTGCCTGAAGTATCCTCTTCCACAGCGTCCTCTAAAACCTCTTCCTCTGCTTGGGAAGAATGAGTCCTGTTGTTGTGACTCCCAGTATTGGGCTCTGGGGCATTGAGGTCTCCTGTTGAAATTGAGGTGGCCGGACGAGCGACCTCTGTTACGGCCGTCCCCTGCAAAAACTCGAGTAGGGAAGACTTTCCTTATCAATACTTGTGCTCTCTCCAGAGCCGTGTATGTCCCCACAAATCTCTTCATCTCTTTGACGAACGTATCGCCAAATAGAATGCCTTGGGCCCCTTCTCCTGCCTCGTAGGAGGCTAAGTCTCCTAATTTATTATCAATTTTCAAGAGCGTGGACCTACGTCTCTCTGCCAAAATGGCGGTGTTTGCATTTCCCAAGAGGTAAACGGCTCTCTGAGCCTTACCGGCTAGGACATACGGGTCCACTGGTTCTGAAGTGTCTTTGGCCCTTTCTGCGAGGTCCATAATCTTAGCTATCGGACCTGTCAGGCCTAGAACCTTATCCTGACAGTATCGCCATGAGCGATCGATCCCTCTCCTAGTGTCCTTCCCGGCCTTCGTAATGAAAGTAAGCATTTTGGGGTGGAGCTCTGGGGTCTCTGCAACCTTCCCCGAGAGCTCTGGCCTAGGACACTCTGATCGCAACCTGAATCTTATTTCTTTCTTCAATGGTTTTCTCAATTTTTGGGACATGTACACCACCACCTTAGGGATGGTACCCAGTCTGTGGATCGCGGATGTCTGATGGCATCCGGCTCGAACATATCTGACATGTCCTCCTCGGGGGTACTATCCACCAAGCTGGCAAACTTTTCTGTCTGTCTCACCTTCTCTTCCTCCTGAATGCTCTCTGACAGACTCCTCACCTCTTCCTCCTGTTCGTCATATTCATTTGAGGAAGTCGGTGCAACCCCTGTGTTTTTTGCCCCTGGGGTAAGGGGTACGAGGCTGGGCACGGCTGATCTAGAAAGGAATGCGTCCTTTAGCCTGTCAAAGGCGTCAGCTGCCTCTAAGGATTATTTTCTTTTCCACATTTCCAAGCCCGGGGGGGTATAAGAGTGCTTCCTCTTCCGGCCTGCTTTACACCCCCTATGTTCTTTCTGTAGAGGCTTGATGCTGGAGGTCCCCTCCCCTGGGTCTACAAAGTTGCCAGCGTTAGTGCCCAACATATCTTCAAGGACTTGAAGCCTGTCCTGAATAGGCTGAACCCCTTGAGCAACTGCTCTAACAAGGGAATCTCCCAAGACCTTCTTGAAACTCTGAAAGAGGTCAAACTCCTCTTGTAGCTCTTTCTCTTGGTCAGAGTACTCCTGCCAGCACTCCTCTTCTCTGTCACAGGCCATGCCTGTCCTGATAAACGACCTGTTTTGCTGCTAGCAATTGTTCAGATTGCTACAAAACCAGCACACAAGCGTGAACGCTGCCGTGTACTTATCAGCTGTTTCTCTTTCTTTTTTTTTCTTTTTTTTTATCAGCCTCTAAATCCGTTCGTTAAGGCAAGAGCTAATCTTGTGCTCGGGTCTCTGGAAGAGTGTTGGAACGCGTAATGTTCGAAAAAAGAACATTACGCGAATAGATAGTCGGTCCGCGCATGCGAAGAGCTCTCCAATGAGCCCGCTGTAATCGCCGCGGCTCTTGTGAGGGAAGCGCGTCCTTTGCGCACTTTTCGTCATTGAGGGAATGGTTTCCCTGAAGCGAGCGAGATGACTCGCGGGACAGCCATTCCCTCTAACGCGCCTGCCTACCAAGAATATCCCTGTCGCAGGCGCCGCAATGAAATGCCTTGTAGGCAATATGCAACGCGTCCGTATGAAGTACGCTGTGCTTGCGAGCCGTAAAACAATACGCTCCTACGCGCTGGCGTTGATACTAAAGCATACGCTAATACAATCCATATCACATAAATATTTTAGTGAATGCTAAGTGAAACCCAGCTATAATTCCCATAATAACCTGTAAAACATTGGAACACTTATCTGTCGAGCCAGCAAAAAAAGAAGAGGAAAGGACCTAGAGACAGGGGAGTTTATACTGACCCAAGGACTGTCATTGGTGGACAGGAAGGAGGCTGAGGACTACAGAGCCTCAGGTACTCTTGGGATAGGGAGTTTTATGTATACCCTGCATGTTTTGTTTTGTTTTCATTTTTAAGCCTATCGGGCATATGTTTTAAAAAAAAAAAATGTTTAAAGTGAAAGTTTTGAATTGCTGTTGAGCAGTAAATTAAAGAAGAAAAGCATAATGCTCGCCTCCGGTCTTGTAATAGAATTTTAAGAGAAGGGTTCACTCGCATTGTTTGCTACTTCTCACATACCCACTGACGTCTAGACATAAAAGCCAATGACTCCCAAATCCTTGTTAACAATTATATATTCACAATGAAGAACGTCGACGAAGAGAAAAGCCAAAATGTCTATGCTAACAATTAGTTTTGTTAGAGCATACACATTTTATCAGGCACAACTACGTGTATAACAGGATTAAAGATGCCCTATGAATTATTTCAGTACCGTTGGTTTTGGACGTGGTCAAACCATTTTAGTTTTAACAGAAGTTTTGTAACCTTTTTTGCTTATGACAGTTACATACACTGAGAATGAATGCATAGTATGCTTGCATGTTATGCCGAATGTAGATTTCCCTAAAAATCAGTAAATGACAAAATCTATTGAAATGCATACTAACTTGTATTGTAGATCTGGATATGGCATGCATTTAAATATTCCAATATCAATTAATTACGAAATGACTGCATGTGGTAAATACGATTCCTTTATTACTTCAGTACTTTATATTTACCATCCGTGTTAACTAGCAAAAATTATCCCAAATCATAATTAGTGGGTACTTTAAAAATAAGAGAATTTTAAAGTGTCACGTTTTTATCATTATCTCTATAATCATATATAGATTATAGACTGATGGCAAAATGTCGCAAATACATCTGCCTCCTATTTATAAAATACCACCGCATTATGAGTTTGTAGTCCATGGTATATGTATGGCATGTGCTACAAGGAATGTACAGGGTGGGCTACATAACTCATACTTAAACCATGCAGTATTTTCTAATTAGGTGTAAAATACCACGTTGTTACCGCCATAGTGGACATCAAGGAAGAAGACAGGGTGGAATATGGCCTTTCCAACATTAGCTCAGATGTTGCTAGGCATGCTCTTGTTTTCATGTCTCCAGTTACAAATGGGATTTGATACTCTGATAACACAGGTTGTGACATGTTTCTTGAACAGTAGTTTGCTATAATTGGTCACGTCATCACGCATCAAATTAACAATAACAAGAAAAAAGCCCTGAAACAGTTGTCTTATAGATCCATCACATTTCCGATGGAAGCTTCTGGAACACTTGTCCAACAGCATCGGATTGCTTGTCACATCCCCGTTAAGATATGAATCAGAAATCAAAGTTACTGTAATAGTAGCTGGCATTGTGCTGCCTTGCAAACTATCTTGAGAGAAAGCGCGCTGCTTAGTATTCTATTGAGGACATTAGGCTGCGCGACATGCAGTATGAATCGCTTTGATGAACAACAAGTATTCTATGCCAGGGTAATGATAATGCACAATTCGACGAGTTGAATGCAGAAAATCACTCACATAATACAAACATGTTATTTTTTGTAGTTTTAGCAACAAAATGGATGCAAATGAGAGAGTTTAATTGCTTTGTAAAAAATGTGCTCTTGAGAGAGGTAGTGCATGTTAATTATGGGCCTGATTCATGGAATTGCTAGTGCGGTGCAAAGCGACTTTGCACTGGTGCAAAGTGACTTTGCACTATCAACAAGCACCCTGATTCACAGAGCGGTGCAAAGTGTATTTTTGAAGCGCAAAGTGACTCTGCACTGCAAAAATAAATGTTGCACCGCTCTGTGAATCAGAGTGTTTGTTGGCACTGCAAAGTCACTCCGGGAGAGTGTTATTTGGGCATATTGAAGCTTGAATCTTGACACACGCATATTCTTTCTGACATACAGCTTGGTTTTAGACCAGACGTGGGCAGCATGGAGCAGGATTTGAACCTATATTTACTGGTGGAAAACTCGGTTTTCTATAGGGGGAGTATTAGACAAAAAATGGGGATCCACACTATGGACAACAAAGTTTGCTGTCATTATACATTTGAGTTAATCTAGAAGAGTTGTTTATGCTTAAAGAGTCACAAGTAAACACACATAAAGAAATGTCTAAGTGTACCAACATTTTTAATAATGCAGTCAATAGTGCCTGGTACATACTTAGGGACAATACCTAAAACCTGAAACCAATATTTTTCGTAAAAAAATATTTTCAAAACTACATAGAGTAAACAATATAATTTGCGAATGAAAAAACAAACAAAAGAAATTGGAAACATAAAAAACACATGAACTTAACTCAGACATGCATTAGTGCTCCCATACAGTAGGTGTGTTACTGATTCGAAAAGAGACCAGGGTACCTATTAGTATACTCCTGATTGGTTGTTTGTGTTCTTCTGTGTTCTAAAAACACGATCAATAAATGATCATGTTTGTAGTCTGCCTACGTGTGTGTTACAAATCTAAACATGTAGGGGGGAGGCAATATACTTTGCATTCGTGGACCTGAGCATGACCTTTGACAAAGTGAACAGGTTAAATGTGTGGGCCGTGCTTCGGTCCATAAAATGCCCAAAAGAGATTTTGGCTGTGATGCTGGAACTACACAGTGGAAATCGAGTGAGTGTAGGTAGTTGGCTGGATGGGCAATGCACCGCCTGCTTTGACGTTGGTTTGGGAGTCCGTCAGGGCTGTTTTTTTTCACCTCAGTCCTCTTCACCTTGAATATCAATGATCTGCACGATGCCCGGGTGGACTCCCAGGCAGATTTTCCGAGGTTGGGTGATAGGGCTTTCCATACCTTAGCCTGTTCTGGTGACACGGTTTTAATTGCCAGGACCCCAGTGGCCCTTCGGAAACTGATTAATGCCTACACTGTGTTTATGAATAACTTGAAAATTAAAATTAATACTGCGAAATCTGCCATGATGGTATGTGTTGGTGCAAGAGGATTCTAAAAATGAAGCCTATGGACTGAAATGGGGCAGTCATTCCAAGAGTCATGGATTTTCACTGCTTGGATGTTCGTTTTTCAGCAGCAGTTATGGGTAAAGCCCATCTCGGTAAGCAACAGATGAAGGTGGCCTAATTCGTGGGAGGACTTTCCCGTTTTATGGCCCGGTGCCGTGGCCAACCTTTAGATTTAATATTGAAAGTCTATGGCACTCAGACAAAGGCTATTGTTCTTTATGTAGCTCCTATTTTGGGCCTGTACAAAAATGTTTGATTTACAGATACAGGAAAATAAATTCCTTAAACACCTCTGAGGTCTTCCGGGATCCACTCCCACTTACGCCGTGCACAAGGAAATGGGAGTGGGATTTCTAGACGACCAGTGGAGCTGGAACACTTTTTAGAGTGTGGGTGCTGGTTAATGATGGCATGTCACCAGAATGACAGGGGTGTGACAATCCTGATCCTAATGAGCCAGCAGGCCTAGCAAATATGCCAACTCCCTTCTGTTGCACAGTGTGGTGTGGGGAAATGCCTTCAATACATATTTGAAAAAGAATGTATCCAGTGGTGCATTGGAAGCACATTTACCAAATATATAATCAATATATGATATGCCTGGTGTTGTGACCATTTTTAAGAGCAGGTTCATCACTGAAATGGTCTCTTAAGCGCTCCTTCAGGTTGCCGTAAAATGGCTACGGTAAAGAACCGAACTGCTACAATGACTTACTGGTCAGGCTTTTTCTGCCCATTTTGATCCATCGCCAAGCAAGAGCGAGACAGATCAGAAAATCACTTCACGAATGCATTAACCACATGTGCAAATGCACACAGCAGGCACATGCAACCCCTGGCACTATTTCTTCTATATAAGTCCTTAGCTTTCACATGTTTTTTGCTTGCACAGAAAAAAATAGATCCATGCTTTTGCAAAGAGAATGCACATTGCATGCTTATTCAGTGTTCTGTTTCTGATAATATTCAGAGTGACAATATAGTATGATGTACATATTAAGAGAAAGATATGAATGTTGGAAAGAATGGATGGATGAACATGTTTAATTCTTGAGGTAAAAGCTAAAGCAATAGAGCAGAGATTTAAGGGCTCCTCTTTGTACACTAATGACAGTAAATGTCATGAATCATGTGTGTGACATAAGTCAAATGGCAAGTGCACAAATTACATTTTAATTAAACCTGTGTCTGTCCATTAAGTGGTGCTGGTCAGTGGCATGACCTCAGTGTTATGCGATAGAGCATCTTCTAAGCACAGAGACTTGGCATGTGATGTTAAACAAAAAGCATCCTTGGATGCTTATCCTGCATAGTGGGAGTATCATGTGTTTCTCTCTCGATGCAGCCGCACAGGCACTTGAAACCAAAAACTACAGTTTTATTATGCTGTAACATAATATATATTTCTTAGAGATCTATACAGCTGAGCTAAGTCAGTATCACTGGTATGGTAGAGGTTGCGAAACGTGTAATTTTTGTACCATATCAGTGTTCACTGTACTGGCTCATACGGATCAGAAGTAGCTCATATGCAATGTTAGTTACATTCTTGGACTTTTCATGCTGCAAATACAAATAACTGGCAGTAATGTGCTACTAGAAGTAAAGTAGCTCCTCTGAGAAGGATTGTCGATGACATATATAGCAGCCATTTGAACAAGTAGAGTACTGGCCTATAGAAAGTGCTGTGGTCCTGCTGAAAAATGCTGATATGTCCTAGAGGTATGGGTGGGACACCTCTATTACATGTAGTGTAGTAGGACGGTGCTTTAGGGGCATACTGACACTCTTGGCGATTCCACCTCAATGTGGGAATCCCTGAAATTGCACATAATAATGCAGGTATTCCAGCTAGACTGATTCATCACAATCTCCTACAGTTGGGGACACTGATCAATCTAATTGGCTGAAGTAGCTGTTGACAGGTGGAAACAAATAGAGAGAGTGATGCTTTCCATTCTGGAATGGGGGATGCAGGAGATGTACAGTGGTATGTTCTGACAGCATGGCCTGTATAACTGTAATGCCATTTGATGAGCATTGCAACCATGCTAATAAGTGTCAGTAGCATCTGATTAAAGGTATAGCCATTTTTATTGGACATACGTTACATTCTCTTTTAAAAGTATAGTAGTCCTGAAGAAAAGTACCATACTGTTCCATTAAACATATAGCAGCCCAGAGGAGAAGTATGGCCCTGCTGCATTAAAGATCCACCAATTCAGTTGATAAATGGAAGGTAAAACCAATTCAGCTGTGATCCAAACCCATGATCTGCATTTTGAACATACATTTGTGCAGAAGACACACTAACTCACAAAGCAAACTCACCAGGATTGGAACCTTGGATCTACAGGTTTGAGCTAGTTCCCCACAGTAGCGGCATTCACTGAATGAGATATGCTTTGCACCAGCCTGGTGACCGCAGATCAAGGGCAGCGGTGCTAGTAACTGCCTAACTTGTCACTTGCATTTTCTGAGCCATATCAGATCATTAAAGTTCTGTCCTCAATGCAAAAAGGGAGATTTCTGAAAAGGTTGGTCTCTTCGAAATGCTACTAGGTCTGGCACATTTCTCATTGCATTTCAGTTATGTGAGATGGAAAGTCCATGAAAGGTGCCAGATTGAACCCACTCTGCAGGGTGTCACCTGTAGAAATCCAAGCCTCACACTGCCCGCAGGAGATCATTACACCTGCTCATGAAGAGGGAGAGATGAGTTCAAACATCGCTTCTATTCAGTCCTTTGACTCTCCTCTGAGACAGCCAAAATGTTTCTGTACGGTGATGTTAACAGTATAGCAACATCTCTGTGAAGTGTATCTAATGTCTCAATGAAAAAGTAGATTAGTCCTACTGAGAAATAGACCACTGTTTCCTTTAAAAGTATATATTTATTTCTGAAATGTTTTCATAATGACTTTTAAAAGCATTTTAGACTGCTTAGCAACGGGCCTGTACTATTGCATGTATACTGTCCCTGCTAGAACACATGGGTACCCTCCCCCAGTAACATAGCTGCCCACCTTTGAAGTCGTGGTAGCTCCTCACAGTGACTTCCATAAAGCAATATAAATTCCAGAGTGGGGCATTCTTCAGACTGCCTGTCCAGTCCATCGTTATACTCTCTGTCAGACTGCCGACAACTATCTGCACTCTTTTACATAATTGAATGGACTGCCACTACGCCATTGTGTTCCACGTGTATGTGTTACATTTGAGAGCCAATGTATCCTAGTTTGATGGTGGAGCTCACAGTGCAGCTGCTAATTTGGACCAATGTGCCTGGCACAGTGAGATTTAAAATGCCTCATCTGCCACATAATCTACGATAAATGCATACCTAAGAGAAACCATTTTAATTTTAGCTAGAAGGTGATGCTTTAGCATCACTTATAAGTGGAACCGAAAGCTAGGAGGGAGATGCCAAGTGAGGAGGGGCACCCAGCTTGTAGGTTGCGACTGGTTATTTACCCATTCAGTGACTGCCCATGGTCATGCTTAATCCTATGGCCATTTCCGCCTAGTACCTACCTCTCCCCTCCCCAACCAAAACACATCCCCTTGAGAACTCTTTGAACTCTCTTTATCAAGCAATAACATCAAATATTTGCCTGCCAGTATAGTTTCTAAGCGGTCTGCTGAGAGTTAATGTTGTTTTGCTGCTGTAAAATGCACTATTGGTGTATTTGTATTTATTGTATTTATATAGCGCTTTACTCCAAAATATGTCTTAACCAAGTGTACCTTCAGCCCCTTGATTTGTATCTGTTCCTTGCACTGACATCCTGTTAAAAACAGGCACTGATAAAGCCAAGAGTGTTACCTAACTTTCTCTTACTGCTCATTCCAGACATGGGGCAGTATGAGAGTAATGTGAGGTCATTTGACTATGACATAAGGCAGATTCCATACCTTAAAATGTGCTAAACCCGACATGCTTTCTCTGTGCTGTAACATTTTTGATTTGTGATTGCTTATGAGTGATTTTAAATCAGCGGTGCCAATTACACACCGTCATTACATTTTAATGAGGACATCTATTCTTAACCTCTAACCATTTATCATGTGGGTATTGAATTAGCCAGGAAGAAAAAGTAACAAATCTTGTTATGAACCTGTCAAATCGAACCATGACCAAGGATGAACTATCTGTATTGAACAAAGGATTATCCTTTGCACCCTCAAGAAATTTGGATCTTATTAACACACACATTGATTTGTTCAAATTTATGCGTAAACTTAGACTCAAGAAATACTTTGCGACCGCATCCAAGAGGAGACTGGAACAAACATGGGAACCTAACATCAAAAGTACCTTTACTATGGAAGACATAGAAAAAATTCATCTTCTGAAGACTTTGAGTGAACACAAAGTGAGTGAAATACAAAGCACCTTGCATGAACTGGAAATCGGACCAATATGCCTTCTGGATAAGGAACCTAAACATAAATATTAAATATTTGGCTCAGGGTGATGACCTGACCCACTTGACTCATAAAGAATCAATATATGAGCTTGGTAAAAAGATATCCATTGTTTTTACAATACACAGCAGTAATGGAACCAATGAATATTGGACCACGGATTGCTGTGATTTTATTATAAGTCACACCAAGGGGCAGCAACACGAATAAAGAAATTTGTTGACTCCCACACGGCGTCCACCTATTAGAACTTTAGGAAAGTAGTGAGCCAGGATAGGGTGAGTTCCCCTTTGGCTGTCCCCTGTACCCAAACAGAGACGGATACCTTTCCCCCATAGGGACATGTAGTTAGAGTTAAGGACATAAGCTGTAGGTATAAAGAGTTTTATTAAAATAGATTCTGCTCGTGATGTGTTAAAAAGTATTGGGGTGGAGACAGAATCCAGATACCCGTATAACTCCATTTGTATTGACGTGTTTTGGAACTAGACAGTTTGGAATTAGTGGTGATCCTAAGTGCTGTGCAACGTAGAGTGGTGTTTTATTTATTTTCTTTTGTCGGATTAGATATCCTTACAAGGAAGGGAACTATGGGTACATATCGGAATAGTATTGGATTTATAATATGAGGCAAGGATTTTTATGTGGACCAATTAGATAAATGAAACTTCTCTTCCCTCCAGTGATTTTCCCCGGACCTATTCTGACATGCATATTGAGTAAGGAGTTTTTATCCCATTGAGACCTTTGTGAAACATATAATAGTTTATGGTACAGCCATAAAACTTTTTAGAAACGTAATGGAAGTTATCGCGTCAGGGAGAATATTAACTTTATTGTCATAGGTATTAGATGACTAGTTATGCCTCCTATGTTTATAATTTTTGCCAGATGAGATATGTTCATGTTCTAGTTATAACCCTTGACCTTCTTGCAAAATGCGTGTAATTTCCTAATAACTTGTTATATAATTCAGGTTCTGCTGCAGCTATAGTGGAACATAAAGTATTATAGGACGTGGATTTACATGTTTTGTTTATAATGCAATCATACTGAACTCTTATTCTAACACTACATGTATTTATGTATAATTCTTTTGTTGTCTTTTTTCTTGTTTTTACTTTCTCTCTCTTTTTCTTTTGTTGTTACCTATTCTGGGTTCATTTTGATTTATGTACCTTATTATTATTATTTCTCGTTTTAATGTCAAATTATATCATCTCAACCCTTCCCCCCAAATCTATGATGTGAAAATCAAATTGACTGATAAACATATTGTGCAAATGAATGTACTTCTGACATGTGAATAGAACATGAATATGAATAATTTGCCCAATGTCCTCGTTTTGAAAAAGGCTCTTGTGTAGCCGAAACACGTGTTAACTAGAGGGCATTGTAATTACAAATATAACTGGACGTTTTTTCTTTGATTCAATCACAAATACAATTCTCTTGGAAAACCAAATTGGATCTTGTGTGTGGCACAGTCAATGTGTGGTGAACCATTCTTCCATTTATCATGTGGCCATCACTTTGTTTCTGAATAAATAAGCTGTATACAATGCAATATCAAACTGCCATATTCACGCCTGACCATCCTTACCTGAATATCTTTGGTAATTATTGGTCCAAATGTTTAGCGGACGATGGGTAAGAAAAGCCAGAATATTGATTTTTGTATGAGAATCATTCATTAGTACTGAGTGTAGTTTCTGTGATTATTGGGACATTTGCACAGGGGCAGCTTTGAAAAGGTAAATTCTTCCACTCCCTTGATTATTTCATAGTTTAATGCAAATGTGTATTCTGCATGCTACGTGCTCCATTCCTAGTTTGTCGAAGCCTACACAAACACGTCTCCCTGACTGCTTTTTGAGTGGCCACATGTCATATCTTTGCATTTCCCTCAACATTTCCTGAAATATTTACAGAAACTTCTTTCATTGCCTGGAGGGGAAAATTATAACCTTTGGTTTGCTGAGGGAGGCAAATCAAACTGTTTCCTTGAAGTATGTTTGAGCTCACTGATATTGTAGTCTGAGCTCAAATGTGTAACTCTTAAAGTGGCTGGGAGCCTGTAATCACAGAGCTCTCAAGTTTCCTTTGGCCATCTGCAGGGTATGGGGAGGCCATGCAGTCCTGTTTTTGCTTGGAATTCTGGGACTTGTCGTTTTTCTAAATTTCAAATGAGAAAGAAAACACTCCAAAGAAAAAAAAACTGGAGTGGGTGGCCTTCTAACACAAGGCAACTTGAAACTGGAAAGCTTCAGAGTCAGACGTTGACAATGAAACAGTGCTTTAAGCACAGACTATAAGCTGCTACTACTGGCATGGGAAGTGGAGCTAAGAGTGAGATGGGATGTTAGGGGGGTACACATGCTGTGGGTATGGCTTAGATATTTATCCACCCATTGAACACTAATGGCCATGCTACTTACTATGACCATTCTCAACCACTCCCTGCCTCTCCCAATCTATAACACCCTTTCCCTAGGATCTCTTTGAGTTAGCTCTATGATTCTTTTAAGGTAATGACATATGCACATTAATAGACCACCTCCTGGTGTAATAAAAAGATCTCAACCAAGTTTGTGTTCAGGCACTTAGTTTATAATCAATATGTATATCCCTGCATTTGTTTCTTGGACTGAATTCCAGTGAATTATAAGCATTGGCAATGCCAACAGTGTTGGCCCTTGTTTAGGAATTTGCCAGACACTGTCATAGTATACACAGGTATTAACACTATTTGTTAGCTGTTGTCATTTCATGGCCAGCTAATACCATCATGGCCGTCCCTGGAAAGCTTCCCTAATATCCCTACATGAAATCCAAAACGGTTGCCTTTGTCTATGTTGTTGGTGTTCTTGCCTATTTTTTAAGACCCTTAGATATTGTGGCATTGAATTCCAATAGTTTTAAATAGCAAAAGGAAATATGGTGGTACAAATATGTACATTTTACTGCATTTATGTTTAATTCATATACTTATAGGTGCATATGTTTATTCACATTGTTTTTATTGTGACTTTAGTTTAAAAACTATCTCCCACAAAGCGAGTTCCTTTATATAAACGGTGTGTGGGGCTTGGGTGGGTCCATTGGTGTTGTGGGCACTAGATATCAGAAACTGACATGGATTTTTTGCTCATACTGATCACAATAAATTGCAGAGGCGTACAATTGAATTTGTTGCTCCTTTTAAGCAGTATTTCACAAATTGTGCAGCACATTTAAAGGTTACACATTTTCTGTTTTTTGTTGCATGCAAAAAAATACTATAAGCTGGATAGTCTCTTTTCTGTTCCAGTCCAACCCTGATTTCAAAACCTAGGAAATACATGCAGGGGAAAGTCCTCCAATTCAGGCAATGTGAACAAGAGAAAGGGGAGCAAAAATGTAAGTCTGCCAAAGGCACATTTTTACAAAATGCTACCAAAGTCTTACACATTGAACTTCATATGAAAAAAATGCTTTCAAACATTCTGTAATGTTCGAATATAATGTAAACACGATTATGCAGAATCAATCGCTGTGCTGGAAATGAAGTGAAGACTTGAGTTTGAAAACACAATGAATACAGATTCCACGTCCATTATTAAAACTACCAGCCTCTTAAGTGACACAGAACAACAGCCAGTGTTTTGAGGTGGTGAGTTAACAAAAACAGGAAATGCACCTTGTCTGCAACCTGCATCTTTTAAGTAATCTAGCCACTGCCTGCATCCTTTCTAAAGTATACAGAAAACGGATGTGCCATAACGTTTGCATTCCATGGGGTCAGCAGTAAGATTTCTTGAATATTTATGGTGGTGCTGCAGCGCCTCCAGCACTCCTATGTCCATCACAACTGCCAGTGGACGCTAGAATCTGGCTACATCTCTGGTCAAAGGAGAAGGCACCTTTATTACACTTCATTAGTCAGTCCTTATTGGTCAAGGACAATTGGCATAACATTCCTTGTCTTCTTTTTATAAGAAATAATTTAACATAAAATAATACCTGTGCACTTATCCCCACGCCCCGAGCACGCTGTTGTCACTTGCTCATTCAAGCAATGTAAGTGTATGTTTAGAGCTGCAGTTAATGAAAAAAGGGAATGTAAGGAATTATCAACTCTATCAAACAGAGCCATAGCTGCCATTAGTCGGGTGGGTTTCATACAGCCATATCTTCTTTTGATCCCGAAAAAGGCAGAGCGTTGGCTGATTACCCATGCCCGGTTCAATAGCCTGCTGCTGAGGGGAAATACTGTAAAATAGAAGGGTTTTTCAGATTATGCAAGCAGTCCACTGTCCGGAGACTTTGTGGAGGACTTATGCCATTTTATTTTGTTTTGTCCTGTTTATAAGGACATTAGTAAGGCCACTATTTTTCCCTGTTTTTAGACATATTAAATTGAGACAACATCAACCAACATTATTTTTTCTTCTGTCCTCTGATTCCGCATCTGTTGCCGGGGCTTTGCTGTCCTTTTTAAAAAGAGCCATGCATCTTAGAAAGGGTGTTTTGGCTTCTCTGTGAAATGTATTTTGAGCAGTCTGGGTGTTTGCAATGCAAGGTTTTTTCATACAATGTCTTTTAAAATGATATCCTTATATGTGCCAATGCGAACATTGTAACTGTAATGAAATTGTATTCTTGTGTTGTTTAATGGGTGTGTTCTTCCGAATAAAAGTATGGATAGAATGAATGCATTTGTGTTGCCAAAATCACCATCGCCCCATTTGCCACATTGCCCAAGGCTAGATTTGTGGCTCCCACACTCACATGGAGCTACATTATGTGCACTTGCATGACCACTGAACTGTTGACACTCCAAATGTCGAATTAATATCACTAAAACATATATTTTTTAATTTGTATGTGTACATGGTTCAGTTCAAACCTTATACAATTCAAAAGAATAATTACAACATTTATACATTGAATAAAACAATAAAATGCCAAAGGCGTCTAAGGTTTTACTATTCCAAACAAGGTGTTTACCACTACATTTTTAAAGACCAGATCGCCCTGCAGTTTAACCATAATTTCAAAGTTAAAACTAAGTTATTGTGGTCACTTAATTTTGGACTTTTTACCTCAAAATAGTTGGCTTCCTTAAAGAGGCTTTCTGACACTGCAATGTAATCTATCTAGGATCTGAGTTCATCCCTATGCCAAGTGTGGCTTGGCGGGATATCCCTCAATATCTGTCCATTCGCTATTTGCAGCCCCCAAACCTCTAGGAACTCCATCAATTGTTTGCACAGGATACTTTGTCATGACTCACATTCAACCTTAGGACCCCATTACCTCAGCAATACACTGGAGGGAGTGAGACCGTTAGAATTAAGGTCTCTGACCAATATGGTCTCCGAAGCTGGATATGCAATTTTGTATCCGTCGATAATATCCCTCAAGGATCCCAAACAAAGTGAAAGTGTATTTTGAGACAGATGCCAATATACATGAACAATTAATATGTGTCTACAGGTCTGTCTAACTTCCAACTCAATGTCAATCCCCAAGATCCCTCTAAAGGCATCCCTTTAGCCACATAGCGTTTTTGAGTGCAATACAGAGACCCCCATAGGGTCTCCCTCCGTTAAGTCTGGTTGCCCCCTGACAGAAAGTAGAGTAGCCATCCCAAATCAGAGGCATCATTGCATTTGTTTCCCGAAGACATACCATAGCATGAGTGCCCAAGGATTTTGGTAAAGTCTAGTTTAGTGTTAGCATTCCAAAACCCCTCAGATTCCAAGAAGCCAAATTAATGTTTTGGTGAGTGGAAGTAAAACCTGCCACCTCCTCCACTGTGGGATACTCTTTGATAGGGGCATCTACTTGCAAATGATAACAGTGGTCTACTCCAGAAGGTGAGGCTCTCATAGAAACTACTCTTGGGATCATGGAAGCGATCATGTTTTTCTTCCTCCGTTTGCCAGTTTTCCCAGGACATATTCAGATTTGAGCATGGTCGAATCTCAAAGCCCAAGCTTTTCAGTGATTCACTCTCATTTAACATCATGTTATACACAACTTTTGATGGAACGCTTATCACAGCCGTATCAAACCTATTTCTGTCCTGTAATTTCCCTTGAGCCATGTCTTTACTAGAAATCAAACATGGAGCAGAGACTTGCTTGAACAGCAGTAAAATATTACTGTGGTTCAAAACCAGACCAGGGTAACAGCCGAGAGTCAAGTATGTATTCCAGCAACAAGCAGGACGAGGCAAGCTCTTACTTCTTAGTCTCCCATTTCATATTGAAAGGTCCCTTTGGAGAAAACCTAGTCTCACAAACATTATAGGGATCCGGGCCCTGTTGGCCCACAGAGACACGATGCACCATACCATGGTTCCCCTCTCATATTTGGAGAAGGGAATTCCACGTGTTGCCTTTCCCCAAACAGGTTTGAAATTGTTAAAAAATACACTTTTGTTCTTACAAAGTTGAAATTTTACAATAAAATTCCTTGAATTCAAGACAGTTGGGGTACTCAATTGTTTATGCAATGCCAAATCCTCATGCTCTGGTTGTGATACTGTCCCATTCACCCCACAAAGGAGTCCCACCTAAGTCCCAAGTATCTTCTACCCACACCTTCCACCATGATGAACTTCCACCCAACATTGTTGGCTCAGCTGTCGCCCCTTATTCATTCCCTGTTCACCATAAGGGGGGCCTCTACATGTTTACAACCACAATGTTTTCCACCCTCCCATGCACTTCTTGCTAATTTTGTGGGGTTAGAAACTCCATTAAGATTAGAGGCATTAACCTGTGTGCCACTGTCTTGCATAATGGCACTAATGTGAGGACCGCCTGGTAGATTACTGTGAGCAGGACTCTCATACTGGGAGTCATACTGTGAAATACATTCCACTTCACTGAATTTACAATTTGTAGCCATTGGTTTCTTCCCTCACTCTGGTAGTGTATCAGGGCAGAGGTTCTCTTATTAAGACAACTGTTGCTCAAAAAAGTAGTTATTGGATGCTCCTGGATAGGCCCAAGAACTGGTGATGCCAGATCAATCATCTCCAAACATTGTATTTGGTCTTTTGCAGTTAATGCATATTTTGTATTCCTCGAGCCTTCAGTTGTACTCCTTACTTTACTCTGGACCTGATATTTCCGCCTTGTTTGGATAGTTCCATCACTTCTAGGTGACTCAGAGGGTTCCACCGAGGGGACAATGGATCGTCCCCTGTTTATATCCTTTTTGCACATACATTGGGAGGTAATCGATGAAACAGGAGCAGTATCTCCTCCTCTTTCTTCAAGAGCTGATTTTTCAGAGCAGTGCAGAGAGTTCACAAATCTCTGAGTCACATTTTGGGCTTTTATGTGATTGTTTTTGTCCCAACACTCTTTGCATAAGCACAATTTTCCACTCTTGCTTTGGCTAGTTTTAACATGGCTGTCCCAGCGAGTCCTTGAAGATTAGCATTCGCTTTCATATTAGTAATTCCGATGTTTCCTGGGTCTCACACACGTTTGAAGAATTTCCATGTGTCGCAATTTCCATGATTCTATTTAGATTTGTGCACTGCTCAGAGACATACTCATATTTCACATTGCTTCTGGCACGAGTTGTTGGGCTTATTTGGAGGGAAGCCCTTTTGGGAAAGGTGGGTACTCAGTAAATCTAATTTCAGATTAATTTCCCTCAGACATTCAGAATGTGCTCCAACCTCTTGCCAGACATTATCATAAAGATTTAGGAAGGAGCTCAGGACAGTATTTAGGGCAGAGAATGTGGGCGAGGTCAGCCAAAAAAACTTTTGGCTGCCTCTCGCAGCATATAGTGAAGCCGGGGATCTGATGATTGAGGAGATAAACTTGCTCAACGGTGAGCCTCTTGTCCAGCTTCAATGATGGCTGTTAGGTCAGAGGGGAACCCCATAGCCGAAGCATCACACGTGTGTTGAACACCACTGGTAGTGATGAGATGGTCTTTATGAATTCAATCATGCTAATATCGTGGACATGAGTCCGATCCAGGGTAGCGATTGCACATATAGCTGGTATCGTTTTAAGTTTCGTGCTGGCGCCTGAAGCTGGGAAGAAGTCTGTTATTCTCAAACCATTGGGGAGGTAGTTAACCCCTCAATTGTTCGTTTAGATCGTGATTGTATTTTTGGGTCATTTGCTTGATTTAATTTGTTTACTGCGCCCTTATTCCCTCTCTTTAGTTGAGAATTGACTGGTTTGGGTAGAGGTGCGACTTGGTGATGCATCTTTCCTGCTTCTCAATGTATTTCTAGTTTCACCTCTGCTAATGGATTCATCCCAACCACTAATGGTAGATTTGCACCCACATGCGGGGGGTTGAATACCCCTCCCGTCATCTCCCGAAAGGATTCATCCTACTCTTGGGGCTTCTGGCTTCCCAAACCCAAGAGATTGGCCATCAGCCGAGAGCTGTGCGCAACGGTTGCCTTTACAGCAGTCTATGCAGTTACTTGAGGTTGAAAACTGGGAAGCTAAGAGCTCTTCCCATTTGTCACACGCCTGCTCTGCGATGAAATAGCATTTTGAGTTAGTATGCAAAAGGAAAGGAAGAAAACATTCCAAGAAACTGCTTAAAAGGGAAAGGAGTGAGGGGTTCAAAGGCATTATGCCTGCAGTCATCCCTTGACATGCGCACAGAAAGTCTTCTACACAATATTGAAGTTCCGAATTTTCTAGTCAAGGCAAATCAATCATGTACAAATACGAAAGGAGTTTGTAGATGTAAAGGTGAACAAGTCTGGGCTCACCCACGAAGTAGCGGACAGATAAGGCATGTTAAGGTGCTTCCAATAGCAGGCTACACGTTGATGACCGTTGGTGACTGCTGGAGACTGACAGACAGCAGAAACCCTGCTACAAACTCTGTGTATGATCCACGTTGGATTCGAGTTTTTGTACACCTGCTCCTCCCAGTGTACAAAGAACACACTGTCGACAATGCCACACTTTAACAGACTGCAGAAACTCTGCTAAAATCAATCAATGTCAAAAACATACAGAGTTCAAGCATCCACCTTCTCAGATGCACATGTAATAGAAGTGACCATGGAACGGTAATTGTACTACTCCCGGATGGGTGAGAGGAACCCCGGCCGACTGTACCATAACATTTGTCAGCTTATCATGGATAGATGGAACCATATATGACATGCACTGACCTGATGAGGCTGCATAGGTGCCCATGCTTCCATTGCCAACCACCTGCTCACTGCTGATGAGTCAACTGGCGACCTCTTCAAATGGAGCCAGCTCATCCAAATGTGGTGATTGACCTCCTGTAGCCTGGGCAGAGGTCCCATTGCTTCCAAGGTTCTCTTTGGTCCATCAAATGAGTCCCTTCATCTTCTTGTGGAGCTCTTCCACAGTGCACCTCTCCACACTGCAGGCACTGATGTCATCTGTGACCTCCTGATACATTCTCCACCGCTGGGTCACAGGAAAGGTACTGCCAGCCCAAGGGTACAGGTCAACCTGATGTTTGCCAACGTAATCAGTGAGGATTGTTAGCTCCTCATCTGTAAAGTGCCTGTTCCTTGGTAGCTCCGTCTCCTTCACCTGTGTCACTTCATGGTGTGCCTGTTCCTGCTTTGTGGGCTGGCCCCTTATGGCCCTGTTGGGCCTTGATGGTACAAGGGCAGCTGTAGGCTCACCACGTTTAGCAAGTGGACCTTTCTTCTGCTCTCTTCCCTGTCCTCACCCTCTCCCTCTCTTTGGAGCCCTCCAATCACGGTGCAAGCAGCGTTCACGTCAACTACGAATTGTTCCCCCTTGGTATCGCCGACTGCATGCACGCCAGGTGATCAGCATTCTTCCCCCTAGATATTGCTGACTCCGTGCACACCAGGAAATCTGTGCTGTATCCCTTACATATCGCTGCCTCCATGCATGCAAGGGAGGACAAGTCATATACAGCGTTATGTCCGGAAGCGTGCTGAGTGTGGTTTGGAAATTATCTCTGATTGTGTCACTGCTGCCTCTTGTGTGGAGTATAGACACCTGGGCCTTGCTGTAGCTCCTACCTTGTGCCATTTCATCTCTCCTCTGCCATTTCTTGCCTCCATATCTCAACATCTCCTGTTGCCTCACTGAGTGGCACTGCCTGCACAACACTAGCACTGCATTGGAGTGCTTGGTATTCCTCCACAGCCTGTTTTTCTGTGGCTCACCTGTCAGGCTCTGTTACCACCTCATCTGCCATATTGGAACTTACACACCTCTACAACACCACCACAGCTCCACAGTACCCATAGTCAGGGCCCAACGTCACCCCACCAACCTCAAGTGCACCATGTCTGGAACATCGACCACCACAACCAACATGACAGTTACAGAAGTTAGTATCCCGGGTGAGCAGGTCCTGGCTAATTATGATGCTATCATGCTTACCAGGTGCCCTGCGGATGCAAACAGCCCCCTGATGATGTGGCTGTGTAATCTGCACCACTCCTTCCCCACAGCAGCACAATGCAGTATAAACTAAGCCTGTGTGCTGTGTGGCAGGAGGGGTTGGAATGGTGGTCTATTGTTTTTCTGGTCCCAAGGATACTCTGGGCCCCAAGGATGGATGGGCGGGGTAGTAGAACCTCGAGACAAAGTGACATGTCACTACTTGGTTCTAGCTTGTACTCTGCTATTCCCCCCAACTCCCACTGGACCTGAGAGAAGGCTGGACTCACCTTGGAGTTTTCCTGTGCAAACACATGTGCAAATGAGACATGCACTTATGACCAGTTCCTTCACTGGTGTGTGTGGCCCAGACCAACTGCGACTCGCCAAGTGCTGGGGCAAAGGTGCCCTTTGTTTTTCTAGTTCGTCTGTCCTTTAATGTGCTCCAGCTTGGCGATGTGGAATGTTTCCTCTTTTAATGTGCTCCAGCGCAGCAATATGGAATGTCTAAACACCCTATCATTCTTTTGTTACAAGATGGTGAGCCGGCTATGTGGCAGCTCAAACTTCACAAAAGATGGAAATGGCCTAACAGCAATGCAGGTGTGCATGCAGCTGCACAAGGTTTTCAGGCTGAGCGCAGCATTTGTGCCAGGCGCAGTGGTTCCCAGTAATGGATGCATGACTGTTTCTTACACTTTGTCCTTTTGCTTTTTATAGGAGTTGAGTAGAAGACAGACGATCTGTAATACGGGAGTCAGGTAAACGCTGCAGTGATGGCTCTATAGGCGCATGCGGTTGTGTCTTTGAAGACAGGAGTGGTAAGCTTTAGGCTGCTCTTCAAAGCAGAAATACCGCAAAGCAAAAGGTGAGCACTGGGACATGGGATATAAAGCCCTGGGCCACTTCTGATGTTTCTAGAGCCCCTAAATTGCTGAATAAGTGAAAATTCACCAGCCATGTTGGTCTCCGACTATTGTCCATCACTGGCGGCTATTTTGAAGGTGGCTGTCATACTTCTGTGGTGCTTCTTGGAGATGGTGCACCATGGAGATTGCAGGTCCTGCTTCCATCGTACACCAACACAAGCCATTCAACAAGGTGGTCCAGCCTTCCCTTGTGTTCCTGTTCTGTGTGTTTCATGTGATCATGACAGATGCCCTCTCTGTTCCAGAGGAGCAGCTTGCAACATGTGGCCTTCAAAGGATCTGGGTGGACATTGCGGCTGCCTGCAACACAGAGGAGGTGGCAGTCTGTACAGTGGACCACATGAGGAAGCAATGGCAGGATCCAGAGCCAAGTGAAGGCTGCCCTTGAGGCAGATGTATCCGTGGAGGTACACTTTGCACGCCTCCATCGAGTGTTACCTCTTCACCTCCGGATCCTGGAGAGGATGAACCCAGAAGTCCATGCCCAGGTCCTTGACCTGCAGGCATGCATCTAAGCTGCTGGTGAGTACTCACAGCCTAAACATTTCCACAAACATTTGTATGTCCTGCAGGGTAATGCATGACTTCAGCTAGGTGATTCTTTTCAAAGCATGTGTGTTGCACACTAGTTCACTGGCATGCTGGCTCTTGCAGACAATGGAGGTTTGAGATGGCACACGTCTGTGAAGTGGACTGGTGTAGGCATGTGAACTGCCAGCTTTTGGAGACAAAATGTACTCATGTGCATACACTGTGAAGCTGGCAGCAAGGCCCCTGACAGGAACAATATCCAGATTGTGATATTGATGCTCTGTGAGGCACATTCATACAGACTCCTCTATGGGTTCTTCAATTGTGTGCGTTGATGGTATCATCTACATTCAGCAGCTGAGTTTGGCACATGACATAGATGTGTGGTCATGTAATTTCAGTGGATCTATCTGAATCACTATTGGGCCCTGTCAGGTCACTGGATGAGGGGACATACATGGTATGTCACCATGGCATATGTTTGTGTTGGGAGCAAGAGTATTGTTGCTTGATACTCAGCAATTAATGCATGTACGTGTTGCATGCTTCTATGTTGGACTGTCAGGGGTGTATTATGCTGGATGTGGTTAGATTTATTTTCAGATATGTTGCTACGGACATAAGTGGCAAGATGGTCTTTCCATGGCCATGCTTGGGACACTGCTTCATTGTGATGGTGATGTGAAATAAGTTATTGTCATATGGTGGCAAGTGATGGTTGTCTGATTCAATTTCTTGTGTAGCAGTACTTCCTGGTTGTTTTTGGTGTCTCAGTGGTGGTTGAGTATGTTTTTGATTGTGTGTATGATGTGTCGATGAGGGAATACATTTGGTGATGAGTGCAATGTTTATGATGCTGTTTTGGGTCTCTTATAGGGGATGGCTACCAATGTCTTCATGTGTCTTGCCAGGTTTTCCACAGACTAGAGATGTTTGAGGTATCTGGTGACAGCTCATTCACCTGTGCCCATTCACTTCTCAAGGTTAATTTTATTGTACGTTGTGTTCCTTTCTAGGACCTCTGATATGTAAGTGTACATTAGGCACTTGCTTATCCCTGTGGCTGTGCTCACACTTCCAAAACAGGTTTGGCCTATTGGCATTGAGGATGGTGAGAAGGGATGTGGCCACACTCTGGATCACTGTGCAACACACATCACATGTGGACTATGTCACCTGTACATCATGGGACCAAAGTGAAGCTGCACTAACAGTATAGTTGGCTGTTGTGCAGCTACGTGTGATCCAATGAGGAGCCATGGAAGAGGTTACTGTCCTGGATACAATGGCAATTCTTCCAAGTGATCATGTTGGAGGAGGATGTGTGGCAGGTCTACTTCATGGTAGACAAAAGCCAGAGGAGTTGAGGTAGACAATGCTCGACATTGATCTGGGCCATAGGTGTCTTTGGTGGGCACAGATTAGTGGAGGTACTGGGACGTGGGCAGACTTATGGGTGCTGCCTTCTGTTAGGGAGTTGAGGCACAGATTGTTGGGGGTACAGGGATGAGGTCGGACATGTGGGTGCTGCCTTAAGTTAGGGGGTTTGGGTGCAGATTAGTGGGGTACACTGATGAGGGTGGGCTTGTGGGTGCTGCCTTAATTTTAGGGATTGGGGCACAGGTTAGTTGGGGTACTGGGAAGAGGACAGACTTGTAGATGCTGGTTTAAATTAGAGGGTTGGGGCGCATATTAGTTGGGCTACTGGAACTAGAGCAGACTTGTGTGTGCTGCCTTGAATTAGAGGTTGGGGTGCAGATTTGTGGGGGTACTGGGATGAGTGCAGACCTGTGGGTCCTACCTTAAGTTAGGGGTTGGCAGCACAGATTAGTGGGGGTACTGGGTGAAGTGTGGACTTGTAGGTGCTGCCTTAAGTAGGGGATTCGGGCACCGATTGTTCACGGTACTAGGATGATTGCGGACCTGTGGGTGCTGCCTTAAATTAGGGGGTTGGGGCACAGATTAGTGGGGGTACTGCATCAAGAGCAGACTTTTGGGTGATGCCTTAAATTAGGGGGTTAGGCTGCAGATTAGTGGCAGGTATTGGGACGAGGACATGCCGGTCCCAAGAGAGGAGTAGAAGTATGCAGGAGATTTTGTCTTTGGGGCTAATTCCTGATTTGGTGGAACTATCTTATCCTGGTGGTATTTTTTTGTGATATCTTATTTTTGTTGTATAGTGGTAATTTTACCTTAAATCATACAGGCCTATAATAAGACAAACCTTTCCTCTTTATAATTATGACCCACATTTGGCTGACAATAAAGAACCTTTTGACCTGGTACACATTTAGGGAACCCGGTAACATTTTACAGAATGCCACTTATTGCATGTAGCTCATGTTACTCATTTATTTACATCAGTAACCTATGTGCCTTAGAGGGCACCGCTATCTCTTCAGCAAGCAAAGAAAGCCCATTCACACACATACACAACTTTCTATTTTATATGTAAATATATTCGTCCTTATTTCCTAAATTTACCTTTTTCAGTAAGCGAAAGTGATAAATGTTTTACCACTGTGGTGTACACATAAAAACCTCCCAAATATTCTTTCCCCTTTGAAATAGTGACCGACAGACGCATGAAATGAGTCACACAAATAAACAGCCCAGTCTTATTTCGGTAATTTCAAATGATGTTATTATTTACCTTACATTCTGGATTACACAACCAAAAATATTAAAAAGACATTACATGATATTACCATTACATGCTCTTACCTACAGTGGATACAGCTTTGTCCCTCTAAAAGATAAGATAAAACAAACACATTGTAACATGGAAAATAATTTGAATGTGGTGTGCAGCACTTTCTACCCAGTGCAGAAATGCAGAGAAAAAAAATATAACACTTTTATTTACAAGCCTAACTCACTACACTGTCTGCCAGTAAATACAATGCATTCCATACATTCTCACGCTCCTCATTTAGGCCTAACTCACCAGAGTATGCAAGGTCTGAATCTCGTGCTGTCGGATCTTATCTGTGCGAGCCCCACACAGTTCACAGACACAGCCTTTGCAATTTCATTCACTCTGAAGCCAGTATGACACGCTCTCTCTGCCCTGTCTTCAGACTTTCTTCCAATTGCAGCCCCCGGACACACCATCCCACAGTGTGCTGACAGGAACCAAATCTCAGACTGACTGACTACACTCCCCTTTTCAGCTGCTCAAGTTTCCTCTGCCTGTCTGTCACAAATTAATTCAGCCTTCCCTGATGTGGTTCTAACACCTTCAGACTTCTACCAATCACATTACAAGAGCCTTCATGTAACAATTAATTTCCTGCTAGAACAACAGAAGCTTTTGTTTTCAGTTGCACAAAGACAGCCCTCCTGTTTTTTTAAAATTTTTATTATTACTGTGCATGTTTCCTTTTTCCATGGAAAAACACTAACGGAATGAATTTCAATCTGTGTTGAACAAGCTGCATTACAATGTTAATTGGAACAGTTAATTGGCTAGTAGAAACGTTAGTTCATTAAATATTTCCCAATGCAGTTCCACACAGATAGAAATGCACTCAATTTCTAGATATGCACGTTGAAGTCACTGTCTTTTGTGCATTCTGTTTTCTTTTTCTGTAAAGCCTAATGTGGCATTTTACCTGATTCATTTAACTTCCCATCTCTTTCCTACCTTCAGGTTAACCCCATTAACCTGCTAATCTGTACCCATACATTGTCCCCTTTCATACTTTTTAGGATTTTTCAATTTCTATATCGCCTCCACCTTTTTCTTTTGTGGATTTAACCCGTGTTCAGTTACTTCATGGCTTAAGAAATGTACTCTCTTTTTGCACCATTGGGCTTTCTGCAGAGATACTTTTGCACTCGCCTTTTGCAATTGGCCAAGCACATGTCTAATCTCTTCAGAATTACTTTTTAGGCTTTAATTTGTTGTCAGTACATCATCTACATAAACTATGGTCCCTCTTTCTGCCGCGTCTGGGAGTTCTTTTCTAAGAAATATGTCAAACTCGCTCCCAGTATTGACATACCCAAATGGCGTTCTGGACCAAGCGTATTGCATTTTATCAAATGAAAATGCAAACAAATTCTGAATGTCTTCTGCCATTGGCACTCACCAGTAACCATATGTAAGATCTAACGTGGTAAACACCTTTGACCCATGCACCTCAGCAAAGAATGGATCAATGAATGGAAGTGGCCATCTAGACACTGGCACCCTTTTATTTAGTTCTCTCAAGTCTGCACATAGATGCCACTGACCATATGGCTTCAACACACCCAAAATGGGAGTGTTTGAGGTACTGTGAATGGGCCTGATAATTCCTCTGGATTCTAAATTCTTAATGATCTCTGCTAATGATTCCAAGCATGCCAGTGGCAACCAATATTGGCGCACAATCATATAAATCCTTGGCAAACGCCTCCTTAAATTCCATAAACATTTTCCTCAATTCATTCCTGTCCTCTTCACTATCACAGGTATATGCTAACAGGATCTGCTCCTTTACCATTTTTGAAAATTCTGGAAAGTCCTCTAATGGAGGAACCTCTGTGCTCTCTTCTAACTGTGTGGCTGTATAGTTGACACGTTTAAATATTTTGGAATATCAGCCTCCACTTCAATCGGCTGATTTTCTGTTTCATTTTTACTTGAATCACATAATATGTAATTCTTTTGGTGGCAGCATACCGTCTCATTGGAATCATAACGATACACCGATTGAATCCTGAACATCCCTTTGGGCTGAGAATACAAAGAATATGGTAACACGCCCTGTGCATCTAGATACCTCTGAGGGATGTTCCCAATCACTGTATTATTGAAATCTGCAGTGTAATGTGATTTTGTATTGCCATTCCTAATGTAGAATTCTCCTCTAAATAAATGTATTCACACCCTTTGTTATCCACCATGATTTGGATGGGTACATCCCCGATCTCTACCAATGGTGCATATTCACATCAGGAATGGTAATATCCTTCTTAACCTGTAGCTCAATTGCATATACCACCATCTGGGCGCAATGATATGCCTTTCTTTTGTCTTCAAATTCGGGCTCAGGCCCACCTAGTAGGGACCATACTTTCTGGTTGAGAAAATCTAACTCCGTACACATTCTGTGCATAATTTCATTTCCCAAATAAAAATCACTTTGTGTTCCTCTCACTATCCACACATTGTGGTATATGATTTTCTGGCCAACAGTAATTTTTAGCATGCACATTCCTGCAATTCTATTTTCAAAATCTGAATTGTCCAACCCAGCAACGCATTGGTTTTTAATTCTGAATTTTGTGATTTCCTCCCTTTCCATTATTTTCTGAAGTAACTTCTCACTAATAAAACTCCTTTCTTGTTCAAGTGCTAAAATGGATTTTATCTTTTCAGAATGGCCATGTATACCAACATTAATCCATGACTGCTCATCTTCCATGTGCATTTCAGAAAGGGTTGTGATATGTTTTTCTGTGGCTTTCACAGGCATAGTATTTTGCTTGCACTTCTCTTCATTTAGGTAAAAGCGTAATATATTTTCATCTATTTCAGTTTGCCATTCTTTCCTAGGATCCAAATAAATTTGCATGGATTGTTTTTCATTTTCACTTTGCTTTTCACCCTGACAAATCAGGATGACGGTGACACTAGGTACACAGCCATTTTTAAGACACCTCCACTGCATCATTTGATTTGGAAACAGTATGGCATTCGTTTACACTGCTGTTTTGTGACTTTATTTTCTTAGGCCTTAATGGGTTCTTTGTCAGAGACCACAGGACTCCATTCACTCCATCAATGAGGGGTGACAACCTTTTCAGGCAATCTGTTCCCATCAGGAATGGAATTTCACTGATAGATGTGATCAATACCTCCTATCTCATTCTGTGTTTTCCTATCTTTACGTCAACTTCAGTGACACCTTCAATAGGTACCTCTTTGTGATGCTTGAAATGCATCGGAGGGACAGTGTCACGGCCGCCAGCGACTGGCGTTTGTGGCGAAGGTGGACGAGAGGACGCCATTAAAATGTTCCATTACGTTCCTCCTCGTCTATCAGACGCGGTCTAGTTGTTTTCAAGATGGCCGCCGCCGTTTGTACATATACCACTCGGCTGCCGGCGGTTTGGCGCGTTGCAACTGTGTTTACTCATCGCCCTGTTGCTTGCGCTAGTTTTCCCTTCGGATAGTCTACTTGCTATTTTTCCTGATTGTTTTCTCCACCTCCCGTTCCTTACGGGCCCCCCCTTCCTCTGTATCCTGTTTGCCTTCTCCTGTGTGTCTGTTCTCGTGCTGAATCTCTGCTGAGCATTTCTTTGCTCTAGAGACACTGCCCTCAGTTTACTCCGTTCACTCTTGTCCTCCACCCTGAGGGGTGCCTACCTGAAATCTACCATCTCCTATTCCCTCGATCAGCGGTATCGCCAACCTTACCTATCATCTGGGTCTTCGGCAAAGGATCATTCAACCTACGACTGCGCTGACTGCGCCCACAATCTTCACGTCTATATTGGATCCAGGGGTTTTTTGCCGTTCCAGTGGCTTTTTCCCCTCTGGCTGTCGCGGAGGGGAGTCACCGTGGGGTTCCTTTGTCTGAGAGTCACGGTGGCTTCTTTCCGAGGTAGACCATATCTTCTAAAAAAGAAGAAGCCGTACACAGGACTTACCCGCCGGAAGAAACTGGACTATTCAGGTGAGGAGGAAGAGACAGGGGAGGGTTACAAATCGAGTGAAGACGAAGATATAGCTGATCACCTAGCTAAACCCGTAGCCAATATTGCCAGTACTGATAGATTGCAACG
Organism: Ambystoma mexicanum; assembly: GCF_040938575.1. Classification (NCBI taxonomy): domain Eukaryota; kingdom Metazoa; phylum Chordata; class Amphibia; order Caudata; family Ambystomatidae; genus Ambystoma; species Ambystoma mexicanum. Next base: position 1,440,236,417 of record NC_090921.1, read on the forward strand.
CCTAACAGAAAACATGGCTACGCCACAACAACTGCAAGAGCTGGTGACAGCTGTCCAAACCCTCAACGTAGAAGTCCAAACACTAAAGGCTGACAACGTGGCGCTCCAACAAAGAGTAGCTGCAAGAGAACAACAGACAACCGATTTACCTCCACTACCCCTGGTGTCAGGTAAATTCGACGGCTCGGAAAGAAAGGTTAAGGAATTCCTGGAGGCCTGTAATATTCACTTCACCTTCCGCAGAAACGCCTTTTCCACAGATCATTCCAAGGTGGGTTTCATGATCACGCACATGACGGGAAACGCCTTGGCATGGGCTACTCCATTGGTATCCCTATCAGACCCAGTGTTGCAGGACTACGCGGCCTTTAAGGAACTGCTGCGACACACCTTTTTGCGAACCGAATGCTCACACGTGGCTAGCGAAGACCTGCTGGATTTACGTCAAGGGAGTACCGACTTACTATCCTATATCTCCACGTTCAAGAAACTTGCTGCAGAGGCAGGTTGGCAAGAGCAGGCCCAGTATACCATATTCCGCCGGGGCCTGCGAGAAGAGCTCAAGGATGAGCTTGCCCGGATCCCGCGCCCAGACACCTTTCTGGATCTTCAAACTGCAGTTCTAAGAATCGATTTCCGCCTGTTGGAACGAAGAAACGAAAGGAAGAAGGTCCGAGGTCCACAATCTTTCTTGGATATACCCCCCGCCTCCTCCTCGCCTGTATCGCGCCACGCCAGAGAGGAACCCATGCAGATCGGAAGCACCAGATCTCCGTTGACTGCCGAAGAAAAGAAGAGGAGACGTGAAGGGAACCTTTGTTTATATTGTGGAGGAGCCAACCATTTGCTGAGAGATTGTCCCGACGTGCCCCCAAGGAGATCGGGAAACGAACGCCCTCGATAGTCAGTGGAACGGACTATCGAGGGGCTACGCCTTGTTCCTACACTACACTTTCTGTGGCCTCTTCTCAGATGAGCGAAGATGTGCGTCTCATGGTGATAGCCATCAAACTCCGCTTCCGGAATAGAGAGGTAGAGACGCAGGCCCTACTGGATTGTGGTGCGGCTGGAAACTTCCTTGACACTTATTGGGCTGAAAAGATGGGTCTGCTAAGAATTGAGAAAAAGGAGGACCAAAAGGTTGAAGGAGTGGATGGTACACCCTTATGTTCTGGACTCATTACCCACACCACTGAGGAGATACAGGTGTCCATACACCAGCATTCTGAAATCATCAAGTTTGATATTATACGGGTGCCCATTTCCCTGTCATCTTAGGAATAGGCTGGCTCAGGAAACACAACCCAACGGTGGATTGGTCTAAGAACTTACTAAGTTTCCATTCCGCCTTTTGCCTAAGAGAATGCCTTCCAGAACCAACATTCACCACTGTAAAGACCATGTCTGCTGTAGAAGGCAGTACAATCCATTGCATCCCAAGATGTCTTTCAGAATATAACGAAGTCTTTCAGGAGCAGACCCCCATTAGACTCCCTCCACATCGCCCAGAGGATTGTGGTATCGACCTAGTGCCACAAGCATTGGTCCCCTTTGGAAAGATGTACTCCCTCTCAGTATCGGAGAAGGCTGTACTCCGATGCTATCTTGATGATAATTTAGCCAACGGACTCATAAGACCTTCCAAATCCCCCGCTGGGGCCTCTCTGTTTTTCATACCCAAACGGGACACCAAGGAGCTGCGGCCCTGTATCGACTATCGGGGGTTAAACAGAGTGACCATAAAAGACCGATACCCTATGCCCATTATATCAGAGATCCTAGAGGCTGTCCAAGGCTCTGTGGTGTTTACTAAACTTGATCTACGGAATGCGTATCATCTACTCCGCATAAGAACAGGAGATGAGTGGAAGACAGCGTTTCGCACCCCCTATGGGTTGTTTGAGTACCAAGTCATGCCGTTTGGCCTAGTCAATGCACCATCTATTTTCCAGAGATTCATGGACCGATTGTTTTCCGACCTTCTTAACCTTAACACAGTGGTATACCTGGATGACATTTTGGTCTTCTCACGGAGCCTGGAGGAACATACCCGACATGTCAAGGAAGTTTTGCGCAGACTACAACGTCACAGTCTTCTGGTAAAACCTGAGAAATGTGCATTTGCTCAATCCTCATTGTCTTACTTGGGATTTATTCTATCCGACAAGGGGGTTACTATGGACCCCAGGAAGGTGGATGCCATCTTGTCATGGCCATCGCCTTCTTCGGTGAAGGACATTCAACGTTTCCTAGGGCTGGCGAATTTCTATAGGAAGTTCATTCCAAGTTTTTCCTCACTCACTCTTCCTATTACATCCCTTCTCAAGAAATCCACAGGCCCTTTCATCTGGTCTAGTGAGGCCGAAGAAAGCTTTCTCGGCTTAAAGCACAAGTTCTGTGCAGCTCCTATTTTGAAACAACCAGATCAGCTACTACCCTTTATCCTGGAAACTGACGCTTCTGCAGCAGCCGTAGGTGCGGTTCTTCTTCAGAGAGTCGAGGACCTAGAGCATCCGGTGGCGTATTTCTCAAAAACTCTAAATCCTAGCCAACGAAACTACTCAGTCATAGAGAAGGAATTACTTGCTATGAAATTGGCTTGTGTGGAATGGAGGCATTTGCTCCAAGGAAGCCTACACCCGTTCCAGATACGTACAGACCATAAAAATCTGCAAATACTCAAGCAGCAAGAGTGTTACAACACCCGCCAGGCCAGATGGGCTCATTTTTTCGCCCAGTTTGATTTTGTCATCACATTCATCCCTGGCTCTCAAAACCTAGTTGCTGATGCTCTCTCCCGCAGAGACGATGTTATCGTCCCTTACAGAAAGGAGTTTATGTTTCCTCGTACCCGGATCATATCTACAGTGTCTAACTTCCTGGATGAAGTACGAGGAGCCTGCCTCCAAGAACCTGCTCTCAGTATGGGAAACCAACCGGTCACCACTAAGGACGGGTTGCACTTTATCCACGGAAGACTGTTTATTCCTTCCAGTAATCTTAGAAGACGAGTCACTCAGTGGTGCCACGATTCCAAGACCGCTGGTCACCGAGGAGTACGAGGTACTCTGGAACTTCTCCAAAGGGCGTTCATCTGGCCGAACATGAAGGCTGACACACAAGTCTATGTTAAATCCTGTATGGTATGCTTACAAAGCAAATATTCCACCTCGAAACCTATGGGGCTGTTACAACAGGAGCCGGTTCCACTTGGCCCCTGGAAATGCATTTCTACGGATTTTATTGTGGAGTTGCCGGTATCCCGAGGCTGTACCTGCATTATGGTAACAGTAGACGCTTTCTCGAAACTTGCACATTTTTCTCCATTGACAAAGATCCCATCCGCCTCGGTCATGGCTGACGTATTCCTAAAGGACATTTTTAGGTTACATGGGCTTCCTCAAAAGATAATATCAGACAGGGGCAGCCAGTATACCTCCAGATTCTGGGCAGCATTGTGTAATTCATTGGGCGTGGAGAGAGCTCTTTCGTCGGGGTTTCATCCCCAGACAAATGGACAAACCGAGAGGTTAAACGGTACCTTAGAGCAATACTTAAGGTGTTTCATAAATAAACAGCAAGACAACTGGGTGGACCTGCTTCCCACAGCAGAGTTTGCATACAATAACGCTATCCACACGGCTACAGGTACTAGCCCGTTCTTTTGTACCTACGGATACAACCCGCAGTCCATAGTTCCGTGTTTCTGGGAGGAAACTAACGTTCCTACTTTGGAGAATACCCTTGCGCAGATCAAGGAGGCCCATAACACAGCCATTCAGAGCCTCTCTAAGGCTAGCAGTCATTACAAAGAGCAAACGGACAAACACCGAAGTCAAGTTCCTGCCTGGGACAGAGGGTCCAAGGTCATGCTGTCCACCAAGTTCCTTCCTCGATGGGTTCGGCCTTCTAAGCTGTCACCGCGCTACATCGGACCCTTTGAGATAACTTCAAAGGTTAATCCGGTGGCTTTCCGCCTCAAGTTGCCAAAGGTACTCAGGCGGATTCATCCCGTGTTTCACTCATCACTCTTACGCCCCTTTGTGCCAGATACCCGGAAACAAGCATCCCCCAAACTGGGTACTTTGCCAGTTCCAGCTTCCGAGGAATATGAAGTTTCCCGGATACGGGACTCCCGTTATCATCGGGGACGTCTTGAGTATCTCGTTCATTGGAAAGGATATCCTTCCTCAGAAGACACCTGGGAACCACAGTTCCATATTCACTCTCCTCAACTGTTACACAGGTTCCACCGACTACATCCGGAAAGGCCGGGTGGGAGATGCCTTCGGAGGGGGCATACTGTCACGGCCGCCAGCGACTGGCGTTTGTGGCGAAGGTGGACGAGAGGACGCCATTAAAATGTTCCATTACGTTCCTCCTCGTCTATCAGACGCGGTCTAGTTGTTTTCAAGATGGCCGCCGCCGTTTGTACATATACCACTCGGCTGCCGGCGGTTCGGCGCGTTGCAACTGTGTTTACTCATCGCCCTGTTGCTTGCGCTAGTTTTCCCTTCGGATAGTCTACTTGCTATTTTTCCTGATTGTTTTCTCCACCTCCCGTTCCTCTGTATCCTGTTTGCCTTCTCCTGTGTGTCTGTTCTCGTGCTGAATCTCTGCTGAGTATTTCTTTGCTCTAGAGACACTGCCCTCGGTTTACTCCGTTCACTCTTGTCCTCCACCCTGAGGGGTGCCTACCTGAAATCTACCATCTCCTATTCCCTCGATCAGCGGTATCGCCAACCTTACCTATCATCTGGGTCTTCGGCAAAGGATCATTCAACCTACGACTGCGCTGACTGCGCCCACAATCTTCACGTCTATATTGGATCCAGGGGTTTTTTGCCGTTCCAGTGGCTTTTTCCCCTCTGGCTGTCGCGGAGGGGAGTCACCGTGGGGTTCCTTTGTCTGAGAGTCACGGTGGCTTCTTTCCGAGGTAGACCATATCTTCTAAAAAAGAAGAAGCCGTACACAGGACTTACCCGCCGGAAGAAACTGGACTATTCAGGTGAGGAGGAAGAGACAGGGGAGGGTTACAAATCGAGTGAAGACGAAGATATAGCTGATCACCTAGCTAAACCCGTAGCCAATATTGCCAGTACTGATAGACAGGGCCTCCGTATCCTTGTCCTTTACTGCTTTTTTTCGTGTGTTCTGTCGTGTTTTCCGCGCAGGAGTTCATGTGGGACTCCTGGCAGTGCAGCACTCTCTCTTTTGGTTTGGTGAACAGACCCATGGGATACCCTTATGGCACCCATGGGTAGGGGTACAACCCTGTGCCCCTAGTGTATGTTTTTGGGCACCTGTGTGTGACACACAGAGCAGGGTACCAGCTGGTGGCAGCTCTGTGCTGAAATGACTGGTGCCCTGAGCGTCCTCCATTTTGGGATGCCCAGGCCCTGTCATTTGGAATAGGTAGATTCCTGATGGAGACAAAATAGCCCCCATGGCCTCTTGCCTTCCATCACCCGTCACCTTGATCTTCCCGAAGTCCCGGGAAGCCCTGCCTTTGTCCCTTCCTCCTGACTGGCTGTTGGGTGGAAGTTCTGTATATGGTAGTGCGGGGAAGTGCTGACCAGACTGGCTGGATCCTTCTCAACGACAGTATGTTGTGGGTACGCCTGTGGGTGGGACTTGGGTGAATGGAGTGTGTGACGAATATACATTCTATGTTGTGGCTGTCTAGTATCTGGTGGTTGACACAACGGTTGAGACAGCCCTGCCCGAAACCGGTATGAATGCAGCTTGGAGTGTTGAATGGCTCGGTACTTGTCCCAATACACATAACTTGTTGTGAGTGTCTGGAGAGAAGTGAATGGCCTGAATGCCCCGTGTGCCTGATTGCCTGCCTGCCTGCATGAATGACCGTAGTCATGATTGGATGCTTGAGTATGACCCAGCAGAATGAATGGGGGATCAACAGTATATCTGGGGACCTCTCACTGCTAGGAATCGTGTTCAGAAGCTGATGTCCACTACGACGAGTAACTGGAGTAACTGAAGCTTGATCCTGAAGCCCTGCTGGACGAGAAGAATTGCTGTTGCTCTCCTTCACAATCGGAAAGCTGCTGTGCTTCAAGAACTGACCCAGAGAGGACTTGGTAAGGCGCCCTCTTCTCGAGCTATGAGGGACCATCGTGCACAGCGGATCTTTGCCTAAGCTCCCTGGTAGACAGACCTTCGACAGGCTGCCGACCCGATACAGGGGTTGCTGCGGAACTCCAAGGAAAAGCGCCCGGACTGTTGTCCACCACTGTCGCCCACCGCCGTCGCCGACTGGAGCCGCCATGCTCCCATTGCCTAAGAACTTCATTGATCCAAGGACGCTCTCGTCCGCATCGTCGCCGCTTTATCCTGCTGGAGAAGACCTGACCGTTGACGCGCCGAGAAGCATCCACCGGTGGGTTTCCCGCCACCCAAAGACCACAGAGACGCCAACGACTCGACACCCTTGCTGGGCCACATTTCTTCAGCTCTTTGCAGTCCAGAATTATCGACACTGTGGTGACCCGCATGCCTCTTCCTTGCAGGACGTTTACGCTTCCCCATCAATGAGCAGCGCTTGGAGCGACGCGGCCACTTCACTGTCGTAGCTCGATCTGTTCTCCGTCGGACGTTCGACGTTCCGTGACTCCTGCCTGAAAGGGAGGGCACTCAAGAAGGGTTGTCGAGTTTCCCCGATGCGGAACGCTACAATGCCAAGGTACTTTGGGGGTTGCAGAACTATTGGAAAGTCTAGTGTGAACAATATATGGACTGGGCTTGTATCTTTCTTCTACAGGTTGCCCAGGTGTGGGGATCTCCACACAGATCTGTATTTAACGGTAGTTATCAGTATTCTGCCTATTGCTCAACCATCTTGCTTTCCTTCATCTCTCTAATGCTGGTTTCCTCTTTATTTTGATCTGTGTGTCATTCTGACTGTATGCACTTTAAGGAGATCTAATAACGTTAGTGGTACCACTTTAGAATTGTACATATTTACCATTGTTGATTTTCGGAATACAAAGTGAGTTATCGTGATCGTGTATATGACTTTGAATATTAATTATATAAAGACTGTGTTTTAACAAATACAGTGAGTGGACATTCCTTGATGGGTGCTCGGGGACTACACTGTACTTAAGAACTAGCTCGCATCACCGCCCGAGAAGCTAGGCCTTGATTGCTCGACCACAACTACCAATACTAGAGAATCTTGGCAGGGTTCTCTGTGTCTCTCCTCTACCATATAGAGAGCGGAAGTACAGATCCCCCCTCCGGTTTTTACACTCTTCACCGTTACAATTATGTACTGGCCCTTTATTTTGTCTCACTTTGATTTGATTTTGCAGGGATATTCCTTCATTGATACTTTTTACCAACTCTTTGGACATAATCATGGCCTTTGCACCTGTGTCAATCATTGCATGTGTGTTGCACTTTTCTTCCACAGTAATGGGAGCAAAATACCTGTCCTCAACTTCTTCTAATAAACACAAAAAGTGTCAATTTCTGATGATTTCAGGACTCACTTTTCTCAGGCCCTTCTCACTTTTTGCCATGCACAGGGGGTAATGAAAAGATATATTTCTCTCCTTTTTGCCCATCTCATCTCAGGAATCTTGGTTTGTCTTGTCACATTCAGAATTCATCTGGAGTGTAGCCACTGTTTGGCCCTCTGCAAGGGGGCCAACAGCATTTACACTGCAGTTCTTTAACTGAACATGCTCATAAACATCAAATGGTAAATTGTCACTTTCTAATTCTGAGCACCTATTGGTGTCTGGCACGGTATTAGCCTTTTTGGTTTCTTCAACAATTCGTGACCCAAAGAACTCTTCAAGTGACTGGGCTGTACCCCTATAGTACTTCTTTTTCCTGTTCGCATGTTATAGGCATTTTGATCATCTGGGGAGGATATTTTAGCCATCACGCTTACTCCTCCATCAGTTATTTTATCAGTGCATATGATGTCTTTTCTGAATCTGTTTCTCTGTTCTTTTGGAAATTCATGTTTATTTTCTCCTTTCTCGTTTCTATTTGTGCAGACTTCCATAGTCTGATTCAATGATATGTTAAACCAAACCTCTTTTTTAGGTGAGGTTGCAATCCCTGCCTCATTCTCATTTGCGGTCATCTCCATGCTCAAATCAGTAAGTAATTCATTACCATTACACAAAACTGGTTTATGGAATTCCAGATATTCATCATTGCTGTTGTCCTTAGCATTTAGTCACTTGTTATCAGAATGCACCAAATCGTTTCTGTGACCTTCCACCCCTTCATTTAATGACTGTTTTTGAACTGCACAGAGTTTCCCTATTGGTTCAGACAGCATTTTTACTTTGGCCTCAAAACATTGAAATCTATCAATTTCTCTAGAATCTTCCCTTTGTGGCCTAGACCGGTATTGGTTATTTTCACCCTCGTTAAATCTGTTCTGGTATCTCTCAGGAGGCTGATTTCTATTTGAATTGTTTCTGCACTCTTGATTCCTGGAAGGTGGGGAACGTGGTGTGCTCATTCTTTGGTTATGATCCATTGTTGGTGGTGATTGATTATAGTGGCGCGGGGCATAGTCCAGATTTTGTTTTTCGTTTTGTGAGTAGTGTCCCCTATGCTGGTTTCCATTTTCAATGAACCTATCCACATATTGTGGTCTGTCCTGATTGCCATACACTATAGTATTGGAATCAAATCTGCTCTGTTCTCCCAATATCTGGTAGGCATTTTTATTTCTTTGATCCTGATTTTGTCTCTGATTGTAATTTCTGCCTGACATATTGGGCCGGTATCCCACCCGTGGTCTGTCTCCCATGTACCTAGGACTAATGTAACTCTCTCTATTACTTGGATTGCGTGATTGAAACATCAGTGCCGTGGGTGGCAGCCTTTGTGGTGCACCCCTCTGATCAGATGCCACATTATTTCTGGTGGGAGTCTGGCCTGATTGAAGTGACATTTTGGCAGACCTTATCTCCATTACTGATGCTGAGGAGTCTTTAGATTTCGCGATCAAATTTGCAAATCAATTGTGATATAATATCTTTTTGCAAGCCATAGAAATAAGCAGTTTTAAACTCAATTGAGTTAGGACTAAAAGATACATCAAAGCGAGAGAAAGCTCTCTTCAACTCTTTGAGAAATTGTCGAGGTGACACATTTATCGCAGCTGTCATCGTGTATGCAGCTTTCTTTGCATCCTGCAATGACTGATATGGAGAAAAATGGTGCCTAACTTCCTTTTCAAATTCTGCCCAGGACATGTTTTCCTGTTCATTCAAACCTCTGATAATACTCGCTGTGGCAGCATCAAGAGTTAAATGAAAGTATTGTCTGTATTGTTCCTTGGGTATAGCTAAGGCTTTAAATATGACATGCACTGCTTTTAGATAATCTTCTATACAGCACTCCTATCCTTTCTTGAACAGTTTAATTAGAGCCTTAATTGATTTCATTATCGTTATAGGGCTACTTGATGCTATGTTTGGAGTTGTACTATTCCGTTGTTCGACCCTTTTTTTCCAGGTGTGTGTGATTGGTGGCAACCCCCAATGGGTGAGTCAAATCCCCCAAAGGCATTGCAACCAGGCGCACACAACGGCACAGCCATCGGAGAAATGTGGTGCCTTGTCGCTTGTCCTGAGACATGGCACTGCATATCTGCTGTTCCAAATCTTTGCTATTTTTGTGAAGCCAGTCTGCCTCCTGGCCCAAATAAGTATTCTCATCACCCATTTTATTAATCACATCCTGCATTTCACTCATCTGTATTTGGCATTGATTAAACTCTTTGTCCCGCTTGTCCTTTTCTTGAAACATTTTAGATATTTCTTGTTCAATAGCTTGGAGTTTGCCTTCTTTAACTTTATTATCTTTCCTTAGAGTGTGCATCTCTAAGATGACCTCTTCTTTGTCTTGTCTAATATTGCTTTCTAACTCTTTCAGGTGTTTCAGTTCTTGCTCACTGTCTTCAAATTGTTTTCTTCTCTGAGACAGTTGAGGCGGTCTTTGCATAGGCTTCCCAGGCAGGTGCCTTAGGTGCAAACATGTAGGGGGGCGCCAACAACATGGTGACAAAGTTAATCAAGTACAGTGTGCTCTGTAAAATGCACAGCTGGGCGCCCTCACGCTTTGTTTTCAAAGGCTGTGCATGAAATGTTAATTACGGCACACAGTTTGTTTCTTCCCAGCCTGGTACGCGTGCAGCCAATCGCAAGCTGTACAATTAAAAATCATGCTTTCACTCAGATTGGCTGCAGCAGTGCGTAACTGTACGTGCTGCGTTGATGTAACCAATGAAACACAGCACCTTCAAAGCTAATGCAGCATGCAGGCATTTTTGACTTTGGTGTGAAAGGACTTGTGACTGATGCAGCTTTGCTTTTCTCCCCCTTACTGTGCCAGCCTGTAATTTTTAGGCCCATACATTTGCCAGATTACCAGTGTTACAGGGAACTATTTCTGAGACCGAACATTGCATTTTGCACCGAGCAGGGCCACCTCTTCGCAACGTGAGTTGACACCTTCTATTCAGCTGATCGCACATTAGACAGCAATAGAAGTGCAGAATGTGCTGATTTGGAAAGACAAATGGTGAATCACTGGAGAGAATGGTGTTTCTTACACATTTCAGCGTATGTGGCACCAATAGGGTTTACTGCTAACCAGCATTTACCTCTGAATAATGAATCCAACACATGGTAACGTTTGCTTTCATTTTAGATGCAAAAAGATAGATCAAACAACGTACAATGGTTGCTGGATCTTTTGCCATGGAGCGATATTGTGAGCGATGTGGTAGATTTGAAATGCTGGGCCTTTTCTGTGTATTTCCAGGTTATAGGTGAAAGGATCGAATCAAAAGGATCGAAATGCAATAGTTTTGAGTTAAAAGTACTGGGAAAGAAAAGGTCAAATATTTTTTGGGGTATTTTTTTTTTTTTTGCGTGGTCCCCCCCAAACCGCCGTTTTTGGTATAAATGGAAACCAAAAAATATATATATATTTTAAAAAAGGTATTCAAACTTTTATTTTTTGGTCCTTTTGACTCTCAACTATTGTATTAGGTCCTTTTGTTTTCGATCCTTTGACCGGACACTGTATTTGCAACAATTGTCGACGCAAGCAATTTCTTGTTTTTAGTGTCTTATTGCGTTTTACATGAGCCTTCCTCTTGTGCCCTGCACAGGTGCACTGCCCCCTTTCTTAGCTTTGTGGGCACAGGTAATGTTGGCAGTGCTCATGAAGGTCTGTGGCAGCATATGGTTGCACACGCTGTGCATGGCATTAGATCACTGACTCCATAGTGGAGGAGAGGCCAATGGAGCTCACCAGCTGACCTGCTCCATCCCCGTCGGCTTTTCCCCCTTTCTCACCCGATGTTGTAGGACCAGGAATTTGCTAAAATTCTTAACTAGCACAGCAACTGCTGGCCCGCTAGATGTTAAAAAAATAATTGCATTAGGAACGTAAAAATTTCACATTTACGGGCTAAGCAAGAAAGTCTTAGTGCACAAGCAAAAAAGCCAGGTAAGTGTCCAGCATCCCACAGTGAAAAGGGTAGTTTTCTCCACAAAGATTTGTTCTTAAGGGGTCGTCACACTGATTAAACAAGGAATGCAGTGTGATGGAATAAACAGTAATGTGCTCTGTGCCTGTATCTACTGCTATCATGCCAGCGCGCTACCCCCAACCTTATTACTTGGAAGTAGACAAGTGAAATTATTTCAGTAATTATGAGCTATAGTAAAGTATGGCCTCTAGTAAATATTAGGCTCACCTCTGTAATGCAGAAAGGTTTCAAGGCATTTTGTATCAAGTGCTAATAAACTTCCTAAAAAACGATTTCAATAGTAGCATAGGTCATGACCTTAAAGGGGCCTGATACACGAGATATTGCTAATGAAAAGCGGATGCCTTCTTTATACTCCAGACAGCACTATATGATACCAGATTCCCTCCCATTTGGACTTGGCAGTACTCAGTCATCCTCTCCCTGTTAACAGCCATCCGGCTATCAGGCAGGTTTTGCAGAACAGCCATTGTGACCATGCCATTTAGATAAAGTTGTTTTGATAGAAAGTAATCATTAAAGTATTTGCAATTAATGGATGGTCGATGGCTCTGCGCTGGTGTCCCCTTTGCAGTAAAGGACTAACACGTCTAGGGTCAGAAGAGATACTGTACATTGCATTTCTGAAAAAAATATTGTTTGCGCCTTCCCCATTTCCAAATTGTATATCATTTCATTTTATGAAAATCAAGCCAATGCACTTGTAACATCCACTGCAGTCAGTTCTCACCTTTTGAGAGTGGATTGTATAATTGGATAGCACAGGGGCAACACGCAGGTCTTGGAAGCAAGACCACGCAGAGCAAGAGAGGTTTGAATCCCGGATCCGCACTTAGAAACCGACCTCGCGTACGGTATTATGCGCATTATAAAAAAAAACAATTAACTTAAAAGTCAGTTTAAAGAGAGTAGAGCTTAGAAATGTAATGCAGTCTGCTTTGGAATGACAAATGGTGAGACACTGATGTGACAATACTTCCTGTAAAGTATTAATTGCACATTATTGTTAGGATAATGAAGTATTGCATGAGCTGTGGGCCTGCTCTGGCCTTTGTGATCAAAGCACACCATAACACAATCTATAGCCATATCATGGATCTTAATGTTTCATGAGCATACACACGGCCCCCTCTGACCCTTCCGCCCAGACCTCCAACGGAAATGGTAAATGCGTTACTTTTCACCACTTTCTCTCTATTTGCAATTCGGCTATCTTTACCACTACGCACCCCTCATCCCCAGGCCATCTTCAGCAGCAAATACAGGGAAGGGTTTCTTTCTACAGCTGCACATTTAAGGATTCAGTGTGCATCTATGGAGTCAGGGAATCAAGTCTCCCTCCTGTTTATTAATGGCATATTTTAATGTGAATTTTACAAACAAAAACATGTCACTTTCTCTAGCTTGTTAAAAAATAGAGATATTCATTAGTGTCATTAGTGTCTTTCTATGCTGGTTGCTGCGCCATACAGCCATACAGCCAAACTGTGGCTATGCTTATAGGTGTGGTATCCCTGTAGAGTAATGCACATGCTGATCACAGCTGCATGTCCTTACAGGAATAGGGGTATCTTTCATGTTTTTAGAATTATAAACAGTGTATCAACAAGTTGGATAACTAATCAACATATATTTATGATCCTAGAATAATTGAAGATGTATACAACACAGATCGACTTGCATTTATCCAGATTTCGAACTGAAAAGGTGAAATACAGTGAGGTTCTACTTGCATGATGCTGGGGGTAAATCCTCCACGCTTCTTCCAAAGGTCAGTGGAATTACCACTCAGTAATTCAGCCAAAAAGTGACCAACTCCATAAATGGGGACTACCACTGCCCTACCACCACTTGGAATCCCCGTGGTAAACCCACAGGACCAAGTGGTAGTTATGGTAACTAATTCTGGTGGTATTTTGGCAGATTTACTGGCGAAATACCACTAAACTCCGAATGATGCCCACTGTGTGGCAAGGTATATTTACAATAATTACACATACATTTTTTTGTGGTCATTATGGAGACCCATATACCAACTGTGTAGTACAAAGATCCGGCTGCCCTTCCCCAGTATCTATTCCCGTTCAAGACTAAAACTAGGAAGACAGGTTCAAACAGACTTCCAGCCTGGACAAACTGATGACATCACATACCAATACCGTTTTGTGATGCTTCACTGATTTATTTATGTCGTATGCACAGATGAAATGTCTTATTTGCTACATTCTGCTTTATGTGCACTGAATATAGTAGGAGTCTCATTTGTCTTCAACCGGTTCCTCATGACTGTATATATGTAATAACCGAGGTCCCACAACAGTAATAAAGAAAAAGAAATGAAACGACATTGAACAAAACAATGCTAAAGGAGGGAAAATAACCCCCTCCTGAACATTACTTTTGGTAAAAGCTGAAGTGAGTATGCTTTTTGTTCTGCTGAGCTGTAAATAAACAGCCACTAACCAGCTTCCTTAAGAACAAATGCACATCCTGTGCACAACTAAGTTGTCTATTAGAACACACCCCTTTTGTTATAGAGCATTTTGGAGACCTGTCAGCAGGGGTGGGGGGCGCTAAGGAAGCTTCCTGCCTGGGGTGCAGTTTGGGCTAATACCGGCCCTGGTTGAGTGTCGAATTCATTGAATTTTGACTGCATTTCTTTTTGACATAACTCAAGTTCTGATGATAACTTTTTCTCCTGTTAATTAACCCCATCTAATTCAAACAGAATTCCAGCCCGGACAAACTGATGACATCACATACCAATACCTTTTTGTGATGCTTCACTAATTTATTTATGTTGTATGCACAGATGAAATGTCTTATTTGCTACATTCTGCTTTATGTGCACTGTATATAGTAGGAGTCTCATTTGTCTCCAACCGGTTCCTCATGACTGTATATACGTAATAACTGAGGTCCCACAACAGTAATAAAGAAAAAGAAATTAAACGACATTGAACAAAAACAATGCTAAAGGAGGGAAAATAACTCCCTCCTGAACATTACGTTTGGTAAAAGCTGAAGTGAGTATGCTTTATGTTCTGCTGAGCTGTAAATAAACAGCCACTAACCAGCTTCCTAAAGAACAAATGCACATCCTGTGGACAACTGACAGGGTAATTCATAGAATTTCGCACAAAAGTGGCGCACGCGGCTGGCGCACAGTGTCCCCGTGCGATACACTGCGCCAGCCGCGTGCGATAAAATCAATTTCATCGCACAGCGTATTCATGGATTCCAGCCTCCAAAACCATCCGTGGTGCAGAGTGGCGCAGCGACCCTGCAGCAGCGCCAGATACGCCCCCAAGAACGCCCTTATGCAAGGAAAACCCTGCAAAATTACCAATTCATTGCAAAGGGCTGTGCTAACCCTGGACCAGTTCACAGGGCTGCCAAACAGCAAACGCCAAGCGGGGAACGTGTATTTCAGTGGTTCGCGGGAAGTATCACACGCGATTGTCCTGGGTACGTGTACATCAGGGGTGCGCGTTAAGTAACACACGCGATTCCATCAGGGCACGTGTATTACAGGGGTGCGCGGGAAGTATCACACACAAAATCAGCAGGGTACGTGTATTTCAGGGGTGCGTGGGAAGTATCACACGCAATTCCATCAGGGTACGTGTATTCCAGGGGTGCACGGGAAGTATCACACGCGATTCCATCAGGGCACGTGTATTCCAGGGGTGCGCGGGAACTATCACACGCGATTCCATCAGGGCACATGTATTCCAGGGGTGCGCGGGATGTATCACACGCAAAATCAGCAGGGTACGTGTATTTCAGGGGTGCGCGGGAAGTATCACACGCGATTCCATCAGGGTACGTGTATTCCAGGGGTGCGCGGGAAGTATCACACGCAAAATCAGCATGGTACGTGTATCTCAGGGGTGCGCGGGAAGTATCACACGCAATTCCATCAGGGTACGTGTATTCCATGGGTGCGCGGGAAGTATCACACGCGATTCCATCAGGGCACGTGTATTTCAGGGGTGCGCGGGGAGCACTACACATAAATTGGCTGTGTGGGTCCTCCCAGGTGTTCCCTCTACACCCTCCACGGCCCCTGCAGCCAGCCCACACCACACGGGACCACCCTGCACCCCTGCCCATGTACCGCAGGTAGCCCATCCACCATGGCCATGCCCCCCAGCCAAGCCACATGTCACCTTGCACTACTGATCAACAATGCATGTCTCCCAGCACCCTCACACCCCAGCACTGTGGGGCACCTGCCAGCAGGCCCCCACACATGTCCAACTCATGTCCCCCTGTACCCCCACCCCCCAGCACTGTGGGGCACCCTCCACCAGGCCCCTCATGTCTCCCAGCACCACCACACCCCTGCATCCAGGGGCACCCGCCACCAGGCCCCCACTCATGTCTCCCTGCACCCCCACCCCCCAGCACTGTGGGGCACCCTCCACCAGGCCCCCACTCATGTCCCCCTGCACCCACACCCCCCTGCATCCAGCGGCACCCTCCACCAGGCCCCCACTCATGTCTCCCAGCACCCCCACCCACCTGCATCCAGGGGCACCCTCCACCAGGCCCCCACTCATGTCTCCCAGCACCCCCACCCCCCAGCATCCAGAGGCACCCTCCACCAGGCCCCAACTCATGCCTTCCTGCACCCCCACCCCCCACCAGTCAGGGGCACCCTCCACCAGGCCCCCACTCATGTCCAACTCATGTCTCCCAGCACCCCCACCCCCCTGCATCCAGGGGCACCCTCCACCAGGCCCCCACTCATGTCTCCCAGCACCCCCACCCCCCTGCATCCAGGGGCACCCTCCACCAGGCCCCCACTCATGTCTCCCTGCACCCCCACCCCCCACCAGTCAGGGGCACCCTCCACCAGGCCCCCACTCATGTCCAACTCATGTCTCCTTGCACCCCCAACCCCCAGCATCCAGGGGCACCCTCCATCAGGCCGCCACTCATGTCTCACTGCACCCCCACGCCCCACCAGTCAGGGGCACCCTCCACCAGCCCCACACTCATGTCCAACTCATGTCTCCCTGCACCCCCACCCCCAAGCATCCAGGGGCACCCTCCACCAGGCCCCCACTCATGTCTCCCAGCACCGCCAACCCCCTGCATTCAGGGGCACCCTCCACCAGGCCCCCACTCATGTCTCCCAGCACCCCCACCCCCTGCATCCAGGGGCACCCTCCACCAGGCCCCCATTCATGTCTCCCAGCACCCCCACCCCCCAGCATCCAGGGGCACCCTCCACCAGGCCCCCACTCCATCCTTCCACCCCCACTCCCCAGCAGCGCGATTCGCCTGTGTACGTGTATATCAGGGTTGTGCGTGTAGTCTGACACGCGATATCAGCAGGGTACGTGTATTACGGGGTTCGCAGGAAGTTCCACACGCGATTGCCCTGGGTACGTGTATTTCGGGGTGCGCGGGAAGTTCCACATGCGATTTCAGCAGGGTACGTGTATTCCATGGTGCGCGGGAAGTTCCACACGCGATTTCAGCAGGGTACATGTATTCCAAGGTGCGCGGGAAGTTCCACACGCGATTTCAGCAGGGTACGTGTATTCCAAGGTGCAAGCGAATCCAGCAGCCTACGTGGATTCCGGGGGTGCCGGGCAGTCCTACACGTGAATCCGCCATGTGGGTCCTCCCAGCTGTTCAACGGACACCCTCCACGGCTCCTGCAGGCGGCCCACACCACAGGGGACTACCCTGCACATGTCCCGCAGGCAGCCCATCCACCATGCCCATGCCCCCCAGCCAACCCACATGTCACCTTGCACTACTGCCCACCAACGCTTGTCTCCCAGCACCCCCACCCCCCAGCACTGTGGGGCACCTGCCAGCAGGCCCCCACACATGTCCAACTCATGTCCCCCTGCACCCCCACCCCCCAGCACTGTGGGGCACCCTCCACCAGGCCCCTCATGTCTCCCAGCACCACCACACCCCTGCATCCAGGGGCACCCGCCACCAGGCCCCCACTCATGTCTCCCTGCACCCCCACCCCCCAGCACTGTGGGGCACCCTCCACCAGGCCCCCACTCATGTCCCCCTGCACCCACACCCCCCAGCATCCAGGGGCACCCTCCACCAGGCTCCCACTCATGTCTCCCAGCACCCCCACCCCCCACCAGTCAGGGGCACCCTCCACCAGGCCCCCACTCATGTCCAACTCATGTCTCCCTGCACCCCCACCCCCCAGCATCCATGGGCACGCTCCACCAGGCCCCCACTCATGTCTCCCTGCTCCCCCACCCCCACCAGTCAGGGGCACCCTCCACCAGGCCCCCACTCATGTCCAACGCATGTCTCCCTGCACCCCCAGCATCCAGGGGCACCCTCCACCAGGCCCCCACTCATGTCTCCCTGCACCCCCACCCCCCACCAGTCAGGGGCACCCTCCACCAGGCCCCCATTCATGTCATGTCCAACACATGTCTCCCTGCGCCCCCACCCCCCGGCATCCAGGGGCACCCTCCACCAGGCCCCCACTCATGTCTCCCAGCACCCCACCCCCCTGCATCCAGGGGCACCCTCCACCAGGCCCCCACTCATGTCTCCCAGCACCCCCACCCCCCTGCATCCAGGGGCACCCTCCACCAGGCCCCCACACATGTCCCCCAGCCAACATGTCATCACAATCTAGAACTCTGGCCCTTATGGTCAGCCTCCAAATGCCAAACACCCACCCGAGTATTGCATCCACCCACTTAGGAATGGCAATAACATGATAGAACCCCAATTTCAAGTTTGGAAATGAACACATGTCCCTCACATACACACAATGGGTGTCAGTGAATGTCAAAACCCATATCATGATATGCATGAAACCAATTAGATGATACTACACATTGAAGTTTCAAGAAAAAATATGTATTAAAAGCAACATAAATTGAATCAAAAATAAACAAACAAAAATGGGATTTTTTTTTTAAAAAAGCAGTATGTCCGTGAAATAATGCAAAACCACAAATCATAATCCAAAGGAAAGGTGTCCAAAGTCACAGTCCACAAAAGTAAATCCAATGGAAAATTAAAATCGAAAATCATTGCTCCATGGGTAAATCATTAAAAAAAATGAAAATCCAGCAGTCAACTATATACAGATAAACAATCCAGAGTCCATGATCCCAACAGAAGAAATGAAACCTATCTAATAACACTACCTAATAAAAAAAACTATATACAAAAATGTGGCCCATTGTCCAAAAGGTCCAAAAAAATGCAAAACCAAATGAAACCTAACACTAACTACAGAACTATTTACAAGGGCAGCGGGTTAGTCCGACGGCTCACTTCGGGATGTTCCGGGCCAGGGCATCATCGAACTCCTGCTCAATGTCCTGGAGACGGTCCTCCTCCATGGCCCCGAGGGTCCGCAGGGCCGTCGACATGCTCACCTCCAACTCCCTACGGATTGCATCGGGGCACTCGGCCCGCCTCAGGGCCCTCCGCATGGAGTTCTCCGCCCTGACCATCGTGAGCCATGCCTCTTCCGCCCACTGCCGCTCCGCATCTATGGCGTGGCCCAACCGCTGCAACACAGAAGACACTTCCCGTCCTGGGTCCTCCTGCCCTCTGGCCGATGCCTGCCCCTCCGATGTCGAAGGCCCCGAGCCATCATGGCTCCCACCTAGTTGCTGCTTCTGCTGTGCCTCTGCCCGTGCCCTGCCTCCTGCTGCCTGCACATCCTCCACTGGCTGGGGTACAATCGTTGATGTGGCCACCCCTGCTGGACGTCCGACTCCCGACTGTGGCAGGGATGCCTCCTCCACCAGCCTGGCCGCGCCGTCAGAGGCAGCTCCACCGGGCACCCAGGTGACTAATGGGTGGGAAGATGGCACGGAGGATGACTGGCGCATAGGGGGTTCAGTTGAGGAGGGGGTCTGAGCAAGCCCCATCAAACGGAGGAATCCGGCCTGGGTGACCTGTCCCAGTAGGCCGACGCGGTCAACAAGCCATTCGAGATGACATGCAGTCTCCTCATGAAAAGACTGCAGGTCACCTCGCATGGCCCGTTGATGCAACGCCACACCAGTCAGGACAGGCTCAACCCGGACCCGGATATCCACGTCTGCAGGCAGAGGAAGGCCAGTTGTTGTGAGCTCATCCCCTGCCTGAAAACGGGTCTGGACGTAGGCATCCCTGCTGGTGCAAGATGATGCAGTGACAGGCTCAGGGACAGGATTGCACACAGTCACCTCTGCGGCGGCCTGTGCTTCCTCCTGTCCCTGGTCCTGCACTGCACCACTAGCACCAGTGGAATCCCCACCTCCAGAACCCGTCTCTGTTGCTTGCACGGCCTCCTCCTCCACCAAACCCCCCACCAACCTGGTGACTCCGTGCCATCTTCCCCCATTGGGCCGTGTGGGGTCCCAGCTGCCCCTTCTGCTGCTGAGGAGTCCAACTCCGACCTCTGCCTCTTGGACCTCCCCCCTGGCAGCTGCGGCATGGGATGCGCCACCGGACTCCTCACTCCCCGACGAGATCACAACCTGGGAGGGGAGCCGGGCCTTGCGTCTCCGGCTGGCGGTGTGATCCCCGCCGCTGTGCTTCACAGCACCTTCTCCGCCCTCTTCATCAGTTGACGCTGCAGACAGGGAGAAATAAAACACAGGCATCAGGGCACTGTACAATGAACACATACACACATGACAGTTGTACATGAGTGGCATTGGCAAACCTCAGACATGGCATCACAATCGCCAACACACATGTCATTTCAACTTGCACACATGAGCCATACCACAGCCATATCTCAACTGCCAGCACCACCCATACACATACAACAGCATGAGCAGGCAAAGGTGAGCCAGACATCACATGCAACACAGGGAGTGCACTACACATGCACACACACCACCACACTTGCATGCATGTGTACACCTCTGCCAACTGTCGCAGTGTTCAGATGGGCATCCATGTCACATCTGCCAATCAGGCTTCCACATCCCGCTGTCACATGCATCTATGTTGCATCACTGTTGCACCCTTGTCAAATACACACACATGCACATGTACACAGTGCTGATACATGCAGCTGAAAACAACATCTATGTGTGACATCACGAACATGCCTACTTACATACACATTCATACAAACATGCGTGCCCACACAACTGCATTTGGCATGGAAGCCTACACACACAAGCACCATCCATGTCTCACACATGACAGCCCTCGCATGTGTTAGCCTCACGGCCCTGTACACCCCCACCCATACTCGGCCCCATACAAACAACCTGCACACTACTGGCACATCACCACACGCACAGCTTACAATCATGATGCATGTACACTTACCGCTCGACTCCAGACGGGTCTGCCTCTCAAGGACCTGGACGTGGAGCGCTGGGGATATGCGTTCCAGGACCCTCATCTGATCGTCTGACAAGTGGCTCGGCGGCCCTTAGCATCCGCTGCCTTCAAGAGGCGCCGGGCCTTGTTGAGGGTCCTAGACCTGAAGTTCTCCCAGCGCTTCTTGACATGTTGGAAGTCGCGGACTGCCACCCCCTCCGCGTTGATGGCAGTCACGATGTCCGTCCAGATCCGAGTCCGTCCTTCCTTGTTGGCGCGCAAACTTCCGAAGAGGGCATCATTCTGACCCAGGACTTGCTCCACCAGGACACCAACTTCAGTGGCAGTGAAGCTGGTGCCCCTCTGCCTCTCTGGCCGGGGGTTGTCAGTGGTGCCAGATGTTGCAGTGCCCGACATGACAACCCCAGAGGCAGGAGTGGGTGGGCAACTGGGTCCTGGGGCTGGGCTGTGGAGCGATGGAATCCCAGTCGGGAGTCTTCGGTTCCAGCAGGGGTGGTCACAGCAACAGCACCCCTGGCTGATGTGCAGGCTGCAAATGGCAGGGCACGTGGGCAGGAGGCAATCAGGCAGCAGCAGATGGCAGGTGGGAGCATGCTTGGGGCTCTGGGGGGCAGTAATTCGGCCTTCTGGGCAGGAGAGAGGTCTTCTGTGTGCTTACGCCTGGCCAGCTTGATACGGGGTGATTTGGCATGTGAAAATCCAGCACGTCTGCGTGTAATTCGAGGAAAGGGCCTTAGCGCGTAAGCGCGTCAGCACACATATGCAAATTCATTGGCCCAAAGGCCAACAGCGCATATGCGTGTCTGTGACGTGCGTGCGC
The DNA here is from genome assembly GCF_040938575.1 of Ambystoma mexicanum. Taxonomy (NCBI): domain Eukaryota; kingdom Metazoa; phylum Chordata; class Amphibia; order Caudata; family Ambystomatidae; genus Ambystoma; species Ambystoma mexicanum. The sequence continues at coordinate 1,440,258,106 of NC_090921.1, forward strand.
GGGCGTTTCCCTGTACACGGGTGCATGTTACACGTCCAATGACTGCACGTCAGAGTGTCAGCGTGTGTAATTGGAGGATGGGGCCTTAGCGCGTACACGCGGAAGTGACGCTGGATGTGTGGGCATGTTTAAAAGGTACGTGTAGAATGCCATTTCCTTGTACGTGCTTTTCGTGGAGAGCGAGTGTGTGAAATCTGTACTTCTTGTCGGTTCACACGCGATTTACTTCTCAGCGTTCCAAGTTCATACTCCCTGTTACCTCTGACAGCTTTTTCTCTTCTTGTCTTTTTCCTGGGCCTGTTTCCTCAAACAGCGTTCACTTCTCCTGTTGTCCTGTCTCCTCAGACAGCGTACAATTCTTCTTTTGGCGGGGGTGTTGCCAACGCGCACACGCGCGTATTTTACACGTGATTTTTCCTGGCAGACGGTGAGTTGCGCACGTATTTGACATCTGTGCTTGCCCCGTATGTTGCCTACCCCTTCAGAGGTCAGTCTAGGCTGCGTGTGACACGCATAGGTTCATTTTTGTGTTTCTGGGTGCCACAGCGTAGTGCAGGTTTTTTTTCCACGCACGTGGTCTAGGAGGGGTTGCGTGCACATTTCTTCCTTTTTCGGGGTGCCTGTGCGTTGCGTGACCCGTCATCTTCCACAAGGGGTCACATACAGCCTTGCTAGAGCACTAGGGTACGAATTCCATCTAGTACCCTACCCCTTTGACCCCCAATTGCCCAGGACAATAGTTTACTGCAACTCCCATACGCACAACAACATCAGTGCCATGGTTGGAAGGCGAGCATGCGGTAAAGGTGGCAAAGGTGGGCGAGCCACAAGAGGTGGCTGTGGAGGATACCGTAGGGGATGTGGCCAGAACTTGCAGGGTGCCCCTAGCCCCCCATGTGTGGGTGACCAGTTAGGGACACCCATGCCCCCCCCCGGTTGAGGGTAACATGGCTGACACCATCGCTGCTCAGCCCTTGTTGGACCAGCCCATTGTGGCACCAGACCTGGCACTGGGTGACTCCATGGCTGACTTCCAGGTCAGCAGGTCTAGGCCACGTGTGGCAGTGCACGTTGGTGTCACCAGCCCACGTGGATCAGGGGCAGCTATGTCATCTGCTGCCCCGAGTAGACAGGGTGGGGAGGCTGCAGGGGCAGCTGCGGCTCCATCCACCCCAGCTCTGAGTGTCCCAGCCAGGACAGTGTCGGTCCTAGTCCATCCTGCTGACGTTCCCCCTGACTACATCACACTTCAGCTAATGCCTACACCAACTCCCATGGTGAGTGTTCATTCCCACACTCCTAGTCCACAGTCCACCGGGGCTCCTGCCCCTAGTGTCCAGAGCGGCGTAGGACACTCAGTATCACCACCACCTTCCAAGCGGAAGAGGAAGAGTGCTCGTCCAGTACAGGCTGATGCCCCAGACACGGCTACACAGTTCGGCCCACCAAGGAAGCCCTGCTTCAATCGGGTCGAACTTGATGCACTTGTGGAGTATGTGTCCACACATGACAGCAAAATGGTGATTACTGCAGGATGCAAGACCACACCTGCACAATGTCAGGCACACTGCCAGACCATTGCAGAACTCATAAGTGCCCTTGGATTTGTGAGGCGCACAGCTAATGATTGCACAAGCGCTGGAATGACCTTAAGCGCAGAGCAAAGAAAAAGCTGGCCTCAAGTCATGCCGCAACTCTAGTGACTGGAGGTGGGTCTCCGGCAGAGGACATAGAACTCACTCCACATGAGTATGTTGCTGGGACCTACATCACGGAGGAACAGATCCAAGGCGTGGGAGACCTGCCAGATTACGAAGCATTGACCAGTGAGTGCACATGCATGTGTGTGTCATCCATGTGCATGGCGTGTGTGAGAGTGCTTCTGATTGAGTGCCAGGTGAGGGGATATGTGCCTGAGTGGTTTGGGTCACCCATTTGCATCATCCAATACATTCTGCGCACCAGGATTTGGGTGTTGCAGTATCCCTTCTGGCAACAGAAGACATTCAGCCCAACCTCACGCCAGTTGCCCTTGAATTGTCATCTTGCCACAACATAGTTGCATGTTATTCTGTGTTCATTCAGGCTGATTGTCTGCATTCCACCACTTTCACTAGGCATTTCTCAGTCCTATTGTCACATGTGTGACATGGCTAGGGTACATGCCATCTGTTTGATGGCATGTGTCATGTATGTGTATTGGACATGCCAATCACAGGCCAATGTGTGATGGCACTGCTAGGCAGCATGCAGCAAATTTGTTGGTCTTCCATCTTGGTGTCATCAATGTGTGCCATTTGCCTCCCTTTCATACGCAGTAACTGTGCATGCATGGGAGGGTTATAGTCATGTGGTACATGTGTCAATGAAGTACTGTTTCTGTTGCTTCTCAGCCCTAATTGTGTTCCATGTTGCTAATGCCTGTTCCCATTTCTTTTCTTTCATGTCTTTGCAGGGGATGACGCACTTGATACTGCTGGGGTCGTGGAGATGGTGCAGACCCAGGAGAGGTCTCAGGTCTGACCGGGCACCAGTGAGGGACGTGGTGTGGTGGTGGGTAAGAACCCACACTTGCTGCAGGCCGTCATCTCAAGGGGTGTCTCTGGGTGCACCTCCCCCGAGTTTGATTCAGGTGTCAATTCGGATGATGAGATTTTGCAAGTGGGTATTCAGACCTATGTTGCGTCGCAGGTAAGTGTCTCTGGGAGGGATTCTGTACTGTCCAACCCACCTGCACCAGGGGTAGAACCCTCAATGGGGATGTCAGTGTTGGTAGGTCAGCCTTTGGTGGTTACGGATTCAGGGTCACACTCCGCTACATCTGATCCTGTTCCTGGGCCAGCAGATCAGAGGGGGAATGCAGTCCTGCAGCCTCAGGCAGTGCTGGCACAGCAAGGCGCAGTTCGCCTTGTCCCAGACAGGTGTGGTGCCCGCCGACGTGGTGGCCGTACGCCACCTGGCAATACCGCATGGGAGCAATCAATATACGGTATGGCAAACCAACAGGCAGCATCAACTCAGATGATGGCTCAGGCCATGGATAGGGTGGCCACTTCCATTGTCCCCCAAGAAAGGCTAATTGAACAACTACAGCAGGCAACAGACTCCATTAGCCAGTCACACAGGGAGGACATGTTGGCGTCCAACAGGGACAGGCGGGCGGCACTGGAGACTCTGCGGGAAGCCATTTCCATTGAGTCCCAGGGCCACAGGGAAGCCCTGAGAGTGGAACTCCGTCAGCTCAGGGCAACTCTGGTTGAGCTTGAGGCTTCAGCTAACACGAGGACAGAACAGCAGCTGGAGTGGCTCACATGTACGCTCACAGTTGAGATGCAGACAACTAGGGCGGAGGTACGGGCATCCCGTGAGTTATTGCATGGGGACCTCCGCACAATTATCCTCCAGAACCAGACCTTCCACACCCGCATGCTTGCTGCCATGGAGGACCAGACTAGGGCTTTGCGTGGGCTGCCTCCCATAGTGCCACTACCTCCTGATGCAGCTGCAGAGGGTGAGGAAAGTGACAGCAGCGATTCTCCCACAATAGGGTAGCCTTGCAGGCCATGAGCCCATGGAGGTGTTTTTTTTTTGCAAGATCCACACAGGTGGGTTTTGGTGTGCACCCTGTCCTCAGACCTCCTGGGTGGCCTCCCCCACCGCCCCGGGCCCATTAATGGCCATTTTTGATTTTTCTTTTTTTTTTGTTTTTTTTTAAATTTTTTGGACAGTGTGTTGCCTTGTTTGGCTCCCGTGGGCATACGCTGTATTGTGGCTGGGCACATGCAGGCTTGTCCTGATTTTGGGTCAGATGCTTGGGTTTGTGTGACACACACCCCTGCTGCTTCCCGTTTCCATGGGCTTGCAAAGGGTGTGCCCAAGTGACATTGACTTACACAGTGACGTTGGACTCCCATTTGATGTGTGGGCAGTTTGTAGTCAATACTGTGTATACATTCCTAGTGCATATTGTTGTTGTATTGTACACTGCATGGTGTATTGATATGTGCCTCTGCATCCATCTCATCCTCCTAATTTGCAGGTCCATTTCTCATGTCTTCACAAGGCGGTCTACTTTGGGACTGGAGTCCATGTTGTAAGCAGTGCACCTACACTCTTGCGTGGCGCTAACACTGTATACTTGGAAGTGTTCGAAGTGCTGCCATTATCAGGTACTGAGGCTACCAATATTTAAAGTCCTTACTGTCATGTTTATGGTAGGTTGGAGGTTGTGTAGGTGATTGTTATTCTTGGTAAGTATTTGGTAATGTGTGCTGTTGGTCCTGCATTACTGTGAGCATTTCATGTGTGGCCAGTTTCCATTAGGGACACTGTAGTTGGTGACACTTGGGGCATGTTGTGCGGATTAATTTGTTTGGTCTCACATTGCATGACATGCCATGGTGTGTTGTGTGGCCATGCCGGGGAGGGTTTGGGTGACATGGCACTGTACTCATGTTGTATTTTGCAAGTGGGTATTCATTTTTGCTGCATGGAAGTGTGTCTTTTGATGACACTGCATTGGTGGTGTTTGTGTACGTAGGGATGCACACATTGTGATATTTCCAGATGAACAATCTCAGGCTGCTATGGTTCTGACAGTTGACTGTCCCTTTGTTCATCATAATTGTCAGATTGAGTCATCATTGATTGTCAGATGGTATGTGCCAGGGCTATGTGCACTCCACAGGGGTGTGCTTTCTATGTGAAGTAATTAGCCACCAGCTGCGTACGGGCTGCCTCACCACGTGCCCTTTCCCCTCCCATGCGCAGCGGGCGTGCATGTGGTTGGGGATGTGGGGGCACCACCATGACCACAGCCAGGCCCCGACGTGTTGCAACATTGTGCAGGACACATGCTGCCACTATGATCCTGCACACTACTGGGGGAGCGTATAACAGCTGCCGCCAGAACGGTCAAGGGAGTGAAAGCGTGACTTGAGCACTCCGAATGTGCGCTCCACTATGCCCCGTGTTGCAATATGGGCTGTGTTGTAACTTACCTCGGGAGGCGTGATGGGGTTCCGAATTGGCGTCATCATGTGTGTGCTCAGAGGGTAGGCACTGTCCCCTGGGGAGGTGGTGATGGGGATCATTAGTGGGGTATTGGCATTACTCTGTATCTGTCATGCATGCGTGTGCTGTGGCATTTCTACTCACCAAGCAGCCATGCATCGCCATGCCGCCCAGCTTCCATGTCCCGGTTTAGGGTTGACATCTTGTAAATGAAGCTGTCGTGGGTGGACCCTGGATAGTTGGCATATGCTGTGGTGATGATTCCCTTGGCATCACATACTACCTGGACGTTGATGGAATGCCAGTGCTTGGGGTCTATAGATGTGCTCAGATGCCCTGAGGGGACGTAGAGCCACATGGGTGCAATCAATGGCACCTAGCACTTTGGGGAATTGTGCCACCCTGTAGAAATCCTGGCTGACAGCCTGCCTTTCTGCAGGTGTTCTGGGCGGGTATATGTGCCTGCGGACTGATGGGCGTGCAGTGATGATGGCCAAACCCTGGTGTAGGCACCGTGACTGCGTGGCCTGTGACACCCCCCCCACTATGGCACTTGTCCGCTGAAATGATCCGGCAGCCAAGAAGTGCAGTACATTGAGGACCTTCTCCAGGGGGCTGAGTGCTTGGGAGCACACGGTGGGTGATGTGAGGTCATCCTCCCACTCACTGACCTGGTCGAGTATTATGTGTGGTGGAAACCTGTACCTCTCATACACCTGGTCATCTGGCATACCAAATAGGCTGGTTCTGGGTGTGAAGATTCTGGCCCTGACTATCCTTCTCCTCCTCCTGCGGCATCCCACGGCCACAGCTGCTAGGAACGGTATATTCATCCTGGCGTCTGGGCTTGTTTGTTGTTTGCGCACTCTTTTATGCTGCGCGGGACGTGCGCCTGCTTCATGCTGGCGTACGTGTTTCAGGATTGGTCCTTTTATTTTTTGGCGCGTTGTAGGCGTGCGTGTAAATCTTCCCGCCCACCCCAGGAATACACGTAACACGCTCTCCCAGGCCCAGTCGCGAGTAAATAATCCCGCCCACCCCTGGAATACACGTACCCCACTCTCACAGGCACAGTTGCGTGTGTAAGTTCACGCGCACACACCGAAATACACGTACCCTGCAAATTTGCGTGTGAAACTTCCCGCGCACCCCGAAATACACGTACCCTGCTGAAATCGTGTGTGGAACTTCCCGCAAACCCTGTAATACACGTACCCTGCTGATATCGCATGTCAGATTACACGCGCAACCCTGATATACACGTACACAGGCGAATCACACTGCTGGGGGGTGTGGGGGTGGTAGGAAGGAGTGGGGGCCTGGTGGAGGGTTCCCCTGGATGCAGGGGGGTGGGGTGCTGAGAGACATGAGTGGGGGCCTGGTGGAGGGTGCCCCTGGATGCAGGGGGGTGGGGTGCTGAGAGACATGAGTGGGGGCCTGGTGGAGGGTGCCCCTGACTCGTGGGGGGTGGGGGTGCAGGGAGACATGAGTGGGGGAATGGTGGAGGGTGCCCCTGGATGCAGGGGGGTGGGGGTGCAGGGAGCCATGAGTGGGGGCCTGGTGGAGGGTGCCCCTGACTGGTGGGGGGTGGGGGTGCTGGGAGACATGAGTGGGGGCCTGGTGGAGGGTGCCCCACAGTGCTGGGGTGTGGGGGGGCAGGGAGACATGAATGGGGGCCTGGTGGAGGGTGCCCCTGACTGGTGGGGGGTGGGGGTGCTGGGAGACATGAGTGGGGGCCTGGTGGAGGGTGCCCCACAGTGCTGGGGCGTGGGGGTTCAGGGAGACATGAATGGGGGCCTGGTGGAGGGTGCCCCTGACTGGTGGGGGGTGGGGGTGCAGGGAGACATGAGTGGGGGCCTGGTGGAGGGTGCCCCAAATTCTGGGGGGTGGGAGTGCAGGGGGACATGAGTGGGGGCCTGGTGGAGGGTGCCCCTGGATGCTCTGGTGTGGGGGTGCAGGGAGACATGAGTGGGGGCCTGGTAGAGGGTGCTCCTGACTGGTGAGGGGTGGGGATGCAGGGAGACATGAGTGGGGGCCTGGTGGAGGGTGCCCCTGGATGCAGGGGGGTGGGGGTGCTGGGAGACATGACTGGGGGTCTGGTGGAGGGTGCCCCACAGTGCTGGGGGGTGGGGGTGCAGGGAGACATGAGTGGGGGCCTGGTGGAGGGTGCCCCTGGATGCAGTGGGGTGGGGGTGCTGGGAGACATAAGTGCGGGCCTGGTGAAGGGTGCCCCTGACTGGTGGGGGTGGGGTGCAGGGAGACATGAGTGGGGGCCTGATGGAGGGTGCCCCTAGATGCAGGGGGGTGGGGGTGCAGGGAGACATGAGTGGGGGCCTGGTGGAGGGTGCCCCTGACAGGTGGGGGGTGGGGGTGCTGGAAGACATGAGTGGGGGCCTGGTGGAGGGTGCCCCACAGTGCTGGGGGGAGGGGGGGTAGGAAGGAGTGGGGGACTGGTGGAGGGTTCCCCTGACTGGTGGGGGGTGGGGTGCTGGGAGACATGAGTGGGGGCCTGGTGGAGGGTGTCCCACAGTGCTGGGGGTGGGGGTGCAGGGAGACATGAGTGGGGGCCTGGTGGAGGGTCCCCCTGATGGTGGGGGGTGGGGGTGCAGGGAGGCATGAGTTTGGGCCTGGTGGAGGGTGCCCCACAGTGCTGGAGGGTGGGGGTGCAGGGGGACATGAGCGGGGGCCTGGTGGATGGTGCCCCTGGATGCTGGGGTGTGGGGGTGCAGGGAGACATGAGTGGGGGCCTGGTGGAGGGTGCCCCTGACTGGTGGGGGGTGGGGATGCAGGGAGACATGAGTGGGGGCCTGGTGGAGGGTGCCCCTGGATGCAGTGGGGTGGGGGTGCTTGGAGACATGAGTGGGGGCCTGGTGGAGGGTGCCCCACACTGCTGGGGGGTGGGGGTGCAGGGAGACATGAGTGGGAGCCTGGTGGAGGGTCCCCTGACTGGTGGGGGGTGGGGGTGCAGGGAGACATGAGTGGGGGCCTGGTGGAGGGTGCCCCACAGTGCTGGGGGTGGGGGCGCAGGGGGACATGAGTGGGGGCCTGGTGGAGGGTGCTCCTGACTGGTGAGGGGTGGGGATGCAGGGAGACATGAGTGGGGGCCTGGTGGAGGGTGCCCCTGGATGCAGGGGGGTGGGGGTGCTGGGAGACATGACTGGGGGTCTGGTGGAGGGTGCCCCACAGTGCTGGGGGGTGGGGGTGCAGGGAGACATGAGTGGGGGCCTGGTGGAGGGTGCCCCTGGATGCAGTGGGGTGGGGGTGCTGGGAGACATAAGTGCGGGCCTGGTGAAGGGTGCCCCTGACTGGTGGGGGTGGGGTGCAGGGAGACATGAGTGGGGGCCTGATGGAGGGTGCCCCTAGATGCAGGGGTGTGGGGGTGCAGGGAGACATGAGTGGGGGCCTGGTGGAGGGTGCCCCTGACAGGTGGGGGGTGGGGGTGCTGGAAGACATGAGTGGGGGCCTGGTGGAGGGTGCCCCACAGTGCTGGGGGGAGGGGGGGTAGGAAGGAGTGGGGGACTGGTGGAGGGTTCCCCTGACTGGTGGGGGGTGGGGTGCTGGGAGACATGAGTGGGGGCCTGGTGGAGGGTGTCCCACAGTGCTGGGGGTGGGGGTGCAGGGAGACATGAGTGGGGGCCTGGTGGAGGGTCCCCCTGATGGTGGGGGGTGGGGGTGCAGGGAGGCATGAGTTTGGGCCTGGTGGAGGGTGCCCCACAGTGCTGGAGGGTGGGGGTGCAGGGGGACATGAGCGGGGGCCTGGTGGATGGTGCCCCTGGATGCTGGGGTGTGGGGGTGCAGGGAGACATGAGTGGGGGCCTGGTGGAGGGTGCCCCTGACTGGTGGGGGGTGGGGATGCAGGGAGACATGAGTGGGGGCCTGGTGGAGGGTGCCCCTGGATGCAGTGGGGTGGGGGTGCTTGGAGACATGAGTGGGGGCCTGGTGGAGGGTGCCCCACACTGCTGGGGGGTGGGGGTGCAGGGAGACATGAGTGGGAGCCTGGTGGAGGGTCCCCTGACTGGTGGGGGGTGGGGGTGCAGGGAGACATGAGTGGGGGCCTGGTGGAGGGTGCCCCACAGTGCTGGGGGGTGGGGGCACAGGGGGACATGAGTGGGGGCCTGGTGGAGGGTGCCCCTGGATGCTGGGGGTGGGGGTGCAGGGAGACATGAGTGGGGGCCTGGTGGAGGGTGCCCCTGACTGGTGGGGAGTGGGGATGCAGGGAGACATGAGTGGGGGCCTGGTGGAGGGTGACCCTGGATGCAGGGGGTGGGGGTGCTGGGAGACATGAGTGGGGGCCTGGTGGAAGGTGCCCCACACTGCTGGGGGTGGGGGTGCAGGGAGACATGAGTGGGGGCCTGGTGGAGGGTGCCCCTGGATGCAGGGGGGTGGGGGTGCTGGGAGACATGAGTGGGGGCCTGGTGGAGGGTGCCCCTGACTGGTGGGGGGTGGGGGTGCTGGGAGACATGAGTGGGGGCCTGGAGGAGGCTGCCCCTGGATGCAGGGGGGTGGGGGTTCTGGGAGACATGAGTGGGGGCCTGGTGGAGGGTGCCCCACAGTGCTGGAAGGTGGGGGTGCAGGGAGACATGAGTGGGGGACTGGTGGAGGGTGCCCCTAGATGCAGGGGGTGGGAGTGCAGGGAGACATGAGTGGGGGCCTGGTGGAGGGTGCCCCTGACTGGTGGGGGGTGGGGATGCAGGGAGACATGTGTGGGGGCCTGGTGGAGGGTGACCCTGGATGCAGGGGGTGGGGATGCTGGGAGACATGAGTGGGGGCCTGGTGGAAGGTGCCCACAGTGCTGGGGTTGGGGGTGCAGGGAGACATGAGTGGGGGGCTGGTGGAGGGTGCCCCTGACTAGTGGGGGGTGGAGTTGCAGGGAGGCATGAGTAGGGGCCTGGTGGAGGGTGCCCCTGGATGCTTGGGGGTGGGGGTGCAGGGAGATATGAGTGGGGGCTTGGTGGAGGGTGCCCCTGGATGCAGGGGGCTGGGGGTGCTGGGAGACATGAGTGGGGGCCTGGTGGAGGGTGCCCCACAGTGCTGGAAGGTGGGGGTGCAGGGAGACATGAGTGGGGGACTGGTGGAGGGTGCCCCTAGATGCAGGGGGTGGGAGTGCTGGGAGACATGAGTGGGGGCCTGGTGGAGGGTGCCCCTGGATGCAGGGGGATGGGGGTGCAGGGAGACATGAGTGGGGGCCTGGTGGAGGGTGCCCCTGGATGCAGGGGGGTGCTGGGAGACAGGAGTGGTGGCCTGGTGGAGGGTGCCCCTGACTGGTGGGGGGTGGGGGTGCTGGGAGACATGAGTGGGGGCCTGGTGGAGGGTGCCCCACAGTGCTGGGGGGTGGGGGTGCAGGGAGACATGAATGGGGGCCTGGTGGAGGGTGCCCCTGACTGGTGGGGGGTGGGGGTGCAGGGAGACATGAGTGGGGGCCTGGTGGAGGGTGCCCCAAATGCTGGGGGGTGGGAGTGCAGGGGGACATGAGTGGGGGCCTGGTGGAGGGTGCCCCTGGATGCTGGGATGTGGGGGTGCAGGGAGACATGAGTGGGGGCCTGGTGGAGGGTGCTCCTGACTGGTGGGGGGTGGGGATGCAGGGAGACATGAGTGGGGGCCTGGTGGAGGGTGCCCCTGGATGCAGGGGGGTGGGGGTGCTGGGAGACATGACTGGGGGTCTGGTGGAGGGTGCCCCTGGATGCAGTGGGGTGGGGGTGCTGGGAGACATAAGTGGGGGCCTGGTGGAGGGTGCCCCTGACTGGTGGGGGTGGGGTGCAGGGAGACATGAGTGGGGGCCTGATGGAGGGTGCCCCTAGATGCAGGGGGGTGGGGGTGCAGGGAGACATGAGTGGGGGCCTGGTGGAGGGTGCCCCTGACAGGTGGGGGGTGGGGGTGCTGGGAGACATGAGTGGGGGCCTGGTGGAGGGTGCCCCACAGTGCTGGGGGGAGGGGGGTTAGGAAGGAGTGGCGGACTGGTGGAGGGTTCCCCTGGATGCAGGGGGTGGGGGTGTTGGGAGACATGAGTGGGGGCCTGGTGGAGGGTGCCCCTGACTGTTGGGGGGTGGTGGTGCAGGGAGACATGAGTGGGGGCCTGGTGGAGGGTGCCCCTGACTGATGGGGGTGGGGTGCTGGGAGACATGAGTGGGGGCCTGGTGGAGGGTGTCCCACAGTGCTGGGGGATGGGGGTGCAGGGAGACATGAGTGGGGGCCTGGTGGAGGGTGCCCCTGACTGGTGGGGGGTGGGGGTGCAGGGAGACATGAGTGGGGGCCTGGTGGAGGGTGCCCCACAGTGCTCGGGGGTGGGGGTGCAGGGGGACATGAGTGGGGGCCTGGTGGAGGGTGCCCCTGGATGCTGGGGTGTGGGGGTGCAGGGAGACATGAGTGGGGGCCTGGTGGAGGGTGCCCCTGACTGGTGGGAGGTGGGGATGCAGGGAGACATGAGTGGGGGCCTGGTAGAGGGTGCCCCTGGATGCAGTGGGGTGGGGGTGCTGGGAGACATGAGTGGGGGCCTGGTGGAGGGTGCCCCTGGATGCAGGGGGATGGGGGTGCAGGGAGACATGAGTGGGGGCCTGGTGGAGGGTGCCCCTGGATGCAGGGGGGTGCTGGGAAACAGGAGTGGTGGCCTGGTGGAGGGTGCCCCTGACTGGTGGGGGGTGGGGGTGCTGGGAGACATGAGTGGGGGCCTGGTGGAGGGTGCCCCACAGTGCTGGGGGGTGGGGGTGCAGGGAGACATGAATGGGGGCCTGGTGGAGGGTGCCCCTGACTGGTGGGGGGTGGGGGTGCAGGGAGACATGAGTGGGGGCCTGGTGGAGGGTGCCCCAAATGCTGGGGGGTGGGAGTGCAGGGGGACATGAGTGGGGGCCTGGTGGAGGGTGCCCCTGGATGCTGGGATGTGGGGGTGCAGGGAGACATGAGTGGGGGCCTGGTGGAGGGTGCTCCTGACTGGTGGGGGGTGGGGATGCAGGGAGACATGAGTGGGGGCCTGGTGGAGGGTGCCCCTGGATGCAGGGGGTTGGGGGTGCTGGGAGACATGACTGGGGGTCTGGTGGAGGGTGCCCCACAGTGCTGGGGGGTGGGGGTGCAGGGAGACATGAGTGGGGGCCTGGTGGAGGGTGCCCCTGGATGCAGTGGGGTGGGGGTGCTGGGAGACATAAGTGGGGGCCTGGTGGAGGGTGCCCCTGACTGGTGGGGGTGGGGTGCAGGGAGACATGAGTGGGGGCCTGATGGAGGGTGCCCCTAGATGCAGGGGGGTGGGGGTGCAGGGGGACATGAGTGGGGGCCTGGTGGAGGGTGCCCCTGACAGGTGGGGGGTGGGGGTTCTGGGAGACATGAGTGGGGGCCTGGTGGAGGGTGCCCCACAGTGCTGGGGGGAGGGGGGTTAGGAAGGAGTGGCGGACTGGTGGAGGGTTCCCCTGGATGCAGGGGGGTGGGGGTGTTGGGAGACATGAGTGGGGGCCTGGTGGAGGGTGCCCCTGACTGGTGGGGGGTGGTGGTGCAGGGAGACATGAGTGGGGGCCTGGTGGAGGGTGCCCCTGACTGATGGGGGTGGGGTGCTGGGAGACATGAGTGGGGGCCTGGTGGAGGGTGTCCCACAGTGCTGGGGGATGGGGGTGCAGGGAGACATGAGTGGGGGCCTGGTGGAGGGTGCCCCTGACTGGTGGGGGGTGGGGGTGCAGGGAGACATGAGTGGGGGCCTGGTGGAGGGTGCCCCACAGTGCTCGGGGGTGGGGGTGCAGAGGGACATGAGTGGGGGCCTGGTGGAGGGTGCCCCTGGATGCTGGGGTGTGGGGGTGCAGGGAGACATGAGTGGGGGCCTGGTGGATGGTGCCCCTGACTGGTGGGAGGTGGGGATGCAGGGAGACATGAGTGGGGGCCTGGTGGAGGGTGCCCCTGGATGCAGTGGGGAGGGGGTGCTGGGAGACATGAGTGGGGGCCTGGTGGAGGGTGCCCCACAGTGCTGGGGGGTGGGGGTGCAGGGAGACATGAGTGGGGGCCTGGTGGAGGGTGCCCCTTACTGGTGGGGGGTGGGGGTGCAGGGAGACATGAGTGGGGGCCTGGTGGAGGGTGCCCCACAGTGCTGGGGGGTGGGGGTGCAGGGGGACATGAGTGGGGGCCTGGTGGAGGGTGCCCCTGGATGCTGGGGGTGGGGGTGCAGGGAGACATGAGTGGGGGCCTGGTGGAGGGTGCCCCTGACTGGTGGGGGGTGGGGATGCAGGGAGACATGAGTGGGGGCCTGGTGGAGGGTGACCCTGGATGCAGGGGGTGGGGGTGCTGGGAGACATGAGTGGGGGCCTGGTGGAAGGTGCCCCACAGTGCTGGGGGTGGGGGTGCAGGGAGACATGAGTGGGGGCCTGGTGGAGGGTGCCCCTGGATGCAGGGGGGTGGGGGTGCTGGGAGACTTGAGTGGGGGCCTGATGGAGGGTGCCCCTGACTGGTGGGGGGTGGGGGTGCTGGGAGACATGAGTGGGGGCCTGGAGGAAGGTGCCCCACAGTGCTGGGGTTGGGGGTGCAGGGAGACATGAGTGGGGGCCTGGTGGAGGGTGCCCCACAGTGCTGGGGGGTGGGGGCGCAGGGGGACATGAGTGGGGGCCTGGTGGAGGGTGCCCCTGGATGCTGGGGGTGGGGGTGCAGGGAGACATGAGTGGGGGCCTGGTGGAGGGTGCCCCTGACTGGTGGGGAGTGGGGATGCAGGGAGACATGAGTGGGGGCCTGGTGGAGGGTGACCCTGGATGCAGGGGGTGGGGGTGCGAGGAGACATGAGTGGGGGCCTGGTGGAAGGTGCCCCACACTGCTGGGGGTGGGGGTGCAGGGAGACATGAGTGGGGGCCTGGTGGAGGGTGCCCCTGGATGCAGGGGGGTGGGGGTGCTGGGAGACATGAGTGGGGGCCTGGTGGAGGGTGCCCCTGACTGGTGGGGGGTGGGGGTGCTGGGAGACATGAGTGGGGGCCTGGAGGAGGCTGCCCCTGGATGCAGGGGGGTGGGGGTTCTGGGAGACATGAGTGGGGGCCTGGTGGAGGGTGCCCCACAATGCTGGAAGGTGGGGGTGCAGGGAGACATGAGTGGGGGACTGGTGGAGGGTGCCCCTAGATGCAGGGGGTGGGAGTGCAGGGAGACATGAGTGGGGGCCTGGTGGAGGGTGCCCCTGACTGGTGGGGGGTGGGGATGCAGGGAGACATGTGTGGGGGCCTGGTGGAGGGTGACCCTGGATGCAGGGGGTGGGGATGCTGGGAGACATGAGTGGGGGCCTGGTGGAAGGTGCCCACAGTGCTGGGGTTGGGGGTGCAGGGAGACATGAGTGGGGGGCTGGTGGAGGGTGCCCCTGACTAGTGGGGGGTGGAGTTGCAGGGAGGCATGAGTAGGGGCCTGGTGGAGGGTGCCCCTGGATGCTTGGGGGTGGTGGTGCATGGAGATATGAGTGGGGGCTTGGTGGAGGGTGCCCCTGGATGCAGGGGGCTGGGGGTGCTGGGAGACATGAGTGGGGGCCTGGTGGAGGGTGCCCCACAGTGCTGGAAGGTGGGGGTGCAGGGAGACATGAGTGGGGGACTGGTGGAGGGTGCCCCTAGATGCAGGGGGTGGGAGTGCTGGGAGACATGAGTGGGGGCCTGGTGGAGGGTGCCCCTGGATGCAGGGGGATGGGGGTGCAGGGAGACATGAGTGGGGGCCTGGTGGAGGGTGCCCCTGGAAGCAGGGGGGTGCTGGGAGACAGGAGTGGTGGCCTGGTGGAGGGTGCCCCTGACTGGTGGGGGGTGGGGGTGCTGGGAGACATGAGTGGGGGCCTGGTGGAGGGTGCCCCACAGTGCTGGGGGGTGGGGGTGCAGGGAGACATGAATGGGGGCCTGGTGGAGGGTGCCCCTGACTGGTGGGGGGTGGGGGTGCAGGGAGACATGAGTGGGGGCCTGGTGGAGGGTGCCCCAAATGCTGGGGGGTGGGAGTGCAGGGGGACATGAGTGGGGGCCTGGTGGAGGGTGCCCCTGGATGCTGGGATGTGGGGGTGCAGGGAGACATGAGTGGGGGCCTGGTGGAGGGTGCTCCTGACTGGTGGGGGGTGGGGATGCAGGGAGACATGAGTGGGGGCCTGGTGGAGGGTGCCCCTGGATGCAGGGGAGTGGGGGTGCTGGGAGACATGACTGGGGGTATGGTGGAGGGTGCCCCTGGATGCAGTGGGGTGGGGGTGCTGGGAGACATAAGTGGGGGCCTGGTGGAGGGTGCCCCTGACTGGTGGGGGTGGGGTGCAGGGAGACATGAGTGGGGGCCTGATGGAGGGTGCCCCTAGATGCAGGGGGGTGGGGGTGCAGGGAGACATGAGTGGGGGCCTGGTGGAGGGTGCCCCTGACAGGTGGGGGGTGGGGGTGCTGGGAGACATGAGTGGGGGCCTGGTGGAGGGTGCCCCTGACTGGTGGGGGGTGGTGGTGCAGGGAGACATGAGTGGGGGCCTGGTGGAGGGTGCCCCTGACTGATGGGGGTGGGGTGCTGGGAGACATGAGTGGGGGCCTGGTGGAGGGTGTCCCACAGTGCTGGGGGATGGGGGTGCAGGGAGACATGAGTGGGGGCCTGGTGGAGGGTGCCCCTGACTGGTGGGGGGTGGGGGTGCAGGGAGACATGAGTGGGGGCCTGGTGGAGGGTGCCCCACAGTGCTCGGGGGTGGGGGTGCAGGGGGACATGAGTGGGGGCCTGGTGGAGGGTGCCCCTGGATGCTGGGGTGTGGGGGTGCAGGGAGACATGAGTGGGGGCCTGGTGGAGGGTGCCCCTGACTGGTGGGAGGTGGGGATGCAGGGAGACATGAGTGGGGGCCTGGTGGAGGGTGCCCCTGGATGCAGTGGGGTGGGGGTGCTGGGAGACATGAGTGGGGGCCTGGTGGAGGGTGCCCCTGGATGCAGGGGGATGGGGGTGCAGGGAGACATGAGTGGGGGCCTGGTGGAGGGTGCCCCTGGATGCAGGGGGGTGCTGGGAAACAGGAGTGGTGGCCTGGTGGAGGGTGCCCCTGACTGGTGGGGGGTGGGGGTGCTGGGAGACATGAGTGGGGGCCTGGTGGAGGGTGCCCCACAGTGCTGGGGGTGGGGGTGCAGGGAGACATGAATGGGGGCCTGGTGGAGGGTGCCCCTGACTGGTGGGGGGTGGGGGTGCAGGGAGACATGAGTGGGGGCCTGGTGGAGGGTGCCCCAAATGCTGGGGGGTGGGAGTGCAGGGGGACATGAGTGGGGGCCTGGTGGAGGGTGCCCCTGGATGCTGGGATGTGGGGGTGCAGGGAGACATGAGTGGGGGCCTGGTGGAGGGTGCTCCTGACTGGTGGGGGGTGGGGATGCAGGGAGACATGAGTGGGGGCCTGGTGGAGGGTGCCCCTGGATGCAGGGGGTTGGGGGTGCTGGGAGACATGAATGGGGGTCTGGTGGAGGGTGCCCCACAGTGCTGGGGGGTGGGGGTGCAGGGAGACATGAGTGGGGGCCTGGTGGAGGGTGCCCCTGGATGCAGTGGGGTGGGGGTGCTGGGAGACATAAGTGGGGGCCTGGTGGAGGGTGCCCCTGACTGGTGGGGGTGGGGTGCAGGGAGACATGAGTGGGGGCCTGATGGAGGGTGCCCCTAGATGCAGGGGGGTGGGGGTGCAGGGGGACATGAGTGGGGGCCTGGTGGAGGGTGCCCCTGACAGGTGAGGGGTGGGGGTTCTGGGAGACATGAGTGGGGGCCTGGTGGAGGGTGCCCCACAGTGATGGGGGGAGGGGGGTTAGGAAGGAGTGGCGGACTGGTGGAGGGTTCCCCTGGATGCAGGGGGGTGGGGGTGTTGGGAGACATGAGTGGGGGCCTGGTGGAGGGTGCCCCTGACTGGTGGGGGGTGGTGGTGCAGGGAGACATGAGTGGGGGCCTGGTGGAGGGTGCCCTTGACTGATGGGGGTGGGGTGCTGGGAGACATGAGTGGGGGCCTGGTGGAGGGTGTCCCACAGTGCTGGGGGATGGGGGTGCAGGGAGACATGAGTGGGGGCCTGGTGGAGGGTGCCCCTGACTGGTGGGGGGTGGGGGTGCAGGGAGACATGAGTGGGGGCCTGGTGGAGGGTGCCCCACAGTGCTCGGGGGTGGGGGTGCAGGGGGACATGAGTGGGGGCCTGGTGGAGGGTGCCCCTGGATGCTGGGGTGTGGGGGTGCAGGGAGACATGAGTGGGGGCCTGGTGGAGGGTGCCCCTGACTGGTGGGAGGTGGGGATGCAGGGAGACATGAGTGGGGGCCTGGTGGAGGGTGCCCCTGGATGCAGTGGGGTGGGGGTGCTGGGAGACATGAGTGGGGGCCTGGTGGAGGGTGCCCCACAGTGCTGGGGGGTGGGGGTGCAGGGAGACATGAGTGGGGGCCTGGTGGAGGGTGCCCCTGACTGGTGGGGGGTGGGGGTGCAGGGAGACATGAGTGGGGGCCTGGTGGAGGGTGCCCCACAGTGCTGGGGGGTGGGGGTGCAGGGGGACATGAGTGGGGGCCTGGTGGAGGGTGCCCCTGGATGCTGGGGGTGGGGGTGCAGGGAGACATGAGTGGGGGCCTGGTGGAGGGTGCCCCTGACTGGTGGGGGGTGGGGATGCAGGGAGACATGAGTGGGGGCCTGGTGGAGGGTGACCCTGGATGCAGGGGGTGGGGGTGCTGGGAGACATGAGTGGGGGCCTGGTGGAAGGTGCCCCACAGTGCTGGGGGTGGGGGTGCAGGGAGACATGAGTGGGGGCCTGGTGGAGGGTGCCCCTGGATGCAGGGGGGTGGGGGTGCTGGGAGACATGAGTGGGGGCCTGATGGAGGGTGCCCCTGACTGGTGGGGGGTGGGGGTGCTGGGAGACATGAGTGGGGGCCTGGAGGAAGGTGCCCCACAGTGCTGGGGTTGGGGGTGCAGGGAGACATGAGTGGGGGCCTGGTGGAGGGTGCCCCTGACTAGTGGGGGGTGGAGTTGCAGGGAGGCATGAGTAGGGGCCTGGTGGAGGGTGCCCCACAGTGCTGGGGGTGGGGGTGCAGGGAGACATGAGTGGGGGCCTGGTGGAGGGTGCCCCTGACTGGTGGGGGGTGGGGATGCATGGAGACATGAGTGGGGGCCTGGTGGAGGGTGACCCTGGATGCAGAGGGTGGGGATGCTGGGAGACATGAGTGGGGGCCTGGTGGAAGGTGCCCCACAGTGCTGGGGTTGGGGGTGCAGGGAGACATGAGTGGGGGCCTGGTGGAGGGTGCCCCTGACTAGTGGGGGTGGAGTTGTAGGGAGGCATGAGTAGGGGCCTGGTGGAGGGTGCCCCTGGATGCTTGGGGGTGGGGGTGCAGGGAGATATGAGTGGGGGCTTGGTGGAGGGTACCCCTGGATGCAGGGGGCTGGGGGTGCTGGGAGACATGAGTGGGGGCCTGGTGGAGGGTGCCCCACAGTGCTGGAAGGTGGGGGTGCAGGGAGACATGAGTGGGGGACTGGTGGAGGGTGCCCCTAGATGCAGGGGGTGGGAGTGCTGGGAGACATGAGTGGGGGCCTGGTGGAGGGTGCCCCTGGATGCAGGGGGATGGGGGTGCAGGGAGACATGAGTGGGGGCCTGGTGGAGGGTGCCCCTGGATGCAGGGGGTGCTGGGAGACATGAGTGGGGGCCTGGTGGAGGGTGCCCCACAGTGCTGGGGGGTGGGGGTGCAGGGAGACATGAGTGGGGTCCTGGTGGAGGGTGCCCCTGGATGCAGGGGGGTGGGCAGCTGGGAGACAGGAGTGGTGGCCTGGTGGAGGGTGTCCCTGGATGCAGGGGGGTGGGAGTGCTGGGAGACATGGATGGGGGCCTGGTGGAGGGTGCCCCTGGATGCAGGGGGGTGGGGGTGCTGGGAGACATGAGTGAGGGCCTGGTGGAGGGTGCCCCTGAATGGTGGGAGGTGGGTGTGGAGGGAGACATGAGTGGGGGCCTGGTGGAGGGTGCCCCTGACTGGTGGGGAGGTGGGGGTGCAGGGAGACATGAGTGGGGGCCTGGTGGAGGTTGCCCCACAGTGCTGGGGGGAGGGGGTGCAGGGGGACATGAGTGGGGGCCTGGTGGAGGGTGCCCCTGGATGCTGGGGGGTGGGGGTGCAGGGAGACATGAGTGGGGGCCTGGTGGAGGGTGCCCCACAGTGCTGGGTGTTGGGGGTGCAGGGAGACATGAGTGGGGGCCTGGTGGAGGGTGCCCCTGACTGGTAGGGGGTGGGGGTGCAGGGAGGCTTGAGTAGGGGCCTGGTGGAGGGTGCCCCTGGATGCTGGGGGATGGGGGTGCAGGGAGACATGAGTGGGAGCCTGGTGGAGGGTGTCCCTGGATGCAGGGGGGTGGGGGTGCTGGGAGACATGAGTGGGAGCCTGGTGGAGGGTGTCCCTGGATGCAGGGGGGTGGGGGTGCTGGGAGACATGAGTGGGGGCCTGGTGGAGGGTGCCCCACAGTGCTGGGGGGTGGGGGTGCTGGGAGACATGAGTGGGGGCCTGGTGGAGGGTGTCCCTGGATGCAGGGGGGGTGCTGGGAGACATGAGTGGGGGCCTGGTGGAGGGTGCCCCACAGTGCTGGGGGGTGGGGGTGCAGGGAGACATGAGTGGGGGCCTGGTGGAGGGTGCCCCTGAATGCAGGGGGGTGGGCAGCTGGGAGACATGAGTGGGGGCCTGGTGGAGGGTGTCCCTGGATGCAGGGCAGTAGGGGTGCTGGGAGACATGAGTGGGGGCCTGGTGGAGGGTGCCCCTGGATGCAGGGGGTGGGGGTGCTGGGAGACATGAGTAGGGGCCTGGTGGAGGGTGCCCCTGACTGGTGGGAGGTGAGGGTGGAGGGAGACATGAGTGGGGGCCTGGTGGAGGGTGCCCCTGACTGGTGGGGGTGCAGGGAGACATGAGTGGAGGCCTGGTGGAGGGTGCCCCACAGTGCTGGGGGGAGGGGGTGCAGGGGGACATGAATGGGGGCCTGGTGGAGGGTGCCCCTGGATGCTGGGCGGTGGGGGTGCAGGGAGACATGAGTGGGGGCCTGGTGGAGGGTGCCCCTGACTGGTGGGGGGTGGGGATGCAGGGAGACATGAGTGGGGGCCTGGTGGAGAGTGCCCCTGGATGCAGGGGGTGGGGGTGCTGGGAGACATGCATTGGTGGGCATTAGTGCAAGGTTACACGTGGGTTGGCTGGGGGGCATGGCCATGGTGGATGGGCTGCCTGCAGCACATGTGCAGGGGTGCAGGGTAGTCCCCTGTTGTGTGGGCCGCCTGCAGGCGCCGTGGAGGGTGTAGAGGGAACAGCTGTGTTCCACCACAGGGTACGTGGAACACATACCCTGCTGAAATTGCGTGTGGAACTTCATGCACACACCAAAATACACATACCCTGCTAATTCGCGTGTGAAACTTCCCCCGCACACCAAAATAAACGTGCCCTGCTAATTTGCATGTGAAACTTCCCGCGCACCCCGAAATACACGGACCCAGGCCAATCGCGTGTGGAACTTCCCGCGAACCCCGTAATACACGCACACGCTATTTTTCACACAGCGGGTGTCCGTGTTTTTCGGTACCCCTTTGCACCTCATTTGTCCTAGAGGGCCACTGCATGGACCATTCATCATAGCTGTATATGGGTGCTTTTTGTTAGCACATATTTTGGCGCACATTTATTTCAGGCGCAGGGACGCTACCGCCTGCTTTCTTGTGGCGTACTTGTTTGGCCCTGTGCGCGTCTTTCACCGTGCGCTGGTTTGTGCTATTCGATTCCATGAATACGGGTTGTAGGCGAGCGTGTGGGCGTTACGCGCACTTGCCTCCTGTACTTCCCCCGTGACGCCCATATTTTCATGCGTTGTTCCCCATTCCGAGTGTTACGCCCCGTGTTCCGCTACTTTTGTGAAGTGCGCCGCGCTATGTGCGATTTCGCAGTGGCCGTGGCACATGCCGTTGGATGACCTGTGCGCCGGTGTGCGCCGCGCACTTTTTCAGCGCACATCCAATGTTTTTCTCGCGCACAGACTTCCATGCGCTGGTTTCCCTGCGATTTTCGCAGTTGCACTGCAATTTTCACACTTTTACTGCAAATCGCACGTTTTGGCACCTCTGCGGGGGAATTTTTGGCGCACATTAATTCCATGAATCGACCAGTGAGTTATCTATTAGAACACACCCCTTTTGTTATAGAGCATTTTGGAGACCTGTCAGCAGGGGTGGGGGCGCTAAGGATGCTTCCTTCCTGGGGTGCAGTTTGGGCTAAGACCGGCCCTGGTTGAGTGTCGAATTCATTAAATTTTGACTGCATTTCTTTTTGACATAACTCAAGTTCTGATCATAACTTTTTCTCCTGTTAATTAACCCCATCTAATTCAAATTTTAGTCTGCTAATCAATTGAACACCATTCTCCTGCATTCGCAGAGATCTATTCAGAATGAACCAGATCTTGGCACACAGCCGTATCAAGCAGACTTTCTCAGAATTTTTGTCAACAGCTCTAAATAATCTCAGAAGACAAACCTGAATTATGCTGCCCTCTTCAAAAATGCTGTCCAGTGGTTCTTTCTGCACTTCCCCACCTAGGCGGTCGTGCCACTGTATGGCATTCTCAACGACCATACACCATACGCATATAATTTTGTCTCTAGATATTCTACCAGCTCAGGAATGTGGCTTCAATTTGAAACATACTGAAAATTCAGTTTGTAGTGCTACACTAACCTCACAAAATTAGTTCCCTTTAATGCACAGATTGCAGTGTGGAACACACTTTCCACGCCCAGTCGTTACTTCACAGTCTGTTCCCACAGGGCCAACACACCATATTATGAAGGAGATTTTGTCTTTGGGGCTAATTCCTGATTTGGCGGTAATTTAGTATTGTGGTATTTTGGCTGTACTTTGGTGGTAAATGGGCCTTACCATTGGTGGTAGTTCAGTATTACCCTGTTTTGGTAATAGTTCAGAACTATCTTATCTTGGTGTTAATTTTTAGTGGTAATTTTACCTTCCATCATACAGCCCTATATTAAGACAAACCTTCCCTCTTTATAATTATGACTCACCTTTGACTGACAATATAGAACCTTTGGAACTGGTACACTTTTATGGAACCCAGTAAAATTATACAGACTGCCCCTTATTGCATGTAGCTCATGTTATTGATTTATTTACATCAGTAACCTACTTGCCTTAGAAGGCACAACCATCTCTTCAGCATGCAAAGAAAGCCCATTCACACACACACAACTTTCTATTTTACATGTACATATGTTCATCCTTATTTCCTAAATTTACCTTGGCAGTAACCAAAAGTGGCAAATGTTTTACCACTGTGGTGTAAACATAAAAAATCTCCCAGATATTCTTTGCCCTTTGAAGCAGTGACACACAGATGCATGAAATGAGTCACACAAATAAACGGCCCAGTCTTATTTCGGTAATTTCAAATGCTGTTATTATTTACCTTACATTCTGGATTACACAACCAAAAATATTAATAAGACATTACATGATATTACCATTACATGCTCTTACCAACAGTGGATACAGCTTTGTGCCTCTAAAAGATAGGATAAAACAAACACATTGCAACATGGAAAATATTTTGAACGTGATGTGCAGCTCTTTTTACCCAGTGCAGAAAACAGAGAAAAAAAAATATAACACTTTTATTTTCAAGCCTAACTCATTACACTGTCTGCCAGTAAATACAATGCATGTCATACATTCTCACGCTCCTCATTTAAGACCTAACTCACCAGAGTATGCAAGGTCTGAATCTCGTGCTTTCGGATCTTATCTGTGCGAGCCTCACACAGTTAATGGACACAGCCTTTATAATTGCATTTACTCCGAAGCCAGGATGACACTCTCTTTCTCTCTGCCCTGTCTTCAGGCTTACATCCCGCAGGGTGCTGACAGGAACCGAATCTCAGACTGACTGACTACACCCCCCTTTTCAGCTGTTTAAATTTCCTCTGCCTGTCAGTCAGAAATTAACTCAGCCTTCCCTGATGTGGTTCTAACAACTCCAGACTTCTACCAATCACATTAAAAGAGCCTTCATGTAACAACTTATTTCCTGCTAGAACAATGGAAGCTTTCATTTTCAGCTGCACAAAGACAGCTCTCCTGTTTTATTTTTACTATTACTGTGCATGTTTCCTTCTTCCATGGACAAACACTAATGGAATGAATTTCAATCTGTGTTAAACAAACTGCATTACAATTTTAATTGGGACAGTTAATTAGTTAGTTAATAGAGTTAGTTGGTTATATAGTTCCCAATGCAGTTCCACACAGATAAAAGTGCACTCAGTTTGTAGATCTGCACGTTGAAGTCACTGTCAGTCCTGCATTCTGTTTTCTTTTTATGTAAAGCCTAATGTGGCATTTTACCTGCTTCATGTAACTTCCCATCTCTTTCCTACCTTCAGGTTAACCCCATTACCCTGCTAATCTGTACCCATACATTGTCCCCACGTGTATTTTCAAATGACTGCACATTTTTCTGAGTGCTTTTAAAATGAATATCCATTTTACTGGCTGCATCAGAGAAAAGCTGTCATTTGCACCCATTTCGAAATGGCCGCTTTTAAACACTTCTAATGAACACCCATTTTGCTCCCCTTGAAATCTGTACACATGTGCTGTTATTTGCATGAATCAGCACCCAAATATCCCTACAAGTGTAGTAGTAGTAGTAGTTTGTCATTTTCATAGTACCTTTATCCCATTACTATGGCCCCAACACACTTGTGGGTGAACACCCTCAGGGACTAGAGGTCAAGTATGTAGATTGTTTGAATGAGTAGAGTTTTGGTATGCATTAGGCCAAGATAGGGGTTAGGTGGGCTGGTCATTCTCCACTAACCAACCCAAGATGATCAGGCATATGGATGGGTGCTGAGGGAGGTCAGGAGAATTGGAGAGTGTAACAATTTCGCTTTGCACTACAAAATATGAACATTAAGAACAAATAAGAATATTTTTACTCACAAAAACATTTTTGAATGTTTATTTTATGAATTATGAACAGATTTAATTGGACATTATTTCAATGACTTGCAGTAGTATTGCCTACAACCCTTGGCGTCATCAGGTCTGGTGATAGTTTCACCAGACACTTTTTTTTGTTACAGATTTGTTATGTGACCAGCTTCACCGAAATGTGTCATTGGTCAAATCTGCATTCTAGTGCAGGAGATTAGTTATATGTCCAGCTAGACCAAATTTTGTCGTAGGTCATAGTGCAGTGTTATGGCTGTTTTACTTTGTGTATTAGAGTGGGGTATGAATGCAAGAGCATGTGGGTGGGTTAGCATGAATGTGGCTGGTGTTCACATAGTGGTGCTTGTCAAGGTACCTGGATGCTTCACTTGGCGCTTTCCATTTGGTGTTGCTGAGCAAATCCCAGTCATCCCAACTGTTCCAAGAGTTGCACTTTATCTTGCAATGGGAAATATTCTGGATGCAAACTAAAGTGTGACAGAGGCATATGATGTTGTGAAGAGAGACAAATGGCGAGGGAAGAAGCTTCAGGTTGCTGCAGGGAATAACCATATTTTGAGGGCCTCTCTGAAGGGGAGGTAGTCTTCATTGCAGTGGATGTGTAGTGGAAAGAAGTTCCAGATGGTGGGTCTTGGATGGAGAAGGCAGATCCTCCTATTCTGGAAGAGTTGTAAGGGGGAATCCGAAGGAGGAGTACATATCCAGATCTAAGGTTTCTGGTGGGTTGGTAGCATGTGAGCGTGTCCTGGAGGAATTCTGGGACAGTATTATTGAGGGCACAGTGCATGATGCACATGGCCTCAGAGGTTGCCAGTCAGCTGACAGGAAGCCAGCGTAGTACTCTAAGGGCAGGGGTGATGTGTTCTCTGCATGAAAGGGCAAGGAGGAGTCTGTCTGCAGAGTTTTGTATCTGTTGGAGTTTCCTGAGCTGATACGCTGGGGTGCCTGGATAGTGGGAGTTTTTTATTCTAAGCGAGAGAGGTTGAAGGCAACGATTGCAGAGACTCAGTGTGGACAGGAGACATAAGGGAAGATTTGCCTGAGGATGCATAGGTGAAAGTGGCATGTTCTGAAAACAGTGGTGATGTGCTGAGAGTGTTATAGGTCTGAGTCCAGCATTCATCTAAGATTCTTTACAGAGATGGATGCTGCAGGTGGGGCTCCTAGGGAGTGTGGCCGAGGGGTTGGTTGGTGAAGGAGAGATGCTTTACCACCTATTAGGATTTGAGTTTTGCCAGGGTTGAGGAGGAGGTGGTTAGCCATTTCCAGTTTTAGATTTCAAAGAGTCAAGGGGCGAGGTCAGGGCGAGGAGAAGCTGGTGATTTAGGGATCTTGAAATTGATCTGGGTATCACCTAAATAGTTATAGCAGGTAAGGTTATGGGAGTGGATAAGTGCCAGGAGAGGACTAAGGTAGAGATTGAAGAGGAGAGGGACCTCTTTGGGAACAGGGTCAGAGAGGGAGGAGAAAGGGAGAGGAGCATGATTTGCGAGCGGTTGGAAAGGAAAGAGGTGATCCATCTTAGAGTGGAGTCTCTGATGCCTAGAAAGTGAAGTCTGTCTGTGAGTACGGCCTGGTCAATAGTGTCAAAGGCAGCAGATAGGTCAAGGAGGATGAGTGCAGTGCAGCCTTCCGAGTCTGCTGTACTTTTTTAAATCATCCCAAATGCGCACAAGAGAGGATGCTGTTCCTCCAAGGGGCCTGAATCCAGATTGGGTGGGGTCAAGAAGGTTATTGCAATCTGTGAAGATGCAGAGTTGCTTGTAAGTTGTGCTCTCTGAGTGTTTGTCAATGAAGCATGTTTTTCAGACAGACCTGTAGTTGGAAGGAGCAAGGTGGTCGTTAGAGGTTTTTTTTAAAGAAAGGGATTGATGTAAGAAGTTCTGAAAGCCTCCAGGAAGATGCCACAAGAAATACTACTTGCATGGGTGGTCATTAGGATGTTCTTAAGGAGCAAGGGGGGGCAGGGATATCCAGGTGAGAAGGAGGGGTGGCTTTGGACTAGAGGATTTAGGAACTCAGGGTGGCAAATAGGAGTGCAAGAGGATAGGACTGGCAAAGTGGGCAGAGGCGGGGTGGGGCTAGGTAGAAGAGGAGAGGAGGGGGGATAGCTGAAGCTATTTTAGAGATGATGTAATGGCATCTAACAATAGTGATGTTTTCAAAGTGGTCAGACAGTGCGCTGAAGATTAATTGGGGGGAGGGAGGAGTTGAACAGCATGGCGTCTTGAATTCTTTGTTGATCATGTGGAGTTCCTAGGGTTACAGAAGTTGGAGATTTGCTTTCCATAAAAGGTTTTTTGGGCTTTTCTAATTTCGATCTGGTAGGGCTTGGTCAGGCTTGAATAGGAGGTTTTGTTTTGAAGTGTTGGGTTGGTCCACCAAGTCCGCTGCAGGTGATGCTTGAATGTTTTAAGGGATTTGAGGGGGTGTGTACCACTTGTGTTCGGGGCCTGGTCTCTGAGACATGCCTCTCATTGGTGTGAGAGGGAGCAGGGCGCTGCACAGCCAATGATCAAAAGGGTCATTGGAGGGGGATCGTTCGTGGAGTGAGAGTGCTGTGGCTGAGTTTAGAAGGGAATTGTCCAGATCAGGGTTTAATATGACTTTATTCCAGAGAAGGGCAGGGGAGCGAGATGGTGAAGACGGGGGCTGGCAAGACAGGGAGGGTAGGGGGAAGGGTTCAGGAGGGACAAGATGCTAGCAGAGTGATCGGTCCATTTTAGAGGACACGGATGATGGGTGCAGATCAGGTCAGTTGAGTTGAATAAAGGAGCAAGGGTGTTTCCTGCTATGTGAGTGGGGTGAGACATCAGTTGGTTCAAGTTAAGGGCTTCCATGTTGTAGGTGAGAGAATCGGTCATATGGTTCAAGGGAATGTCAAAGCAGATGTTGAAGTCTCCTAAAATGGTGAGGGATGAATGCTTATTTAGGGTTGCTGATAAGGAATCCCTGAGGGAGTCTGCAAAGTTCCTATTGGTCTGTATAGGAGTAAGAAACTGTGGGTGAAGGAGGGGGAAAGTCGTATCTTTACTAGCAAGAATTTATATTCAGTATTGCCGGGTAGTTTCTCAGTGAGTAGAACTGAAAATTGATGTTTGTGGAGAATAGCAAACCCTCCAGCTCTGCTAGACCTATTGTGGACATTCAAGGAGTAGCCTGGGGAAAAGCCATGTGTCCGAAGGGTTTGTAGTCATCAGAGAACCAGGTCTCCGTGATGAAGAGGATTTCTGGGTTTTCATCAGAGATAAAGTCAGAAATACTGTATTTGTTTTTGGCGAAAGATCTAGCATTGATGAGTATGCAGGAGATCAGGTAAGTGTTCTGGAGGAGGTTTGGATTAGGGGTGAGAGGGTGGGGTGGGTGTGGGATGTGGTTGAGAGGTGTGAAGGGGAAAAAATCTGTGTGGGAGTGGGCGAAGAGATGTGTTAGTGTAGGGCTGGAGGGGGGAGGGAAGGAGGGTGAGTTGAGTGGGAAGAAGAGAGGAAGGGGGTGCAGAGGAAGGCATGAGGAGGGTTAATGAGAAGGGAGGGGTAGGTTTGATGCTGGTAGGAATTGGCGTTTTGGAGGGGAGATGAAAAAAAGAGATTGGACATGGCTGGGAGGAGGAGGAGAGGGTTGGATGAAATAAGGGGTCAGGGGCTCAAGGTTGGATCTTGGACAGAGCTGAGGATTGAGAGTGCAAAGTCCTGTGGTTGTTGAGACCAGTGCATTTTGGTGGGTGTCTAGGGGCCAAAGGAGTGTGAGTGAGTGTGTTGGTGAGGAAAAGTCTTTCTGACCCCCCTCGACATTCCCGTGTGAAATGGATCTCATGTTTACCTAATGGTGGGAGATGTCCCCGTGTTTGTTCATCTGTTTTTATGATTTGGACCAAGTATTAATCACAAATAAGATGGTTAACAAAACCATTTGAAGAGACATACAGACTCCATTTTTTGCCACGCCAAACGCCATCTTTTTCTAGGCCATACAATGATCTCTAAAAGGCCATGTCTCCCACACCCAGAGAGCCCAGCCTCCCCGCTTCACCCCCAGGCAGCTCTGCACAATCCCATTTCTCACGGAAACTCAGCCATGTACTGTTGCAAATACCCAGTATCTTTTCTCTTCCTATGAGCTCACTGCCCTGTGTATGACCAGAGAACACCCTGGCTTGCGTGCCCATCTGTCTCCACAAACCTGCTTGTGCTCACCTGACCCCCACCTCTGAAGTTACAGTTTACAGAGCCACTGACCCTCTATCTCGTTGATGCAGATATACATCTAACCCCTTGTAGTGACCAAACCGAATACTCACCACGGCCTTAATCCCCCACACCAAATATCTGTTATACAAAAAACGTATGTCAATTTATATCATGAGGCATCAGAAAGATCAAAACCCCCAAAGGGGACACCTGGGTCAGGGCATGTGGTTTATGCGTCCTTAAGGGTAAAGGGTAGATTAACCTTATACTTGTCAGAATGGACTTCACAGCACCCCCATTAATGTCAACCGTTTATGATGGTCATTTGTCTCATGTCTTTAGTTCCTGTTCTTGTAGAAAAGATTAGTCAGAGATGTTGCATTCTCTGGGTCTGACCTTAACCCCGTGAAGACGAGCCCAGCTGACCCACATGCTGCCTGCAGAACATCCCAGCCACCAAACAGTCCTGTGTGGCTGGCTTGTATATTCATATAATGTATCCATATGTCTCTCCTATCATGTTCAAGTATTATGCACCTATAGTGGAGCATCAGTTGTGACGTTTCCAAATTTTATAATGTGCTGCCCGTGTAATGTGTGACAGAGCACTCTCAGGGCATGCACAACTTTATCTTATTTAAAACTTTGTTCAACTTGGAATCCATTTCCTGGTATCATTCCCCAGTGGGGTGTGTCCTTTATTTGGCTTATTTTGGTATTGTGTTGGGACCAGGCACCTTCAAGCGTGGGAAGGGCTGTTGAAAGCATTGTGTTTGCCAGGGTGGCCCGTGCGCTGCTTAGCGAAGGGAAGTGCAAGTTGGGAGAAGTTTGGAAGGATGTAGGGGAGGAGAGGAGGGAGGAGAAGGGTGGTGGGGACTCAGGGTGAGGGTGTATGGGTGTTAGGGGGAGAGGGCAGGGGTGGTGAGAAAAGGTACAGCAGGGTGGCAGAAAGGGCTGATGTTCTGGATTCTGCATACATCTCTATTCTGGAATGTTTGAGGTGCTCATTGGGGGTAGAGAGGGTAAAGAGGGATGGGTGGAGTGGGAGAAGAAGAGGGAGGAGGAGTGTTGAGTAGATTGTGGTGGAGAGGCGAGAGGGAAGAGCGTGCCTGAGAGAGGGGAGCAGGAGGGAGATGCAGGAATTGTGAATTGGGTGGCAGGTAAGAGTATTAGTTAGGTTTCTGGAACGCGATCATGCAGCTCTAATATGGGCAGTGTGAGGCATAGTGGAAAGGGTTTAGCCTGATGGATTGGAGGGTGGAGGAGGTGTAGCTATGGTTGAAGGAACAATGCTATAGGTTTTGTTCAGATGTAGTCAATGCTCTTGAAAGTGAAAAGGGATCCTCAGGATGCAGCTAAATTTAAACATGAGCAGTGAGAGCACATCTAGATTTAAAAGTAACTGTGCCTGATAATGCATCTAGATTCAAAACATGAACAGTGCCTGAAACGTTGTCTAGATTCAAAACACGAACAGTACCTGAAAGTTGTCTAGATTTTAAAAAGAAACATTGCCTGAAAAGTTGTCTGGATTCAAAAACAGGAACAGTGCCTGAAACGTTTTCTCAATTCAAAACAAGAACCATGCCTGAAGGAGAATGTAGATAAGAAGCAAGATCCGTGCCCTGAAAGTGCGGTTCCCCTGACGTGTATGTGGTGCCTACAGTCTGTCGGGAGTAAAGCAACATTGATGTTATGGGGAGGGCTACGTAATGTGCTATGTTATACATACAGGGTTGGCTTGCCTATACTGGAATGAGCATTCAGCTCCCGTCAATCTCACAGGTTTAATGTGAAATACCAGAGAAAGTAGCCTAAGTTCACGTGGAGGAGGGTGTTCATTTAGGAGGCAGTAAGGAAACATAGCAAAGTACAGAGCTGTGGCAATTTTAAACATATGGCAGGATACAATAGTAAGTCGGGTATTAGAGGAGTATAGAAATGGCAGGATTTTACCTGAGCATAGTAATGGATGTGCTCACCGCCCAAGCCACCCTACCTGTAGTTGTTGCTGTGGGGTGCTCCATTAAGTTTCCATGGGCAAACAGTGGCAAACACAAATGGGAGTTACTCAGAATGGAACTGACCTTTGCTATAGCCCCTTGTGGGCTGCCCAGGCTGGGCTTCCCTGGAAGGGCTTCAGAAGAGTGTGTTTCCTGTCATATGGGAAGGTGAGCAGGGCCAATAGGAAGCCTGGAAGTAAAATAGGGAGAGAAGGAGGACAGGCTATGGAGGGGCCGACAAAGGTGGGGAAAGCAACAAGGATTCACACACAACACGCACACAGAGAAGCCAAAATAAAAGTAAAATTGCCCAAAGATTTCAAGGTTAGATGCCATTTCTCCTTGTCTGTACTCTAATGCAATCATTTTGGATCGTAGGTGGCTCTGACACCTAATAGGATAAACTAATGAGATGACTCATTGCTCCCCACAGACTGCATGGCCTCCACCACATAGCAACCAATCAGTTTGCTGATCAGACACGTGCTCGTCGCTGCTGGCTCCAGTGCGGGGATGACAGCCAGGAACTAGAAAGTTATAATCATCCGACCCATGAAAAGAGCGTCAGTGGCTGCCTTTGCCTCCACCTACTCTCCTCCCTCTAATCCTGTGGCTGACTCCCACCCTGACACAGCCCTCTGTAACCTTCACTGTTCCATCTCCAACACTCTTGACATTCTTGCCCTTGTCATGAGGGTCCGACTGAAGCCTACCAAAAAGTGCAACTCTTGGTACGACTCCTATTTGGCTGCCCTTAAAAACAAGTGCAGAGCAGTGGAATGGAAATGGAGATAGTCAGGTGCACCTTCTGATGAACTGGCCTCGCACTTTCTTCAAAGGCAATATAGACTCTGCATCTGTTCCAAGAAAAGAATCTAAATTCAAGCCTGCATCTCCACTGCATCTAACAATACCACAGAACTTTTCAAAGTCTGCAAGGAACTGGCCAACCCTACTGCAGCTGCATCCTCTTGTGCACCCACATAGGCTCTGTGCTCAGCCCTGGTCACGCATTTCATCACCAAAACACAAGACATCCTGTCCTCGCTCTCTTCTGCTCCCCCTCCTGCACCAAAACCTCCTGGGGCCCCTCGGCCGCACCCACACCTCCACCTCTTTTCTCCTCCCTCTCCCCGGTCACACCTGATGACAAGTCCACTCTATGAAAACCTCTTCCAAACAAGTGGACCCCTGCCCTTCTGAAACCATCAAAGATAATATTGACACCCTCGCTCCAGCCTTGGCCGACCTCTGCAACTTCTCTTTCGCACCCTCTGCTCCAAAAACCCTCTGCTGACCAGTCTATTCTGGCAAACTATCACCCGATCTCCATCACTCCTTTCCTGGGAAAACTCTGGCTATCACTCAACCAAGCCTCCACAGAGCATCTGTTGGTTGTCTCCATGACCATCAGTCTGGCTTTAGAGCATCCAGAGGCACGGAAACTGCTCTTCTGAACACCTGTGAAGACCTGCTCTCAAATCTTGTCTCTAACTCTCCCCCTGTCCTCATTCTACTGCTTTTGATATGGTAAACAACAACATGCTGATCACCCTCCTCCGTGATACTATGGGAATCACAGATCAGGCCCTGACATGGCTCACCTCCTTTCTCTCTGACCAGCCCTCCCAGTTGGAAATTGGGTCCTTTCTCTCCTCTATCACTCTCTCTAATTGTGGTGTCCCCCAGGGACCTAACCTATCCCCCCGGTTCTTCAATATCTACATGACCCCCTGGCCCACAGGATCTCTACCTTTATCTCTAACTTTCAGTGTTATGCGGATGACACACTGCTTTCTTTCAGGCTTCCCTCTGCCTCACCCTCCTCACTCATCCCTAACTGGCTATCTGCAATTCAGTCTTGGGGTGCTGCTAACATCTTTGCCTGAACGCCAGTAAGACAGAGATCATGCTCATTGGGACCTGTGCTCCCGCTTTCCCACTGTCACACTGGCTGGCCTCCCTTGGCCTTGTGCCCTCGCCTACCAATTGGGCAAAAAACATAGGGGTCATTTTAGACTCCACTCTCTCCTTCTCTTCTCTCATCTCAGACATCTCCAATAAATCCCACTACCAACTGCATCTTCTCAGAGGTATTCTGCCTTTTCTCACTTTCCCCCAGAGGCTCACCAACTTACAAGCCCTGTTCTATCTAGGCTGGAATATTGCAACTGTCTCTTTCTCAATATTCCTACTTCTACTCTCTGTCCTCTACAACTCATCCAGAACAGAACCGCAAGACTTATCCTTGGCCTCAAGTCCAGGGACCGCATCACTCCGGTGCTGAAATCACTCCACTGTCTCCCCGTGACTGCAAGGATCAAGTTCAAGACCCTTTGCATAATCCGCATGGCTTTCTGGGGCCAGGGCCTGCACTATCTAGAATGCTCTCTTCCTAAATACTCTCCCTCCAGAGTCCTCCACTCGTCCTCTTCCAACTCTCTGCGGGTGAGCCACTTTCACAAGCATAGATTTGGGGGTAGATCTCTATCCTTTGCAGATGCCTCCCTCTGGAATAGCCTCCTTGCCTCTCTCTGTCTTGAGCCTGAATACCTTAAGTTCCAGAAACTCTGCAAGACCTTCCTCTTCTCTTCCTCCTTCTCTCTCGCTCTCCCCTGCTAACCTGCATTATTTTTCTCTCCACCCTCATTCTCCTCCCTAACTCTGTTAAGTTGTGTTGAAAGGTTGCCTGATTCAATACAAGAGCCTTACAGGCCCCAGGTCCCCCGCCAGTATTTTGCACTTGCCTCCGAGCCACTTTACTATGTTCAGCATTACTGCACTTTCAGCTTATGCTCCATGTGCAAAGCAACCTCTCTGCACTTAATCAAGGACCTTGCTGGAATGGACTCGCTTGTTCACCCCCTTCCTCGCACCTCTGTCTGTGCGCATTCATGGCCTAAATGTACTAGGACTAGTTAGTTTGTCTGCCTTGTCCCCACCCCCTAGCTTGGTCACTACTTTAACACTTCATGCACTTGCACTAGGAGAAATGCTGTCAGGCCGAGTATGCTAATTTGTTCATTAGATCATTTGGAAACTTCAAGGCCTAAGAATGATGACTGTATTCCCATGTTCCCTTCCTGCCTTCCAGAGCTTTGAAGCACTCTGCCTGTGTATAAGCGCTGTATACATAATAAATAAATAAATAAATAAATACAATAAATACATAAATTATAAAAACAAGCATTGGTAATGCAAGCAGTTTTGTCTAGGCATAGAAAAGGTACTTGCTAGGCACTGCAGCAGTGGTATTAACTGTCTATAGATGGAAGCAGGTGCAAAATGGTGTGGGTACCTGGGCATCTAATGGCAGTGCCTGCAAATGCCTAACAACTTTATACAAGAAAAATCATTTGGCTTTGCCAATGCTTGTTTTTAACAGTCCTTCAGTGAAGGATACACGTAGTGCTCATAAATTGAGTGGCTGAAGATAGCCCTGGTTAAGACATTTTTATTACAACAGCAGTGAATGTATTACTCCAATTAAGTCCTTAAATCTCAGAAGACTGCTTTGAGAAAACACTGGCAGGTGCTTCGGATGCAAAGTTTGATGGTGAGGCTTAATTAAAGCAAGCTAAAAGAGCTGCCATGAGGAGGCATTTTGGACGGGGGCAGGAACTGAGTGGGAATGGCCATGGGGATTAGCATGACCATGAGCAGCCAATTGGTGGGCAAATAACCAAACAATTACAAGTCTTGATCTCTCTTCATATGCAATTTCTCCCTATCTGTAATCAAATGCAATAGTTTCAGCTTATAGGTGGTGCCACCTAATAGCCCAAACTAAAAAACAGTAATGATGACTGAGATGAAGGTGCTCGTGTTGTCTAAAGGCTCCACCCCTCCTTGCAGTGAGCCAATCATGTGTCACTGTTCTCTCTGCCTTGCCTGACTACTGAGTGGGGCCATGGGTGTGAAAACAAGTGAGCACACCTGTACAAGCCTCCGAGCCAAGTAGCACGTGGGTCCACGCTTTAAGAGGCAGCATGCCATGGCTTCTTGTCTGATTCCTGCATGCCTTGGATTCGATGTTTCCCCTCCTCCTGTGTGGGTGGCACACTGAAGAAGCATGCCTGAGGTGACTGCTCTGCCTTAGCCCTACCTCAGTGCATGGTGTAGCAGGTTGCCAACACTATTATTATTTGTCTGCCCCCACGATCAGCACTTTCACTTTGCTGCCTACAACATGCTGACACAGAAGGAGAGCCAGGCAGGAGCCTGAGAAGCTCTTGCTCAAATCGCCACTCTTTGGGGCTTGAGGCAAGGGAGCAGAATGGTCATCAAATTGGGGATGGTCATCATCCATGCAGGGAGTTCCAGTCAGTGAAGCAAACTGCGCCGGACCTCGCAAGGCAGCCTTGCTGGGTGGGGTTTCATCATGTATTGAGTTGCAGGTTTTTATTTGCATAGCACTTCTGCCGTCTGCAGCCAAGTCCCAGTGATCACAATTTGGGATGTGTGGACTAGTGTCTTCATTACTGAGTTTAGCATGCAGACACTTCAGTTTAAATCCTAGCTTCAGCACCTGATCAGCACTGTGTTAGTCTGGACCAATCTCTGAATATACCCATGTCTAAAAGTGCAAGGACACCGTTTCTGAACCCCATCATGGCAAACTCAGCCTTTCATCATTTCAGAAGCAGATAACATGAGTACTGTTTAGCTGAGCAGTGTAACCCCTCATTACTTACGGATCAGTTTAGTTTAAAGTGCCCAAAATAACATAACTCATAGGTACAGAAAATGCTTATCTGAGAATGAAATGCAGTTGCCACATTATGTGGGGGAGCCTGAGGAAGGCCATGGCAGGTTCTCATTTTCTGGCATGGCAGCCCCCCGAAACCTTGATTCTGTAAGGCACACAGTGAGTAGGCTCTTCCATTCACATGGTCTGTAAATAAGTGTATTGTTTCCAGAAGAATGGAGGTATAGCCCAACAGGGCAACATTTCTGAAAGCAAATGAGTATAGTTTTCGCACAGCATACTCTTCCAGCTAAATTATCACTTTGGGCCTCATTACGACCCAGGCGGTAAGGGGTTAACGGCGCCGTAAAAGGTGGCAGCGCCGTTAACCCCTTACCGCCTAATTACGAGGTCCTTTTGCGGGTCCCGACCTTAACGGCTGGTTTTTACACCAGCTGGTTTTTACCAGCCATTAAGGATTGGACCCGCAAAGGAACCTTGGAGGTATTGATGGTACGTCAATTTGCGGTACCGTAACTACCGCCTTCCCCATTTCCATTGAGCCCTATGGGGGCAAAAATGGGAATGGGGAAGGGCCAATGGTGAATGGGGAATTACCGCCCCGCCAACCTTGGAATGGGGTGGTAATTCCCCCATTCACCATGGCGCAATCAGTAAAATACCGGTGGCAACCATGGCGCTACTAGTGCCATGGTTACCGCCTGGGTCGTAATGAGGTCCTTTGTCTTCTAATTCTTTGTATAGCATCTTTTACCACACATAGGCTGGGGAAAGCTAACTCATTCAGATACTTGGCCACTTCTAAGCCACGGCAAGTTTGATTCACAGTCATTATTGTCCAGGGTAACCTCTTTGGAGCCTGTATCTCCAAAAGAAAAACAAAAGCAAGTGACAGATAGACTACCTCCCCAGATGTACCAAGAAAGTAATAGCAATCGAAATTATTTTGACTAAATTCACAATAAATATGTGGTGTGTGTAAAGGCTTACAGTGAGAATATTTTCTCTGGCAATTATGTACTCATGTAACTGTGGTAGGAGAAGCTGTACAAATTAGAATATACAGACATAGGTTGCTATCTCACCTTAGTCCCTGCCGCTTAATGTTGTCAATCATTTTGAAAAACAACAAATATTGACATGTTTACTTCTCTGAGAGTGTGCACTTAGCAGCACTCCTCTTACAGTTCAGCTTTGGTGCAGGGCTGGCATCCACATCCTAGCCATCCTAGGTTTTGATTAATGCAAACCCTTCCAGCCATCATCTCTTTTGTTTTGCTGTAGTCACCCTGAGTGGGACGAATTTGCTCAGACGTGGGCTCCATGTGTGCCGGGCCTAGAGACCCAAGCTACTCCACACTGATGAGGCCCAACAAGGCTGAAACATGTTTGAGGAAGCTAGTGGTCTCGCTCAGAAGGGATGTGACCAAGCAGTTTGGGCTGGACAGCCCTTCTCGGATGGGACCAAGCCAGATTTCACATGGGCTTTCCCCTTGTGTAATGGCTTGGCAGGCTGAAGAACAATGGTGTGGAGGGTTTCTCAGAGTAATGCCAAAGGTTATGATTAATTACAAACCTTCCAGTCATCACATATTTTGTTTTGCATACGTCACCCTAAGTGGGACGGGTATGCCCAGACATGGGTCCCGAGCCTGCTGGGCCTTGAGACCCAAGTTACTCCTCACTGATGATGCCCAATGAGGCCGAAACATGTTTGGGGATGCTTGTGGTCTTGTGCAGAAGGGATGTGACCTAGCAGTTAGGGCTGGAGTACCCCTTTTGGGGTGGGACCAAGCCTGATTTGCATATGGTGTTTCTTTTTCTGTAATGGCTTGGCAGGCTGAATAACAATGGTTTGGCGGGTTGTCGAGAGCAGTGCCAGACGTTAGGATTCATTCCAAACCTTCCGGCCATCCCCTCTTTTGTTTTACCCATACATTCTCCTACTGTCAATAGTGGGGCTCACCTGGGATTCGGTGTCTGATTCGCAGGAAGATATTTCAGCCTCAGCAGATGGCGTAGTCCGGTCCGGAGTCTTTTTTTTTTTAGAAGAGATACGGTTTGTTCCGGGAACTCGCCACAGTGGTTGTGTAAGAAGGCAGACAGCAACCAAGGCGGAGGATTCCCTGCACAGCCTGTGGAGGGGAAAAAGCCAGTGGCAGAAAAAACCCCTGAATTACTTGAATGTGCACAAGGCTGGATGGAAGTCCAAAGATCTTTCAGTTCCGGGAAGAATACAGTCACTGAGGAGCGCAAGAGTAAGCGCCACGAGGAGATAAGGACAAGGGGGTCCGCAGCAGTGGATCCGGTAAGTGCAAGGTAACAGGTCCAGCTTCAGTATCCGATAGAAGAAGGCAGGAATACTAAGTCCTTTCATCCATCCAATTCAGGATAGGCTGCAGGTAGGGTGTAAGGGAAAACTGGAGAAGAACCAAAGAAACTAAAACAGAAGCCGTGAAACTAGACGTGAAGCAGCAAAGACAAGAATGAGTAGAAACAGAGAAGAGGACCATAAGTATAGAAAAAAGGGAAAGGCAGAATACAGATGAACTCACCCAAACGTTAAGGAGAAAAAGAAAGTAGAATCAAAAGGCTAGAAGGAGCTGTGAAAAAATAGCAGTGTGAAAGTAAGATGCCCCGGAGGAAAAGCAGTCCGAAAATGCAGAGAAAGGAGGCGGAGTTACCAGAAAGTGGAAGTCCGAGCGCAGGCAGAGAAACGGAGGAAATAAACAGAAAGAAAAAGATGCCGAGAGTAGCACTGCAAAAAGCGGAAAAAATAAGGAACAGGAACAAGGAGGCTACAGAAGATAAATTCCAGTCGGAAGGAAATACACAGGAGGCACGGGAACCAACGGCACCAGTGTAGCGAAGAACAGGAAACAGTTGCAACGCAAGGAGGGGGCGTGGCTAACCTCGATATAAAGAGCACATAGAGTAACAGCTAGAACGCTGCACAGAGCGCCGTGAAGGGTGTATCAATGGCGCTTCCACCGTGTCCAACACTTCCATCGTCCTGTCCTCATGACAGTATGCCCCCTTCTAGGGGCCCCTACCCCGGGTTTACCGGGATGAAGGGCATGAAACTGCCGTACACATCTGGGAGCGGAAATACTGGTTACGGGTTCCCAGGAATCTTCAGCCGGAGAGTATCCTTTCCACCGGATCAAGTACTGAAGTCTGCCTCTGTAATACCTGGAGTCCAGGATCTTGTCTACTTCATATACTTCTGGGTCAGGTTCCTTGCTCCTTATCTGGAACCTTTTCTTCCGGTGGTAAAGATCAGGGATAAATGACTTCAACAAAGAAGAGTGAAATACTGGGTGGATTCGGCTGAGTTTATGAGGAAGTTTTAGTCGAAAAGCCACTGGATTAATCCGAGCAGTGATAGAATATGGACCTAGATATTTGGGGGCCAATTTTGATGGATGAGCCCATCTGGGTAGGTACTTAGTAGAGAGCCAGACTCTATCTCCGACTTGCCAGTTAGGATCTTGGGTGCGGTGTAGGTCGGCCTGGTGTTTATATCGGGCTCGACTTTCTTGTAGATTACTTGCAGCCGTCCTTTGGGTCTTCTGGATGTTTTCCAACAGAGAATCCACCGTTGGTAAGTTTGAAGGTTGGATCTTATCCAGCGGAAAGGATCGGGGATGTTTCCCATAAATGCAGAAGAAGGGTGACATCTTGATGGCTGAGTGTACTGTATTATTATAAGAGAATTCGGCTAAGGGGAGGAGTGACACCCAGTCGTCTTGTTGATCATTGACAAAGCAACGGAGGTACTGCTCCATGGTGGCATTGAGTCGCTCTGTCTGTCCATTCGACTGGGGATGGTATCCAGAGGTGAGAGCCCTTTCAATCCCTAGTAGGTCACATAATGTCTTCCAGAATGTTGAAGTGAATTGTGAGCCTCGGTCAGAAAGGATGGTAGTCGGAATACCATGGAGTCTAATTATGTCTCTGAGAAACACCTGCGCCATTTCCGGAGCCGAAGGTACTCCCTTCAGAGGGGTAAAGTGGCCCATCTTGCTGAAGCTGTCAACCGTAACCATAATTGCAGTATATCCTTGTGATAACGGAAGATCTGTTACAAAATCTGTGGAGACATTTGACCACGGAGTAGTTGGTAGTCTGGGTTGTAGTAGTAGCCCCGCCGGTTTGGAAAAGTTTTTCTTACTTCTGGCACAGATAGGACAAGAACTAACAAACTGTTTGATGTCAGAGAGCATGGATGGCCACCAAAACATCCGTCTGATCAGGTCTGATGTGGCCGCGAAGCCCTTGTGACCTGCGATCCGAGAATTGTGACCCCAATGAAGGACTCATTCTTGTAGTTTGGCATCGGGTACAAAGAGTCTTCCTTGATGGAACCACATTCCTTCTTTCTTGGTTAGTTTGTTTCTTACGCATCTGGGAAGAGGCTTGAGAGCCTCTACTGAGGTCTCTTTTACTTTCTGAAGAAACTTTGAAAGTGAATGGACAAATTGGACTTCTGGGAACATTCCTTCTCCCTTAAAAGGCGGACTGGCGAAAGAAGAGGGACTCCTAGATGAGCAGTCTGCCAATATGTTCTTGCTACCCGGAAGGTAGGTAATGTAAAAATCGTATTGAGCAAAGAAATAAGCCCATCGGGCTTGTCTGGAGTTCGTGCACTCCATTTGCTGTAATACCTTAAGATTGCTGTGGTCTGTACGGATTTCAAATGGGTTTCTTGACCCTTGAAGCAGATGTCTCCATTCCGAGCATGCCTGTTTAATGGCCAGCAGCTCTTTCTCAATTACTGAGTAATTGTACTCACTGGGGTTTAGTGTGCGCGAGAGATAGGCAATAGGGTGTTCCACCCCGTTATGCTCTTGTTTGAGCACCGCCCCCAAAGCCCCAGCTGAAGCGTCCGTTTCAACAATGAAGGGTTTTCTTTGATCAGGTTGTTTTAGAATGGGTGCGGAACAAAAGGCTTTCTTCAATCCTTGAAACGCTTGTTCCGCAGTGTGATTCCAACTGAAGGGAACGTCTTTTTTTAGGAGAGTAGTGATGGGGAGTACTTGTTCAGAGAAGTTGAGAATGAACCTTCTATAAAAGATGGAGAGACCCAAGAAGGCTTGTACTTCTTTTACAGTGGAAGGAGAGGGCCATTCGAGAATAGCCGTGACCTTCTTCTGATCCATTTCAATGCCCTGTTCGGATAGGATAAATCCTAAATAGGGTACAGAAGACACAGCAATAAGACATTTTTCTGGTTTTGCAAAGAGTTGATGGCGCCTCAATCGCTTCATAACCTCGGTGAGATGTTCCTGATGTTGATGAGGATGACGAGAAAAAACCAAAATGTCGTCCAAGTAAACAATTACTGAAACAAACAATAAGTCACCAAATAGATGGTCCATAAACCTCTGGAAGGCTGCCGGGGCATTGACTAGACCAAACGGCATAACTCTGTATTCAAACAGTCCAAAAGGAGTACAGAAAGCCGTTTTCCACTCGTCCCCTTTCTTTACCCTTAAGAGGTGATAGGCGCCTCTTAGGTCTAGTTTACTAAACAGGCGTGCCCCTTCGACTGCTTCCAGTATGTCCTTGATCAAAGGCATTGGGTAGCGATCTCTCACAGTGATCTTGTTTAGTCCTCTATAATCGATGCAAGGACGCAGCTCGCTGGTATCCTTCTTGGCGATAAAAAACAAAGAAGCCCCGGCTGGGGATTTAGAAGGCCGGATCAATCCGTTTTGCAGGGTTTGATCTAAATAGGCTCTTAGGGCTTGCTTTTCCGGTATGGTCAAGGAGAACATGCGCCGAAAGGGGACCGATGTCTCCGGTAACAGGTCAATGACACAGTCTTCAGGACGGTGTGGGGGTAGATCCTTAGGTAATCGGTCTTCAAATACGTCAGCATACTTCTGAAATACTGAATGGATATGATGGACCTGAAGAGGGTCAGAAGCCACAGAGGGGCACGAGACAGCAACTCTTTCTGTTTGACAACGGAGACAACAATGTTGGACACAAAACTCAGAATCAAATTTTATGGTGTTGAGGGACCAGTTTATCGTTGGATTGTGTCGGCGTAGCCAAGGGATCCCTAGAATTACAGGAAAATGTGCTGCTCTTATAACATCGAATTCGAGGGTTTCCTTGTGATGTGAATTACATACTTGGATATTAGTAGCTGCTTGTACGATGGGTCCAGAACTCAAGGGGCGTCCGTCTACTCCTTCCACCTTTTGTTTCTCCTCTTTATTCACTAGGCAGATACCTTCTTGTGTGGCCCAGTTTACGTCGAGGAAATTACCAGCTGCTCCGCTGTCAATGAGGGCTAGGGCTTTCTTCTTAGGTTGATCCTTCCACTGCAGAGTGAGTTGTAAAACCATAAGATGTGGATCTTCTCCTGAAGTTTGAGCACAAGGTGAGCCTTCCACTACACCCCGGTAAGCGGCTCCTTCTAAAACCCGGGTCCGTCGTTTCCCCGACGCCGTGGGGGTACTTCTGGGCAGTCCCTAAGAAGGTGGGCGTCTGATGCACAATACATGAAAAGGCCTCTTTCTTTTCTTCTGCTTCTTTCCATGGAGGAAAGGGAACCCCTGGTCGTGCTGATTTGCATTGGTTCTTCCCCTACCCGGTGGGGTGTTTGAGGTGTCGAGGATGGGGGTCCAGGAACTGGGGATATCTGGGATCGACCCTTCCTTTTCTCTGTTTTTTGTTCCATAATACGATAGTCCATTTGAAGGACCAGAGAGAATAACTCAGCTAGCGTAGCAGGTCTAGGAGCCCTTGCCAACTCATCTTTTAGATCTTCATGTAGACCTCTTCTGAATGCAGTATATTGCACGGTCTCGGGCCAACCCACTTCAGCTACAAGTCTCTTAAATGCTGAGATATAGGACATTAGGTCCGCAGATCCTTGCTTGATGTCAAACATAGCTTCACCTGCCGAGAAGCCAATCTCCTGGCGTTCAAAAGACTGTCGTAACAGGTTAGTGAAGGCGCTATAATCTTGCAGGACCGGATTGTTGGACGTGACCAACGGAGTAGCCCATGCTAGGGCATTCCCAATCATGTTCGATATGAGAAATCCCACTCGAGTGCGGTCTGAGGCATACGTAGTTGGCCGGAATGTGAAATAGACCATGCAGGCATCCAAAAACTCCTTAACTTTCTTGGGTGCTCCATCAAATTTTCCAACCGCAAGAGAAAAAGGCGGTAGGTCGGACAGATGGGCATCTCTGGTGGTCACCATCTGTCGGAGTACTGCATTTTCAGCCTTCACTCCCTGCATCTCCAGGAGAGGCTCTGTACTGCATTTAACAACTCCTGGACCTGTTCTGCTGTGGCCATAACTGGGCGTTGCAAACTGTCAATAGTGGGGCTCACCTGGGATTCGGTGTCTGATTCGCAGGAAGATATTTCAGCCTCAGCAGATGGCGTAGTCCGGTCCGGAGTCTTTTTTTTTTAGAAGAGATACGGTCTGTTCCGGGAACTCGCCACAGTGGTTGTGTAAGAAGGCAGACAGCAACCAAGGCGGAGGATTCCCTGCACAGCCTGTGGAGGGGAAAAAGCCAGTGGCAGAAAAAACCCCTGAATTACTTGAATGTGCACAAGGCTGGATGGAAGTCCAAAGATCTTTCAGTTCCGGGAAGAATACAGTCACTGAGGAGCGCAAGAGTAAGCGCCACGAGGAGATAAGGACAAGGGGGTCCGCAGCAGGGGATCCGGTAAGTGCAAGGTAACAGGTCCAGCTTCAGTATCCGATAGAAGAAGGCAGGAATACTAAGTCCTTTCATCCATCCAATTCAGGATAGGCTGCAGGTAGGGTGTAAGGGAAAACTGGAGAAGAACCAAAGAAACTAAAACAGAAGCCGTGAAACTAGATGTGAAGCGGCAAAGACAAGAATGAGTAGAAACAGAGAAGAGGACCATAAGTATAGAAAAAAGGGAAAGGCAGAATACAGATGAACTCACCCAAACGTTAAGGAGAAAAAGAAAGTAGAATCAAAAGGCTAGAAGGAGCTGTGAAAAAATAGCAGTGTGAAAGTAAGATGCCCCGGAGGAAAAGCAGTCCGAAAATGCCGAGAAAGGAGGCAGAGTTACCAGAAAGTGGAAGTCCGAGCGCAGGCAGAGAAACGGAGGAAATAAACAGAAAGAAAAAGATGCCGAGAGTAGCACTGCAAAAAGCGGAAAAAATAAGGAACAGGAACAAGGACGCTACAGAAGATAAATTCCAGTCGGAAGGAAATACACAGGAGGCACGGGAACCAACGGCACCAGTGTAGCGAAGAACAGGAAACAGTTGCAACGCAAGGAGGGGGCGTGGCTAACCTCGATATAAAGAGCACAGAGCGTAACAGCTAGAACGCTGCACAGAGCGCCGTGAAGGGTGTATCAATGGCGCTTCCACCGTGTCCAACACTTCCATCGTCCTGTCCTCATGACACCTACATCTCCAACTATTCCTTTTGCTCGATCACCTTCTTCATTCCTGCTGTTGCTGCTCCACTACTCCAAACGCCACAAACTTTTGCTCACGATGCAAGTTTTAAAAGGGTTGTTTCCCTCACCCTGCACTTGACATAGAATAAAGACTTGCAGCTCAGTGTGATCATTTTAAATTGCCTGAGCATCTTGTGCCAGAACTGCCAACATTCACTTCCCATGTCTTTTTTGCACTGCATCAATCTATTA
This sequence comes from Ambystoma mexicanum, assembly GCF_040938575.1. Taxonomy (NCBI): domain Eukaryota; kingdom Metazoa; phylum Chordata; class Amphibia; order Caudata; family Ambystomatidae; genus Ambystoma; species Ambystoma mexicanum. The sequence goes on from NC_090921.1 coordinate 1,440,301,582, forward strand.
AAAGGCCGGTCAGCTATATTGGAAATTGCAGACTGTCCATGTGTGCCAATATGCTGGTGCCAAGCTCCATGAACTGTGATGGAAGGGCTTCTGTTCCGCACTCTTTAGTTATAGGTGCGCCAAGACTGAGCTGATTACAAATTGCTAAGCTTCTGTAATGAGTGAATTGGAACTTGATAAGCAGCAATGCCACAGTGACATCGCCCAAGCACCGTGGATACCGCTGATCTGGGGCCTTGGGTTTCCACGTATGCTGCAGAATATGAGTCTGTAAAGTGTCCCATAGCGGCCCCCACCCCAGGCTCACAGTGACACGGGAAGGTCTGCAGGATACCCAGCGCTACTCCACAAACCCTCCACCCCTTTAAATCCAAATCTATAGCAGGTGATGGGGCACAAACCCCTGAGAATACCCCCACAAGGGGCAGAGTGTGACTGGTTGGTGGAGCTAAGAGAGCCATTTAACAAATGCTAATTAGATAGGGGATTATGGTGCCAGTCATTCTTTGGTGAAAGCACCCCCTGTGGCGCATTCAATTGGTTTCATTGCAGTGAATAAATGCAGAAACCAAGGTCACTCAACCAACTATGGAGTGACTCCGAAACATGAGAACAGGCGCAAATACAATGTATGCTTGCATAATTGCATAAACAGTTGTGCAAATACAATGTAGAGAAATTTCCCATGGTGCTAATACTGTGGCTCATGTGTACACTCCATTTGCGCTTGCACAAAATGATTTTGCACTAAATGGTTACTGACATGACACAACAGGAAACTGCATTTATTTATTTATTTATGTATTCGTATTTTTAAAGCACACATCAGCCCGAGGGCATCATGGCGCTGTTACAGACTACATTGCTGGTTACAGGGGAATGCAGAGTGGATGCAAAAGCAGTTACATTACAGATTCATCTTAAGGTTACATATGTTGAATTTTTCTGAACATTAGAAATTACCTATTGTCTTGATAGTAGTAAGTAAAAGTGGGGGGAGTTCAATAGGCCAATCAAGGAGTGAATGTTAGATGAATAGTGTGGTTTTAAGAGATTTACGAAAGGTGAGCAGAGATGGTTCTGCTCTAAGAGAGTTTGGTAAAGCATTCCAAAGTTTGGGTGCTATGTATGGGAATCCAATGCCGCTGGCCTTGGCTCTCTTTATGTAAGGTACACAGAGTTGTTTGGCCATTTGGCTTCTAGTAGGGTGGGCAGAAGTGTTTCTGGAGATAGATTCTGATAGGTAGGATGGGGCAGAGAGGTTGATGCATTTGTGCGTGAGGGTGAGTATTTTGAAGTTGATCCTTTCCTTAACAGGGAGCCAGTGGGCATCTCGTCTGAACTGTGAGATGTGGTCTCTTTTTGCGATGTGTAGTGCTGCACGGAGTGCATTATTTTATATTGTTTGGAGCCTATTGATGTTTTTGGTTGAGGTGCCTGCCAGAAGAGCGTTGCAGTAGTTGAGTCTGGCTCCTATTGTGGCTCTGGCAATGGATAGGCAGTTTTGAGTGGTTAGGAATGGTTTTATGGCGGTTATAAGTTTGGTGTTGTGCGTGGAGGAGATGGCATTGAACTGTTTTGGCATAGATAGAGTGGAGTCTAGATGTACTCCAAGGGTCTTTACGGATGTTGAGACGGGTCTCTTGGAGTGTTCAATGTTGAAGTGGGTGTATTTTGTGTGGCGTTTGGAGAGAGTTTCCTTGGGGCCCAAGATGAGGATCTCGGTTTTATCCCCGTTTAGGCAGAGACTGTTGTTTGCCATCCAAGTTTTGATGGTGGCGTAAATCTGGAGGAGTGCTGATGCGTCATGGTCGTATGTCGTCATCGGCATAATTTGTATACGCTATGCCGAGTGCATCCAAGAGGTCAAAGAGGGGTTTGGTGAACAAGTTATAGATGGTGGGTGCTGTACATCACCCTTGGGGAACACCACAGTTGATAGTTGTGGGGGCAGCATGGGCCTGGTCGGAGTAGACTTTCATAGCCCTTCCTTCTAGGAAGGAGGTTATCCATGAGGAAGCTTTGTCAGAGAAATAGCCTGCAGTGGATAAGTGAGATGTGCAGATTTCATGGTCTACGAGATCAAACGCTGCAGAGAGATCAAGAAGGAGCAGGAGGGCAGGTTTACCTTTGTCCATTATTTTAGTTATTTGGTTTTTGAGATCTACGAGGGCAGTTTCTGTGCCGTGGCCTTTGCGAAAACCAGATTGTCTTTTACCAAGAATGGCAATGGATTCCAGATAATGTTGGATTTGGATGTGGGCGGCTTTGTCGAGGATTTTGAGGAGGAAGGGGATGGTTGTGATGGGGCAGTAGTTGTTGGGGAAGGTGGGGTCCAGGGTGGGTTTTTTTATGAGTGGACAAACCCATGCTTCTTTTAGGCTTTGTGGGACTATGCCAGAAGAGAAGGATGCATTGTTAAATGCAGTGATGATGGGAGTGAGTGAGTGTATGCTTTCTTTAATGATGGCAGGGGGACATGTGTCCCCTTTACAAGTGGAGGGTTTGATGTGGGTGAGGATGTCGGCAACTTCCTTTTCTGTGACGTCTCTGAAGACGAAGAGCGGAGTTAGAGGGAGAGATTTGGGTGGGATGGCAGGTGTGGATGGTCTTGGCTGGGCAGGGCATTGCGCTTAGTTATTATTATTGTGTCCTGCAGCATTTTAACTTTGTTAACGAGGGCATCCTGGATGCTGGAGCACCATGATTTACCTTTTGTTATTTCATCTAGGGTGGTAGTTGGGGTGGTGAGGTCTTTGAAGATAGTGAAGATTTCCTTGGTTTTAGATTTGGCATTGATGATTCTGTGGTTGAAGGATTCAGATTTGGATAAGAATATGGCCTTTTTGTACGTGGATTAAACCATTTTAAATTTGTTTAGAGAAGACTGGTTAGGTGAGGAATGCCAGTTGGCTAGTGCGCGGCATTTGTTGGTACGTGGGGTGGCTAACTCTTCCGTAAACCAGGAGTTAGAATGTAAGGATTTTTTTTGTCTTCCAAGGGCACTATGGAATTGATCACTTGGGTGAGCACTTGAGCATAAATGTTGGCCAGCGAAATGGGGTCTTTATTAAAAGGGGGTTTGACTTCAGGGATGTTGAGAAGCGGAGCAAGGTTAGCTTTAGTTAGCTTTTTAGAGCTTCTGAGTTTGCTCAAAGGTGCATATGATAGTATCTTACGCGTGGGGAGGGTGGGAATAGTAAATTGGATGAGGTGGTGGTCTGTCCACGGGAGGGCTGAGACGTTAGTAATGGACAAGGAGCAGTTGTGATCTCCTATCCAGTCAATAGATCGACCTTTGCAGTCGGTGGGGGCATTGATTTTGAGATTGAATCCGATGTTTGTGAGTTCTTTGGCTAGAGAGGCGGATGCTTTGTCCTTAGGATCGTGTAGGCCAAGATTGAGATCACCTAGTAGGATAGTTTTGGTTGAGCTTTTTAAGTGGTTCGCTAACATTTGGAGTAGGTGTTTTTGGTAGTCTGATGGTGAGCCAGGTGGCCTGTAGGTTATTATGAGGTTTATGGTGCAGTTGGGGGAGAGAGAAAGTTTGGCGGTGAGGAGATCAGTGTTGTTCTCCCACTGTTGGTCGCAGAGTCTAATGGAGAGGGAATCTTTAAAGATGAGGGCTACGCCTCCACCTTTGGATGGGGTATTGCAGTCCTGTCTTAGGATAGAGTATCTTTGAGGGAGAGAGGGGCCTGATGCTTCACGTAGCCAGGTTTCAGAGATGGCTAGTAGGTTGAGATTAAGTGTCGTGATGAGGTCATTGATTTCCAGTGCATGGGCAGGGAGGGATCTGGCATTGATGAGGGTGTATTTCAGGACAGGGTGGATGAATGTGTGGGGGGCGAGGGTGGTTGGTGTTGGGGTTAGGGGCATGGGGTGTAGTGTGATAGTGAGTGATTGGATGAGAGGGGTTGGGATTGGGTTTTGTGCATTGAGTGTTGAAGTTAGGCATCTGGTGGTATGAGATGTGAAGTTGTGAAGATGTTATACGGGTGCGAGAGCTGAGCCTGGAGTTTCTTGTGTCTATAGAATGTGGCGTGCTGCGTAGCGTGGCGAGTATCTTGGTGTGGGCTCTAAGTCTGTAAAGCCTGTGGGTGAGGGAGGGTTGGACGTTGAGCTTGGTATGAGAGCTAGGCTGAGTGTGCTGTGGAGAGAGCCTCATAGTGGAGTTGTGGAGTGAAAGCAGAGCTAGATCTGTGAGAGATATGTGCATGCTACTGATGGCCCAAAGGGTGAGTGTGAGAAGTGAGAGGGCTAGGTGGAAGGGGGTGTGGGTGGCGGTGCTGTCATGTAGGTTGTAGAGGGATACATCTGTATAGTATAGAAGCAATAGAGTTGGGTGCTAGTGTAAGGCTGACTAAGCTATATTTGTCATCATAATTAGTCTAGCTGGTGGATTGGTCCCAGACGTGCAGTAGAAATAGCTAAGTGACATTGAATGACATTGAATGATGAGCCGCCCGTGTAACCTCACCATGCAGTCTAGAGGCAGCACGATGTAGATATATTGAGATGAAGCTAAAGTCATTGTCATTGCATAAATGTTTGCATGTTTTTGTTGGTGGGCAAAGGGCAAAGAAATGAACTCCTGGGAATATATATTGGAAAAGAGAGCATGTATTTTGATAGGCGAGGTAAATCTGCATGCATGCGTGGCTTCTGAATTCCCCTGCATCACATTGTTCAATCATCTGATGCTGGCGATCAATTGTCTGCTGTGTATCAAGGAAACCCCACGAGATGACTATAACCCTGCAATGCACAGACCTATGTTCGGCGCAGTCTTGGAGTCACTGCTTCTAAACTCTACATAGACTATAACCAACATTTTGGTGTGACTGTCTTCTTCCAATACATCTGTGATGTAAGGTGAGGATGTTAAGGATAGCAAAGGCTCATCTTGATTCCCAAGTGTTCACGAGGCAGTGCATGGTTCTGGGAATTATTCTTAAAGTAAAAGTGATGCAATGAAAATAATGTTCTTTTTCACACCATTCTTACCATCAAACTGATTATATGTTCTTATATGCAGTCACTTCTTCTGAAAACCCTACACTTTAAATTGAAGCCATTCCTGTTTCTTACCAAAAGGGCTACTTACAATGAGGTGAAACAATTGCCTCATTACGATTTAGGCAGTATTTCCATGGTAAATGCACGGAAAATGAATCACTGTTACCGCCACTCAGTCAGGCGGATTTTCTGCCTGATTACATGTGGTGGTAGCGGTGTAATTCCACATTTATTTTGGGTCCATTGGCCCAATGTTTTTTTTTTGCAGAATTACAGCAGCAGAATTACTGCCGTTGTAATTTCAGTCAATTCTGCCAATTGTTGGGCATTGAGTGGGAATATTTACCTCGAGGGTTTTGCTGGTGATAAATCTTCCACTAAAAGCCAAAACTCATAGAGCTTCATTATGAGTATGGCGATAAATCTGTGGTAAATCCGAGTGAAACAAATTACTGTTAGTGCCACTTGGTCAGGAGGAATTTCCACCTGATTACAAGTGGTGGTAGCGGTTTAAATACTCATTTATTTTGGGCCCATTGGACACAATGGGGCTTTTTTTGCAGAATTACCATGGAAGAATTACTGCTGTGGTAATTCCGCCAATTCAGCCAATTTGTTGGTGTTGAGCGGCAAGATTTACCTCTGGGGTTTTGCTGCAGGTAAATCGTCCACTCAAAGCTAATACTCATAATTTGGCATAGTGATAAAATTGGAGGTAACACAGTTACCTCCAATTTTAACACTCACCGCCATACTCGTAATGGACACACTAATTTGGCGTAGTGGTAAAATTGGCAGTAACTCAGTTACTGCCAATTTTACCATTTGCCGCCCAAATTGTAATGAGGCCCACCTCTGCAAGGCTTCCTATAAGGCGACTCTGGAACTAGCATGATCAGGAGCCAAGTGCACCGATGACTTTAGTGTTGTGGCTCTTTTGTCTGAAAATGTGAAACATTTCCTCTGAAATGTTGAGGGATGTGAAAATAGTCCTAATGAACGGTATGGACACTGCTATAATGGGGTACGGTAAACTCGGGTTCATGCTCAACAAATATAAATGGTTGTTGATGCTTCATATGCATTGTAAATATACGTTAATGTTGCAATTTCAAATGTTTAAAGGGGAATATAATAGACTTAGGGATTGTTTAGATAAGTGCATAGAGGCCAAATATTAGAACATCAGTGGAAGGAGGTGCAAAGTGCAAATCTTGGGTCCTTGCTGCCTTGGTTACACTGTACTATGAGCCATTTTCTGTTTTCAACTGTCAAATGTGGAGGTCAGCCATGTAAGCCTCCAGGGCTAGAGAACTCCTTCCCTGTAAAGAACTGTGTGCTCTCATAAATAAGCTGATGTTTTTGTTTTTTTTTTAGTATTTATTTTTGTTAGCATTTGGTTAAATACAAACTTTTAGCCACTTATTAATCATAGTTATACAAATAATAAAACCACATAAAGAAATTATTGATGTCACAATAAGCATTGACAATTTTGAATTAAAATTACAAATAAAAAATAAAAGTAAAAATAGACACAGAAGTGAAAGTTCTCTTCCTTCTCTTTCTTTCTTTCTACAAGGTTAAAAATAAGGTTAAAATTGAAATGTTCTGCAGGGCCACTATCCAAATATAGTAAGCCACACACGTCATGACAATGGACTCCACACTGAATATTGCACTCCAAAGTTGATTCCCTGCTATAGACCTGATATCATGCACAAATTCACTATAGCCCACTCAATACAGCGAGCACAGCATCTCACACTGAGTCAGGAGATGTCATGCACTTTCAATGTGCACATTACATAGACGACACAGTCTATCTGGATAGGCCAATTTAATCCATCTCCCTATATGTTTTTGCACAGGGAGTATATTAAATCGCAAATACACTTTGAATATGTGCAACTCAGCAGGGATCATTTTGATCAAATAAGTACAGATTTGTCGCTGAGTAAGTTCCTGCCTGGCATTCATCTGATACATTGTTTTCCTACTTAAGGACTCAATATTAGCCACTATATAGGCCTTGATGTTTTTCCTTTTTAAGATAAGAGAGAAACTATGCAGTTTGAGTATTTCAAAAAGATTGATATCCAGATTGCCTAAATGCACAAGGGTGTCCCTTTCCAACTGCTCCATAAATTCATTAGGGATCTTTCTCTTGTATGCTCGTGCCATAATGCCATATAGACTCTCGGTTTCAATCGGTGTACCAAGTATCTCCATGTACAGTTTACACCGCTGATTAAACGATATTGTCCTAATCGATTGAGTCCCAAGCTCACAGTGAATGCCCTCCACCGGAACAGAAGAGGGAACCCCTTGTATTGACCGCAATAATTGGGATTCCAATCTATCAATACAATTAATACATTTTTATGGGAGAATTGAAGAGCCATACAGAATCAATGGGAGAATATTCTTCCTATAAATCTCAACCAATCCCTCTATATTATTGCCACCGTTATTGCATATAAATCGTCTGATCACCAGCCACTTCTTCATTGTCTTTAGAGTCATGTACTCTGTGTACTTGTCTGAGGACAGGGGGCTATAGAACATTACTCCTAGGAATATATAGCTGTCTATGACTTCCAGTGTCTCTCCGCCGTATCTCCACTTGAATGTGCTCTTCGGATTTTTCTTTTTACCTAATATAATCACCTTGGTCTTTGTGCTATTCACAACTAGATTGTTTGCCTATGTGTACACAGGCAGAGCACCCAATAATCTCTGTAAGACCAATTGGTGTGCGGTCCATATATGACTGTGTCATCGGCATATCCAAGCCAAGGTAGAGGGACAGCCCCAATTCGAGAGGGAACATTCTTAACCCCTTCAATAGAGGGGCCCATGTCAGCAACATACAGTTTATATATATATTTTTAATTTTATTTGCAACATCTAGTTTCTTACAAACTTGTGTTACAGTACATCGTCAATTCACTTCTATCATAATTACAAGACCGTTTAGATTTTTTAATACCTCAGAGCAAGACTTTGTCCAGAAAGTTTATCACTGAACAAGTTAGATGGAACGAGCTGCCACTCAATATTCGATACCACAGATCTTCCATCATTTCATTTACTGGCTTAAATTTGATCAAGTGGATTGATCTCACCTCCTTTATTGCCACACATTCGGTTATCAGGTGTTTTACTGTCTCATCTTGGCTTTTACAATGCCGACAAGCTGCATTAGTATTCTCTGCTAATTTCCTTTTTACCGTCATATAATTTGTCTTATAGAGATTCAATCTAAGTCTAAGAAATCTGCCCCTGTGATATCTCTACGGGAATTGGCATAAGTACTTCGGCATTTTATCCACCTTGTTCTTTGTAGGTCCGAGATCCAGTGCTGTCGACATCATGTCATATTTTTCCAAATTTTCGATCCACAGCCATTCTTTCAACAGTCTTCTCGCAGACTGCGGCCGATTTAACAAGGTGTCCATTGAAATGTTCGCATTTAACATGATGGTTTTCACTTTCTCTGACCAGTTTAGTAATAAACCAGTATAGTGATGTGTCTCTCCTAGATTTAATATTCTATAAGCAGGTTCTGGCTCCGACATTTCAATCTTTCGTAATAGTGACAGGGATTTCCATAATACTGTTCCATAAAGACTTTCTAGTGCTAATTCAGGGGGCAAGATGGTCATTGAAATGTTTTTTGGCAACCGCAGGGCATATCGCCAAAGTAGGCCTTCTATTTTAGACCAGATTTTTAGGTCTATGTTCCAACCTGCTTCTGAACCGTAAATTATTGTGGGGATTACCTTCTGGAGGTAGAAAATTCTCAGTGGTATCATTGAGAATTTTCCACATAGGGCATGTAATCTAGAACCTTGTAAGGCGAGCATTCTTGTTCGGTGGATAATATCCTGCACCCAGCTCCTTTCGCATATCGAGATATTAATCATTATTCCTAGGTAGCGGATTTCTGTCACTTCTTCAAGCTGCTTTTTGTCAATCCACCATTTAAAGATCTTTTTTTTGTGCCAGGCGTACATCCAAACTTCATAATTTTTGTTTTTTCCACATTAATGACCAGTTAATTATCGGTCATGTAGGAATCTAGCTCTGACAAAAGCCGCTGTAGCCCTATTCGAGTCCTATCAACCAACACTATGTCGTCGGCATAGATAATGCAGTTTATTGGTTGACCATTGACTTTAGGAGGGAAGCAGTTGGCACCTGCAAGTGCTATTGTAATATCGGCAATATAAAATTTGAACAGGGTTGCGGCTAGGGGGCAACCCTGTTTCACCCCTCTGGTTGTAGTAATTGATTTTGACAGGTCACCTTCTGCGTTTAGCCTTATTCTGATTGTAGTGTCAGAATGTAGAGCCTTGATAGGGAGTAGCAGAGAATTAGGGCACTTTCTATTTTCTAACTTTGCCCATAGTTTTTCACGGTTTATAGAATCTAATGCTTGTTGTAAGTCAATAAATGCCATGAATAGCTGTTCTTTTTTTCTTAGGGCTTCGAGTTTTAATAGGTTCATTAGGACGAGATTATTCTCTGTTCCTACACCCTTACAGATTATATAAAAAGTGGGACAATCTGCACCCTGGTTTGAGCCCTGTATTAGTAGGTATTTCATTTGTGCAATCACCCTGTTGATACAGCCGGAGAGAAACCGTGATGTCTGTATACAGTGCCCAGACAAAGTAGAGCTAGGAGGTATCAATATTCCAGCAGACTAATTTAGCCCAGAGCCGATTGCGACAAATAGAGTTAAAGGCTTTGGAGAAATCTACAAAACATAAGTAGATATTCCCGTAATCAGCATCCCGGCACTGGCTAATAATCGTTTGCAAAGTACAAAGGTTGTGCAATGTACCAAACGATTCACTAAAGCCCATTTGAAATTGAGATAACAGTCTTCTAGAAGTTGCCCAAGCTACCAGTCTTCTTTGTATAATACTGGTGAACATTTGTGAGCTAACATCTTGCATAGCCAGAAGTCTATAGTTATTCATATAATTTCGATCCCCCCTTTTAAATACAGGAATCACGGTGGATTTAAGCCAATTTACATGGAGTAGTCCCATTTTAAGAATACGTCGGAAGAGATTAGACAGTGCCGTGGCCCAAAATTCCGGGTCAACCTTGAACACAGGGTTCGTAAGCATGTCAGGCCCTGGGGCTCTAGAGCCATTAAGAGATTTGATAGTAAAAGTTATATTTTCGGCTTCAAATGTCTGCTCTAAGTCCTTACTATACACAAATATGCCTGGTAACTGTCTGATCCACGATGTATTATATAGTTCTAAAATGGCTTCCGTCCATCTTTCACTATTGATTACATTATTCTCACAGCCCTTTAACCCATTGGCAAAGGAGCATAGACCAACAGTTTCGATCATGATTGCTTCTCAGCAATTGGAAAAGGCCTTTCGAATCTGCGTTATTCCTTGAAAATCAATGATTCCTACGCCAATTTTTGTATTAAGATGATGTGTGCTACTTATGGCATGTTACAATAAAAAAAAGTGTACTGAACTTTCTGATGTGATAAGCAACATTTAGGAATATAGCCACGGATTGTTCTGCACCAGGCCTCTACGAGGAGGCCTGTGCAGCAAAAGGGGTATCCTGTCGGCAAAGCCAAAAGTTGTGGTTTTGCCAACTGTTGTCTGTGCTGTGGCAACCTACTGAAGCGGTAGCTACACAACTAGTATGTGCAATGAAGTTACATACTCACTAACACTGATCATGGTCTGACAAAATCGTAAGCTCCCACCTGCGGTGCAACACTGTGGAATGTCTGCCAACATACACTATTCTTTGCTAGCATTAAAATGTGGCAGCAAGATCTGTGCAGTAATTGTATTCTTTCTTTTATCAAACGTATCCCTGTGTCCACCTTTACTTGCCAATCTGTCTCACAGTGTACCAAAATAATATGTACTGCTAGATCCGAGAGTAGTATATTTTGTTTTTCGTCACAATCTCTGCCCTTGGGATTTCTCAATTACGTCTGGACAGCCCAGAATATAGGGCAAAGAACAGGACAAAAGAAAAGGCGGTGTAAATAAATATATCATGTTTCTAGTCACACAGTTTTTGTCACTGATAAGCGAAGTAAATTGTTCCCACGTCGAATTTGGATACAGATATAGGCAGCCGGCAGATATACACATTTATACAACAGCAGGTGTCTTATTTCTTGGCATATGCAAAACCGCCTTCAGCAACACGTAGCGGGGCTGCTCGGCTTTGGGATTCTTATCGATTTAGTTCATGGCCTTGCTACAGGATTTATGTAACAAGCGATGCCATGTTAAAGTCTTTGTAACAAGGAATGCATGTCCAGAACATGATGGATACTCTGTCTTTCAGGAGAGATTCACATACTTCCCAAGCTGCGATTCATCAAACTAGTGTCCAGCGTCGTCACGCGCAGAGCCTCTCAGCCGTGCAGAATGTTCGAGGCGAATCTCGGGCTCACAGAGCGAGTTGCGTAGCTCTGAGGAACGCAGGAATTCGGAATTCTTTTTTTCCGGACACTTTCATTTTATTTGCATTTCACTAAAGGTAGCAGGATGCGGGTGATATGACGTAGCGAGAACGGCACTGTCTTTGTCAACGTCGATGCTCACGTTCAGGCAGACCGAAGGCGCGCGTTGTGATCAATGATATGCAAATGCACCGAGATCACTCATTTTTTAACACCACATTCGTTAAAGGCGGACACGTTTCTTCGTGTCTATGCCAAGCCCTTGTCACCCTCTGCATATCATGGTCACTAGCGGAAGTCCATCTGCAGGGCGGCTGAAATGATAACCGTTCTCGGCTACTTGAGAAGTTGTTCAGAGTGATGTAAGGTCAGGCCCTCAATCCACACCGCCCACCGCACATTATGGTCGATAATGTTCTAGAATTGTGTATCCATGCATATTACTCCCAGAGCAGCATTCTTTATGTGATGTCTAATGCCTAATATTGAGATTAAAAAGAGTTCTGAAAGTAATAGTACAGATAAGTATTTCTCCCAAACTTGAGCAGAACCACATCCGTTTCCAGAAGCAACTCAAGACCTTCCTTTTCGCTTCCACTTTCTCTCTTCCCCTCCCCTGCTGATGCACATGGCTGCTCCGCGCACTGGGCACCTGTTTGCATGTTCAGTTGCCCTCGCACTGCCTGCGGGCTCCACAGCACTTGAGGGTTTGTATCTGCATCCCTACAGTCCCTTCTCTCTGCACTTATCAGCCACCCGCTGGCTGCACTTATGAGTTAACTGCACTTCCTCCTTGCACTCCCCCCTGGCTCTTCTCCACTTCTATCTTCCCCGCACTTGCACAACCTTTATATTGTCCTCCCTTTGTTTCCCCCTCCTTATCTTGTCACGTCTAGAAACACTTGTGTACTGGCGCATTATAAATTTCATATCATATCATATACCATCAGCATAAGCCTTCTAGATTTTGCTTTTATTTTCCAACTATCTTTATAGTAGTAACAATAGTAATAATAATTCAGTAAAAAAACTTTGTTAAAGGGACGTTATGGTTAAGTTGCGCTACTAAAAACCTATGAATTTCACTAAAAAAAACGTTGTTAATGGGACTTTATGGTTCCAAGTAAAACCGAAAAACCCTTGAAATGCGCCAGTTATGGTAAGCTAAGCAACCATAACTCCCACCACCACCGTCCACTGTTGAGACTAACACCCAGGACATCAAAGATGACATCACAAATATCATTAATGACATCACTGATGACATCACATGTGCATTTACTTTTCATACAAAGGGTTGTGAATGTAATGTTGACAAAAAAGTATCAGGGATTATTGGGAGATGTGTAATAAACTAAATACTTCATCACGCAATGTAGTGTTCTAAAGAAAATTCCATTGCAGTGTTCTTTCTAGTACAAGAACCTGTACGGAACCTGTACGTCATGACCAGTAGCCGTGACCAGTAGCCACATTGTGCGGATCATGACCTTATACCATGACCCCGACATTCTGCCCAGTCCCCATGGCTGCAGCCTACCCCTCAGTCAATAAACATATACCGCAACGTTTTTTAACTACTTTACGACACGTGTGTAATATTCGAAAAAACACTCCCACATCTCGTCACATAACCAATCCTAGTGATATTGCACACCTTTCTGGATGACGTTCCTCTCCAGCGTAGCCAAATGCGCCCATAAGCACCTATGTGCCGTCACGCAGAACCCGCAAATGAACACACAGCGACGTACAACGTAGCACGTTACATTTTGAAATAATAAACTATTTTTTAAGGGAAAACATTAACAATTTTAGAATTTGTAAAGTACTTTAATTTCACAATAAACTGTCCGAGACCATCAGACTATTCCCATTTGCAATCCAATAGTAAGTTTGTTTGTTCGGTCGTCATCGAAAATTTTAATCATGAGCCACATGTTGATCTTTTTGCATACACAAAGTATTTGCTTTCGATAAAGCAACCGCTTCGGTTGCACAGTGATTTCCAAGACATCGGCATGAACTTTGGACTACACCACCATAAAAGATGTTATGTTACTCCTAATGGCCACTCCAGTGTATGGACAAATGGGGCCGGGCCGGTCATCCCACAATACAGTCACGGTTAGACAGCCGGTCACGAGTACGTGCATCTGGCGTCCAAAGAACCCATCACTTGGCATTTGGAATCCATGACAATCACAGTACGGCAGAATGTAGCTGTTCGGAAAACGTAACAGAAAATATATATCAATAATCAATCTTTACCAAACAATTGCAACAAATACAAAAAGAAAGTGGAAACTGATACACAAATCGATGGGTCATACATGACATTTTAAAGAAATGATAGCGTTGCACATGGGTGAACTTAAGAATAGCCTACAAACAGTGAGAATCTGCACTCTCCATAACTTAAAAAAAAATGACAACGACACAGAAATATAGTACCTCAGTTATAATGCCATAATTATTGTTCTGGTAATAACAAATTAAAACTTGTTCCAGTGTAGAGTCGTCAAAAGTAAACTTACACAATATTTACCGTCTCGATTGTCTTTGTTAAAGCCAGACAGCGAGGTCCTTGCAGCAAAGGATCTTCTTCAACTGATATTACACGTGTTTTACAAACGTTTTGAATACATAACCTTATCAAATGGTATTTTTCCCAAACTTGCACTCCCTGCATTCTTACTGAATTTTCCCTTTCGCTCAAGGTCAGAAAACAATTGACCCTTATGGGTTCAGTCGGATGCGTGAGCCTACTGAGCTCGCAACCACAAAAGCAAAGCAAGTGAACTTCACTAAGAATGCAAATATATTCTGACTTTTCAACAACATGTCTCAACATATTAATGAGAAGCCGTAATCTTAACTTGCAGACCCGCTGTTTCAATCAAACACTGCAGGTGGCTGCCTCAGATTTCAAACTCTACGACTCTACATACCGTATGACTTAGATGACAAGAAAACACCACTTTTTGGCTTCCTGCTGCCACACCCATCCCAGCCTCATTAACCCTCACCTTCCGATACAATATTTCATAAGTTTAATAAGTGCAATGTTGTGTTGTTTTATATGTGTTACCGGCGATGTCCGCGTACACCAAAACACAAATGAAAGATGGCGGGTGCAGCGACAGAATATGACGCACTTCACACTGTTCAACACCCAATCAGTGAATGCGCCACATGTCTGCGAACATGCCGCTAAGGATTAGCCAATCAGTATCTTGTTCGCGGAATGAACAGGGAAGTGTGTACGCAGAGCGGACATAGATATCACTCATTTTTTCAGACGTACTTTTTGTTATTTTAAAGAAAAGTACTGGACGGATTGGCACCAAATTTACAAAAGCACTGTTTTGGGACCAAGGTCCTGCTCCTGCCGCAAATTTGGTGAAAATCCGTCTAGCCGTTTGGGCTGTAGACGTGCGCAAACTTTTTCCCGCATTCAGTCTATGGGAAAAAAAGACCACCACTTGCAACAAAAATTCACAGTGGCCCATACACTTTTTTTGCAAAAGTTCAGGGGGAGCAGAGTTATAAGCAGCCCAAACAGTGCTCTTCCTATGGAAACAGCAACTTAACCATAACTGCACGGCCACTACTGTAATAATAATAATAATAATAATAATAATGTATGTACATAGTACTTTCATCAAATGGCTTAAATAGAACCAGGGTTGTTGCTAGGTCTGGAAAAGATCTGGGGCAATGCTAATTTTGGGACTGTCCAGACTCGGGGCTAGATAGCCTTTTTGGTTGCAACCCCTCAGCTTCTTTCCAGGACTACATCCAAAAGACCTGGGGTTATAGCCCCCTTACCCCCTCTAAAACGCCTGTGCATAGAACACTTTTATATAAAACTATTATCCAACTGGATTTGACACTCGTTAAAAAACCTCAGCAGTTAACGGCTGATTTGACCCTTTTTGGGATTGTAACCTGAGACCTACAGATCACCCTAAGATCTCAGAAGCAAGTGATTCACCTGCTGGACCATCTTACCAACTTCATAAGAGCAAAGTAGCGAAATGGCTATCTGCCTGGGTAATCTTATGATTTCTTCATCTGGACAAGCATTGGGGCATGTCGGGCTGTTGAAGTGGTGACTGCTGTTTTTACCATTTATTCATATTTTTTTTCTAGCAGATTAGTACAAATGTTCCCTAACAATTGTGAAATTGCCCTACCTTCCTTTTGTGATTATGGAGAAAGCTGCGGTTTGGAAAAACGTCTATCCATGGAACCTTTTTACTTTGTAATAATTGTTTTGAATGACAATCTCACCCCGAAATATCAGACAAGTAACAGACTGTTTTTAACATGAACAGTCTGTTTTATTTAAAATAATAAATCAAGAAATTGGAGACCAGCTGCTTGTTTACGGAAAAGAATGTATAACCTGTCTACTATTGTCTCATGTTTGTTTGTATCACACTACAATATCTGACATTTTAGTCACGACAATATCCATGCATATATATGTATACAAATATGAATAACTGGTCTAGCCAAAAATAGGAGTTTCTGAGGATACTACCAACTCAACGTAAAGAAGGAGAATAATTATATTTTGTACTCATTACATTGTGACAGCAACCCATGGTGTCTAATAAGAAAGAGATATCATTTTCAATGAAAGTGACAAGTTGTTTTGTACATGGATGACAGTCTAAGGAAACCGTTTTTACATCTGCACCATAAAGAAGGCTTTTGAGAATGAATTAGGTTTTCCTGTTGAAGTATATTTTATTTCATGTATTTACTTGTATTCGGCATAAAACCATAAAAGGTGCAACACAGCAATCAAAAAGTGCAAATTGATTATAATGCAAGATACAATCCATAATAAATATACATAAAAATACATTACAAACACAATTAAAAGAATTGCTAAAAAAACATGAGTACATGATTACGTTTTAGGGTCAGCACGACCATCAATGTAATTTATGGATTATTTGCGCCAAAAAAAACGGGATGTGTGCGCCATTCTGCCCGCAAATCCCTATTTAACAAATGGGGATTTGCGGGCAGAATGGCGCACAAATCCCGTTTTTTTCGGCGCAAATAATCCATGAATTACCCCCCATATTTCTCAACAGGCAGGACGAGAGAGAGTGTGTACTCGCAGCCCCCAAGAGTGAAGGTGGGTTTAGGTTTACAGGGCCAGGGTCACCCTACAAGTCATTTAACCCCTCTGTCCACAATTGGTCCTCAAAGACATCATGACCCCATTATTATCAGACAAGCAGAGGGGTAGAACATGTTTGCACCCCCCACAGCTGTGGACTCTGTAAGACAACTTACGAATTAGACTATGTTACATGTGTGCACATTTTATTTGCTTTTATTTGTTGGCACCCCACTAACCATGCTTGATGGATGAATGTGGACACTCTGAAAACGGCGTCCTTATCATCCGATCTTTTGCAGAAGTCCAGAGCGTTGGGTATTGTGCGTATATACCCACTGCTCTTAAAATGGGCATGAGGTAGAGTACTCTCCATCCTTGTGTCGATGGGCATAAAAACATAAAGTGAGCAACAGACGCCTCACTTCTACTGCAGTGTGGGTGTGAAACCAAATTCCGTTCACTCCAAGACATTCTAAATGTGGCTAGCTTCAGTGTGCCCAAACGAGAATTCATGAACAATGCACAAGCAAATGGTGGATCAATAAAATCAAGGTATTTCTTGTAGCCAAATTCACTTTTGATTCTTAGGTAGTTAGTGGCCAATGTCAGTGAGCTACAAGCTGCAAGCATGTTCTCCCTGTTCCTGTCCAGCATTAAGCTGGCTTTAACTCTGCCCAGCACAGTTTTATCAATCTGAGTGGTGCATGACCATAACTCTTCCTGATTTTGGTTGCACAGACCTTTTTGGACATGGGCGATCAATGGCAGATTCAACCTGCCTTCTAGGCTCAATAAATGTGTTAAATGATTCCTAAAATCCAGAAGATATGGAGCCTGCCATAGCCGTAGCCATTATAAAATAGGTTTTCTTGCTGCAATGACATCAATAGGACACATGTCAATTTCCAAAGGCACTAACGCATTAGGCATGTCCTGTGGTAGAATGAGAAGTTACTTTATCAATTTGTTTTGTGTGGTTGCCACCATCTTTACATTTGTGAACCCCCAAAGCTCTGCTTCAAAAAGGGCTTTGGCTGTGGCCTGTTTCGCATATAAGTCCAGGGCAGGTCTTGTTAAACCACTACCATGTTTTCTGAAGAATGCACAAATCCCACTGCTGTATTTCTCCAGTGTTACTGAAGATTTTACCACCTGGCTGGTCCAATATCTGTTTTCATGAAAGCGTAACCCAAAATAGTGATATGAATCACCTTGCTCCAGGGTGGTGCCCTCTACCCCGGCTCCAAATTTCTGATGCTTCCCAAATTTGGGCTTGAAGACCAGGGTCTTGGTTTTGTCGATATTCAAACTGAGCCTCAGCTGCCCACACTTCCTCATGAAGGACACTAGAGACTGTCTCAGCCCCATGGGGGAGGTGGACAGACTTACAGCATCATCCGTGAGGAAAAGAGCGGGGTACCTATTGTGGCCCAGTTTTGGGGGATCCTTGCCTTCCAAAGGTAGGGTATTAATTACCCCTCCATATATATACAAAACAGCAGAGGGGCCAAAACACACCCTTGTCCGACTCCTTTGGTTAAATGAAACTGAGCGGTGACCTCACCTTCCAACCCAACTCGGACAGCTGCCTTGTTGTTCCTATACAGAGACTGGATAATACTAACCAAGCTTTTAGGCATATTTCTCTTGCTAAGTACTTCCTATAGGATATCTTCGGGGGACATGGTTGAATGTTGTCCTCAGGTCCACTTAAGTGGCATAAAGTTTCAGTTTAATGAGGACAGCATGACAGCATGCTTCTGGATGAAGATGAAAGGGCACTCTGGTCGAGAGTGCCCTTGCTGCACTGCAAGTCTACCTGTAAGGTGCTAATGGTCTAATTTTCACCGACCCAGGACTGCATGTGCTTCCAAATAACTTTAGCAAAAAATGTACCTGCGCTGTCTAACAGGGAAATACAGTGCTCATTTGCCAGAATTTCCTTCCCCACCTTTTTGCAGATAGGCACTATCTCTGCTAGGCTCCTGGAATCAGGGACTGAATTTGTATTAGCACCTGCTTTAAAGAGTTTCCAGAGGACCGGGCCCAGATCAAAGATTCCTCTCCACAAATGGTTAATAGCAGTTTATCTGACCCCCCCGCCTTGCCAGCCTTCAGTGCCATGATGGCAAATTCCACATCTAGTATAATAAAGTATAGCCTATTCTCTACGGCCAAGGATGGCAGATATTCTTGGCTCTGGACTTCAAGGTCCCATACCACCTCCATATAAGGCACAAAAATGGTTTAGCCAAGCTTCACCAGTAATTCTACACTGGAGGTTAAAATCCTCTATACCTGTCACAAGTTTCCAAAAGGCAATGCTATCCCCGCTATCCAATGCTGCTGCAAGATGATCCCATTTATGTTTAAGTTAATTTTATTTTTGGGAATGTTGTGATCTTCTTATTCTGAGACCTCTTAGTGCAAAGTAGTTTCCCATCAACTGGAGATCCCTGTTCCAATGCGACCACCAGGGCCTACTTTGCAGAAGTGCATTCTTGATCATACCACTCAACCTTAGTTATTGCCCTGTGCTTAACTTGGAAGATGGGATAGGTTATAAGAGGAACAGTATTTTTAAATATATTCTGGAAATCTTGAATGATCTTCTGGTCTTGAGCTCCACCAGTGCAAACATTGTCTACACAAGTCAGCACTACCTCATAGAGGCAAGGTCTGACATTGTTGTGATCTAGTTTTGCCCATCTAATGCTCCTCTGGACATGGACAATTATGGATAAGGACTGGTTTCGGGCAATGTATGCCAGAGTTGATTTGCACACAGAGCCGATCATAAGAGCAACCTTCAGGGGCCTATCATCGCTTTCATGCATTACCAAGATCTCACATGTAATGATTTATTTCCAGACCCCGGCTGATATAAAGATGTAGTCATTCAGTGTTCAACCCCTAGATCCCAGAAATGTATTAGTGGCTGGTTGGTCGCCAGTAAAACACCATATTACATGCTCTTGTCTCAAGGTCATGCAGTACCCTAATGTTATCAATTGCTAATAATGTATGTGTTTTCTTAGGTGTGGAGGCTACTAGAGGCAGTATGTTGCAGGTCTCATCTTGGTCTTCCCATATCCCCTCAAGCTCTTGCACGGGTTCCAATTCAAGTATATGAGCATTTCTACCTAGTTGAACCCTTTATTCTGGAGAGCAAATACTCCTTTATGCATTATATTTTTGCCTGAACAGGAGATAATACAATTGAAATGCAAAAGCATCAGCAATCTAATTTCAATTGTATTGTCATTAGGAGTCGATTTAACAAAGAATCCATCTAATCCTTCAAAGTTACTTGGAAAAATTATGGACATTATTTTCTTGGGAATGAAAGTGAGAAAATATTCATAATTGTTCTGTTATGTAAACTATGTTGTTCATTATCTGCAAATCTGTGAGGTACATTGTACACTTCACTGGTATACCCAGGTCCAATTTGTTCCTGTAAAAACCCAGCAAATTCATTAATAAGTTGTTACTTTAACATCTTACACTTTATCAGAGCTTTGCTCTAAATTCCAACATTATTACAAGAACTGGATCAGGGCACAGAAGACAGACGTCCATAATGCTAACTGGGGGTTGCTCTTCAGCATGCTCAAACAGTAATTTATATTTATTTGCATTTTTAAAGCCCGCAGGCATCGAGGCGCTGTTACAGGAATTGTTTTTTTTAAGTTGCGTAATTGTTTTTTTTTAGTCTTTGTTACGTATTTATAACGCGCTTAAACACCCAGAGGTTTCTAAGCACGGACCCGGGGATCGAACCTGTGTTGCTTCAAGTTGTCTTGCTTCCAAGGCGTACACGTTGCCGCTGAGCTATCCTAACACAGCATTCTGGCAGCTTTATAGGCATCATTTATGTGAAAAAGAAGCAGTGGAAATGAATCCTATAAGTGAAATGGAATGGATTAAATACAGTAAGTAACTCTATGTTATGAATGAAAGAATGAAGTTGTCTGACATTTCAGATAACCCTGAATATTTATCCAGTCAGATGCCCTTTGATTTAGAGGATACAAAGGTTGTCATTGGTAAGCTGATGGCTTCTAGGGCTCCGGGTACGGACCACATTGCTAACGTGGTAATTAAGCACAAACCTTTTCTCTGGACTCTTCTGTTTCTGAAGGTGTTTGTCTCTGTTTGGCACAGTGGTAACATACCAACTAGCTGGAAAAAATCCATCTTGGTACCTGCTCAAAAAAGTGTGAAAGGAATCCACTCATAATTATAGACTTTTGGCTATGATTGATATGAGTTAAAATACAACAGATGTCCAAAACCTTGTGGATCTCTCCCGTCCCCTGCACACCCAATAATTATTGTAAACACAACCAAAAAGTAATATGTTTTTGTAGGTTCAAATCATAGTACAAAAAATAAATATCAAAAGTTACATTTCAAAAATTAGTATAAAACACTCTTGTGATGTATTTCATAGACCAATTTATGGTAAAAAGGAATGTTCCGTTCTAGTTTTCATTAACATTCAACCAAAGTGCATTTCATATTCAGTGCCAACTTTTGTGCTTTGTCTTGTTTTAACATAACATGGATAAACAAATGCAAATCATTGATATCAGACAATTTTTCTTTCCTTCAATAATACTTCTTACGATCATCCGATATTAGATTGTGTGTCTCTACGCGTTTCAGGGTTTTATATCCCCTTCTTCAGGAGTTGTCTATCCTTTTTCATGTGCAGTTAACCCATCTATAACAAATAAGTAAATAGGGTATTATCACTCTTCTATTAAGTTTACATTTTCTGTTTCTATCTGTCATTCATTTTCATCTCATAATCACCTGTGTTTCTTCTTCTAGTGATCGTTTCTGAATATAAAATGCACTTTGGTTGAATGTTAATGAAAACTAGAACAGAACATTCCTTTTTACCATAAATTGGTCTATGAAATACATCACAAAAGTGTTTTATACTAATTTTTGAAATTTAATTTGTGTTATTTAATTTTATACTATGATTTGAAAACATATTACTTTTTGGTTGTGTTTACAATAATTATTGGGTGTGTAGGGGACGGGAGAGATCCACAAGGTTGTGGACATCTGTTGTATTTTAATTTAGTAACACAACCCAGTGTCAGGGTTATTTTGTCTCCCCGGCACCCCATTACCAGTAGAGATTCTAAAGATTGAAAATCATCGAGTGAAATAGGAGTGCTCTAGGACTACTTAGATTGAGTTCTTTGATTGATATGAGTGCCAACATGTTTTCATCCCTTTTACTCCAGATTGTCAATCACTAGGAGGGTGCGGGCAAAATCTCTTCTGCAATGTAAGCACACAGGAATTTGGTCTGGTTAGACAACTCTTGATAACATCTGACCTCTTCATAACATTATGGCTGATACACACAGGAATTTTGAAGAAGCAACTCCATCTCTGCTTTATTAACTACATAGGGGCTTTCAACTGTGTGGTCAGGAAAGTCACAAATTAAGAAAACTGGGGATGGATTCTACTATCTTGCACGTTATTAAATCTAAGTACATGGGAACCATGGACCTGGTCTGACTAGATACTCAAGGCAACATGTCAAGACCCATTTCCAACAATCTTGGCTTGAAGCAGGTCTTTGTTGTTGCCCCAGTGCTTTATAACTTTTATGTTGCCGATCTGGGCCAGGCATTAGCTATTTGCCATAATTTCCCCACAGAATCAGCCAGGAGCCCATTGGATGGCTCTCTTACGCAGATGATATGGTTGTGATGGACCACACACCTGTGGGTTTGCAACAATCTTTGGCCACCATTAAGATGTATGCAGATTCCAACAAACTAAAGATAAACTTTGGAAAAACTAAGGCCATGATCATAGGCAAAGGGAAAATCAAAATAATCCTTATAGATGACAACTTGGTTGTGAGACCTTAGAGATAGTGGATTCATATACCTATCTGGGTGTTCCAATTAAGAACCTCCTCAAACAAGATGGTAGGGAGGCAGGAAAATAATATCAACAAGGAACCTTATTTGTGGTTTTATCATGAGGACGGGGCGTGAGGCACTGTATCGATGTTAAAGAAGATTCACATGTTGGCTAGATCATTTTGAGGGGAAAATCTGGAGGGAAGTACTGAGAATTCCTGTAGCAGTTCCAATAGAAGCCATTAGATCTGAACTGGGACTCATCTCACTAGCCTGATTAATGGAAAATCCAATGCTGCAAACTCTACGTGAAAATCTTGTGAGGTTGTTCCGATAAGATCTCTCTACTGGGATTCTTAACAAATGACAAAGTGGATAATCAGAATAAGGGGAGAATGCTTGGGATTAGAAAAGATGGTCAAGGATTTCCTGAAAGCAGTCGATATGCAGCCTCCAGAATAGTCTACCCAAGGAATCTTACTTAAACATTTAAAGAGAAAAGCAGAAGAACGGGACATTTTAAAGAATATTGAATCCCTTAATAAGAACAAGTGCTATATAACCTATGTAAATCAACATTTTGATTTGAGTTAAGCCACACTCCTACTTAATAAATGTATGTGTTGAAGATCTCAGGTTTTTCATATTATATCTTAGGTTAGATTATGTTGGTGCCTGGCAAGGCATGAACAAAGAAAACTGGAAATTAAGTTATTGCAATGTGGTGTGTGAAACAGCTGGACACATATTGA
Organism: Ambystoma mexicanum; assembly: GCF_040938575.1. Lineage (NCBI taxonomy): Eukaryota > Metazoa > Chordata > Amphibia > Caudata > Ambystomatidae > Ambystoma > Ambystoma mexicanum. Next base: position 1,440,324,874 of record NC_090921.1, read on the forward strand.
CTAATTGCAGAGCTACTGAAAAATTGTATATGAAGAGCTATGAAAACTTTATCACTACCACTGATCGAGTGTCAGATCAATTTTGGGCCACTTTGTACTCAGGTGACTCTCTGTTGATTACTGCATCAGTTTACCATGCATGGAAAAGCGTTTTTGGGGTTTTATGATGTCAAATGAATTGGTTTAATATGAAATTATTTTTAGCTAGATTTTGAGCTGTCATATTGTATTTGATATTATTATGTTTTTTTTTTAGATTTGGTATCATTGTATTTCCTTTTGGTTTTCTTGATAGTGTAAAATGTTGTTTTCAGCGGTAAACAGTTAATACATTTTTTTTAAAGTGTTACTGTCAGAAACAAAAATGTCATACACAACATTAGATTCTTGGACAACTGGTTTTAGCAAGGTTTCCTTTACAGGACCTGTCCTCCCTACAGTTACTTACCTTGTAATCAGGGTACCCCAAAATACTTCAGATTGCTGTTAGGGATTTAATTACCCCAGTAATAAAAATCAAACCGAAAGAGCCGAAATAGAATGCAGGCGATATGATTTTTTTTAATAACACAGCCTAGGCCCACAGTTATCAAAAGTACATTCAAAAGTATTAGAGAAAATGGCTGGTTTTATAGCAGATTACAGAAGAGGAATGACAACAAATGTTACCGGTTATTCACATTTTCCACACCTTTGACTGGACATCTTAATTTGCCCTAAAGGTGAATCTATACACTACCTAACTCTATTGGCTCATTCCATCATCGTGACCGGATCAAGATGTCAGTTTATTATTTAATTGACAGTGAGATCATCTCCTTTCCCATGGTGCTGATTGGATGGAGCTCTTTAGAGTTCATATCAGCTCTGCCATTTGATTGTCGGTTGTTTCACGAGGAGTATGTGTGAAGTGAGTGACTGAGAAAATTTCAACCAATCCCTAAGTGAGATGTGACTGTGTGACAATGAAATTATAACTTTTACATCCCCTTTGACATTGACCTAATCGGTTGGCACTGTCTTACCGTTCCCATCATTGTGAACTGTTCATTGCCAATTCAACTTGTTGGAAACACTACTTACGTTTCTCATGATTCCATTTGACCTGCTTCTGTCCTTATGAGATGGGGGCTTGGTTGCTGCAAGCTGCATTCTCCCACAATAAGATGAATTTGATATATATATATAACACAGTAGTGGCTGTGTAGTTATGGTTAAGTTGCTGTTTCCATAGGAAGAACACTTTTGGGCGGCTTAGAACTTTCCTCTCCCTGGACGAATCCTCACCAAACTTTGCAAATAAAGTATATGGCCCACTCTGAATGTATTTGCAAAGTCTGGTGATGTTTGGCCCAGGGGGGGCAAAGTTATAGGGGGGGTCCCAAAATGTTTGTTTTTCCCATAGACTGAATGGGGGAAAACTTTGCGCACGCCTACAGGCCAAACCGCTGGACGGATTTGCACCTAATTTGAGGCAGTAGCAGGGGCTTGGCCGTGAAAGTGTGCTTTTGCAAATTCTGTGACAATCCATCCAGTAGTTCCCTTAAAAACGATCAAAAAGTATGTCTCTAAAAATTAGTGATATTTATGTCCTCTCCGCGGTCACACTTCCCTGTTCGCTCCGTGGAGAACATTGCAATTGGCTATTCCGTGGCGTGCTGCCCACGACCTTGTTGCGCTTTCACCGATTGGTTGTGGCACAGCGTGAAGTGCGTCGTAATCTTTCTATACGTCCGCCAGGTTTACCTTGTTTTCTGTTGAACGCGAACATCGGCACTAACATACCTAAACGAAGAAGGCACCAATGCACTTATAATACTTATGGAACACTGTTTTGAAAGGTGAGCATTAATGAGACGTGGTAGTAGAAAGTCAAACATTGAAGTATTCTTGTTAGCACTGTCATACGGTACAGTGGGACTTGCTACTCGTACTAAATGAACTTACTGCGTCCATTTTACAATACATAAACAACATTACTGTGGTCAGACTGGCGGGAATCTGAGGCAGTCACCTACCCTATTTCGTACACACAGCCCTTCTGCACGTGTACGCCAGTAGCGGTTCTCATAAATAGACACTGATATGTTGTTGCAAAATGAGAATGTATTTGCATTCGGAGTGAAGGCCACTGCATTTTCTCTTTTTAACACAAGCTCAGTACAGCCGAATATTTGTCGACACCCATAAGGGTCCCTTGTTTTTTAACCTTGAGGTACAGGGAAAGAGTAGAAAGAATGTAGGGAGTAATAGTTTGAAAAAGATATCGTTTGATAAGGTTATGCTTCAAAAACGTTTGCACCGACCATGAGAAATTAGTTCCCGAACAGGCAGTCTTCCACATACACTAGTGTCTGACTACAGCAAATGCAATGGAGGTGCTCCACATCATGTAAGTGTATTTTTGCCGCTTTTATATACCAAATTGACGTTATGTTTTAGTTTTAAAAAAATGTATTTCCTCTAATGGTTTATGTGCCGTTGCAATTTTTTTCCTATTATGGACATTGCACATTGTCGCCATTTGTAGGGTGCCACTACATTTCCCCAAATTAAAATAATATTTAATAAAAAAGGTCTGTGTTAGAATTTTTTTTGTGCAGAGGTTGTGCAGTGATAGACGTTTTATTTCCCCTTCTACTGCGCAGCTACTTCCAAACAAAAATTGTATTATTAATAACGATGTTCCAGCTTTCTGTGCCGTTCAATTAATTTGTCCAATTATGGACATTGCACATTGTCGCCGTCCCTATGGTCCCACTACATTTCCTCCTATTGAATTAATTTTTTACTGAAAATGTTATGTAATACAACTGTGGTTTATCCAAAGGTTGCGTATTCATACATCTTTTAATTCACATTTCCTCCTCAGATTCTTCCTTCCCTATTGTGATTGTCACGGATTACAGATGCCAAGTGATGGGTTCTTTAACTGTCAAATGCAACTGTTCATAACCGGCTGTCTCAGCATCATAATTCACTGGGATGATTGTGTGGGCCCTCTGTGTCCCTACGCTGCTGTCGCTATAAGAAGTAACATTCCATCCTTTCTGGTGATGTAGATCACAGTGGTTGACGTCGTCTTGCACATGAATGTGGGAGGAAAACGACTATTGTGACGGCAACGCTTACTTTCTGTTTGTGGAAAAAAACAACGTGACCTTTAACATTGTCATTGTCGACCAAAGAGACAAACTTAATACTTCTATGGAAAAGTGAATAGTGCCATCTATTTGCACAGTTCATTGTGAAACAAAACTACTTTACTACTTGCATAGTGCGATGATTCTGCTCACTTTATTGTGAAATGAAGCTACTGGACACATTTTTAAATGTTAGTGTTTTCTTTACAAATGTACTCTCTGTTTTCACAATGTGGCATGCTACGTTGCAGGTCGTAATGTGTTCTTTTGTAGGTGCTACATCACGGCACGTACGTCCATATGGATGCATTTGTTTGAGCTGCCAAGGAACGTTATGGAGAAAGGTACTCCATTCCACTGTATTGGCCTCGGGAGGGTCAGGCCCATCTCATATGCATTAGTGCCGTCAGGCCAATTTCTGTCACTGTCAGCCCAATTTCTGTCACTCAGATGCCCTATGCACAGAAATGTTTGTACAATAATATATGGTTACACTCTCCCAATACACATATCTTCACACCTTTCCACCTGTGTCACTTACAAAATTATGTGTCGAAAGGTGAGTGGTAATGGTGTTGCATCCAGGATTTCTGATGTTATTGCGCTTCGCATCACAGAGTTTGTTTGGCATTTTCTGTCAACGTAAGTACACTACTCCTTTGCTGTTTTTACGCACATTTTTACCAAAAAAAATTAGTACATGTACAACACATGTATGTAAAGGTCATTGACAACGACTGAAAAGCTTTGTATTGTGCATGTGATAGTCTTTTCATATTTAACGGTACAGCTTCCGTCTCTGAGGGGTATCCTCTATGTATGAGTAGTGCCCACAATGTCGGAGATATGGCTCCTGGCCTTTATTGCAAGGGAGAAAACATTGCATTGAGGTCGCCATGTCCACCAGGGACTGCCTTTCTGGTAAACGTCTTGCTCATAACCACACATTTATCAAGGAACACAAATGTGGTGCTGCCATAATGGTAACACAGTTTCTTTTTTGCTTTCTGCAGCCTGCAATGGAAAGCGAAGAAGGCTTTCTATCCAATGCCCGTCTTCCCTTTGTATGGTGGCCATCTTGAAAAAGTATTTGTTTTCTTCAGCCGGGAATGCCAGAGGCGTTCCGTTTGAAGACAAAAAATCCTCTTTCTTTGTACCACGAATTACTATTGTAAAATCTCGATTGCCAATGGCATTCATCCCCCACTCTTTGGGGAGGGATGGGGGTGAATGATTCAGAAACGTCGGTATGCACTCTTGCATATATTGTGTTGCACGCTTGCATTGTGGAGTTCTGCGCCGGATATTTTGCAATTAGGAGTTCTTACAAGAATACCCAATGTACTTTTGCACTATCAACCAGTTACACATGTCATTGTGAAGTGTGTATGACTTTTCGAACATGCCCCCATGCTGTACGTCAGCATATGATAATGTGGAATTCTTCGAAAGGTGGCCAGTTACTTCAAATGTTCCTTTACAGTCGTATGCTTACGTGTTACTATTAGAACCCTGATAAATGTAGTCAAAAACTTTTGTTAAAGTGATGTTATGATGCATTTATACTACTAAAAACCTATGGCATTCAGTTAAAAAAACTTTGTTACAGGGACGTTATGGTTACGTTGCCCTCCCAAAAACCTGTAAAATTCAGCCAACAAAAACGAAGGGGCTACACATGTGATGTCATCAGTGATGTCATCAATGACATTTGTGATGTCATCTTTCTTGTCCTGGGTGTTAGTGTTAGCAGTGCACAGAGGTGCGGGCATTTATGGTTGCTTAGGGTTCCATAATGGGGGAATGTGCAGTGTTTTTGGTTTCAATGTGAAGTATAACATCCCTTTAACAAAGTTTTTTTACCGAATGTGCATATATATATATGGCAGGCAACGAAAACAAATAGGCTAAACATGTGATGTCATCAGTGATGTCATCAGTGACATTTCAGAGGACACCTTTCATGTTTTCGGTGTTAGTGTTAGCAGTGCACAGTGGCGATGGCAAGTAAGGGGGCTCAGTCTGCCATAACTGGCGAATTTCAGGGGTTTTTCGTTTTTTAATTTGAACCACAATGGGGAGGGTGAACATTTTGTTTTTAGTGAAGTGCACAGGTTTTTCATAGGGCAACTTAACCATAACATCCCCTCAACAAAGTTTTTTTGTAGTGAATATATATATATATATTCAGTGAAAAAACTTTGTCAAAGGGACGTTATGGTTCCAAGTAAAACCGAAAACCCTTGAAATTCGCCAGTTATGGTAAGCTAAGCAACCATAACTCGCGCCGCCACCGTGCACTGCTAAGACTAACACCCAGGAGATCAAAGATGACATCACAAATGTCATTGATGACATCACTGATGACATCACATGTGTATGTACTTTTCATGAAATATGTGTACAAGGGATTCTTATTATAATGTTGCGAAACAAGTGTCAAGGATCATTGCAATAAATATCATACCCTAATTAGTGCATTGAACGATGCATTGATATAAATAGCATTCTATTATGGTGTTCTATCTGGTATACTAAGCTACTCATACAGAAACATAACATTGTGTGCAGCGTACAAGATGAAGGTATAATATTCGTAATGTTAATATGTTGAATATTGAAATGATAATTGTTTTCTTAATAGATTTTTGTGTACTGTGAAATATGTAAGACATAGCTAATAAAACACATGTATTACATAATTGCATTACTATAGACAAAACACAAAGACACAAGAACACATACCAATATGGGTATATACAGGGAAAGGGAAGTTAGCAAAAAAGCATAAGTAGTAGCAGAAACAATTCATAACTTAACTGATTATTATCATGCAAATAAATGATTGCTCTGTTTCAAAGCTGCTATTTACCCTATGTATATGTATCACTTGATGTGATTGGACCCACAGGGAAAGTACAGCCATAAAAAAAAAAACAACAGAACTATCAGGAAGTGCTCATAAGTCATAAGTCTATTGATTATCTTTATGCACAAAAAGGATTGCTGTCTTTCAAGCTTGTGTCTTCCCGTATGTATATGTTTCATATGATGTGACTGGACTCTAAGGGAATTACTGTAAGAACCTACTTGAAGGATAGGTCTACAAATAAAATAACATTTTTAGTTTCTGACTGTTACTGAAGAAAACCATGTGGCCTAGATATGTCAGCAAAAGAAAAAAGAGCGAGCCAGACATGTGATGTCATCAGTGATGTCATCAATGACATTTGTGATGTCATCTTTGATGTCCTGGGTGTTAGTCTTAGCAGTGCACGGTGGTGGCGCGAGTTATGGTTGCTTAGCTTACCATAACTGGCGAATTTCAAGGGTTTTTCGGTTTTACTTGGAACCATAACGTCCCTTTGACAAAGTTTTTTCACTGAATTTCATAGGTTTTTAGTAGCGCAACTTAACCATAACGTCCCTTTAACAATGTTTTTTCACTGAATTTCATAGGTTTTTAGTAGCGCAACTTAACCATAACGTCCCTTTAACAAAGTTTTTTCATTGAATTTCATAGGTTTTTATTAGTGCAACTTAACCATAACGTCCATTTAACCAAGTTTTTTCATTGAATTTCATAGGTTTTTATTAGTGCAACTTAACCATAACGTCCCTGTAACACAATTTTTTTTTACTGCATTTCATAGGTTTTTATTAGTGCAACGTCACCATAACATCCTTTTCAATAGATGAAGACCACTAGCATCTTAGGTCCTCAAAGTGGGAACCCCAGGTGGTAAAAAAAAGATTTTTCTTCCCAAACCGGGACGCCAGGAAGGAAAATCTTTTACCAAGATGGCCACCATGGAAAGGGAAGGCAGGGGGTATAAAGAGAACACAACAGGGCATGAGCAGGGGTGGGCGGGAGGGGATAGACATGCCGGGCATTAGCGGGGGGTGGTCGGGAGGGATAGAGACACACGGGGCATGAGCGAGGGGTGGGGCGGGAGGGATAGAGACACACGGGGCATGAGCAGGGGGGTGGGAGGGATAGAGACACACGGGGCATGACCGGGGGGGCGGGAGGGATAGAGACACAAAGGGCATGAGCGGGGGGTGGGCGGGAGGGGATAGAGACACACGGGGCATGAGCGGTGGGTGGTGAAGAGGGATAGAGACACACGGGGCATGAGCGGGGGGTGGGTGGGAGGGATAGAGACACACGGGGCATGAGCAGGGGGTGGGTGGGAGGGATAAAGACACATGGGGCATGAGTGGGGGGTGGGTGGGAGGGATAGGGATACACGGGGCATGAGCGGGGGATGGGTGGGAGGGATAGAGACACACGGGGCATGAGCGGGGGTGAGTGGGAGGGATAGAGACACACAGGGCATGAGCAGTAGGTGGGGGGAGGGGAGAGACACACGGGGCATGAGCGGGGGTTTGGTGGGAGTGATAGAGACACACGGGGCATGAGCGGGGGGTGGGTGGGAGGGATAGAGACACACGGAGCATGAGCGGGGGGTGGGTGGGAGGGATAGAGACACACGGGGCATGAGAGGGGGGTGGGTGGGAGGGATCGGGGCATGAGCGTGGGGTGGGCGGGAGGGATAGAGACACACGGGGCATGAGCGGGGGTGGAGGGAGGGGAGAGACACACGGGGCATGAGCGGGGGGTGGGTGGGAGGGATAGAGACACACGGGGCATGAGCAGGGGGTGGGTGGGAGGGATAGAGACACACGGGGCATGAGCGGGGGGTGGGTGGGAGGCGAGAGACACACGGGGCATGAGCGGGGGGTGGGTGGGAAGGATAGAGACACACGGGGCATGTAGGGGGGTGGGTGGGAAGTATAGAGACACACGGGCATGAGCGGGGGTGGGTGGGAGGGATAGAGACACACGGGCATGAGCAGGGGGTGGGTGGGAGGGATAGAGACACACGGTGCGTGAGCGGGGGGGTGGGTTTAGCGGGATAGAGACACACGGGGCATGAGCGGGGGGTGGATGGGAGGGATAGAGACACACGGGGAATGAGCGGGGGGTGGGTGGGAGTGCTAGAGACACACGGGGCATGAGTAGGGGTTGAGGGGAGAGACACACTGGGCATGAGCGGGGGGTGGGTGGGAGGTATAGAGACACACGGGGCATTAGCGGGGGGTGGGTGGGAGGGAGGGATAGAGACACACGGGGCATGAGCGGGGGGTGGGTGGGAGGGATAGAGGCACACGGGGCATGAGTGGGGGGTGGGGGGGTGCTAGGGGAGAGACAAACGGGGCATGAGCGGGGGGTGGGTGGGAAGGCTAGAGATACATGGGGCATGAGTAGGGTGTGAAGGGAGAGACACATGGGGCATGAGCAGGGGGTGGGGGAAGGGAGAGACACGGGACATGAGCGGGGGGTGGGTGGGAGGGATAGAGACACACGGGCATGAGCGGGGGGTGGGTGGGAGGGATAGAGACACACAGGCCATGAGCGGGGGGCGGGTGGGAGGCTTAGAGACACGCAGGGCATGAGCGGGGGGAGTTGGTGGGAGGGATAGAGACACACGGGCAAGAGTGGGGGGGTGGGTGGGAGGGATAGAGAAACACGGGGCATGAGCAGGGGGTGGATGGGAGGGATAGAGACACACGGGGCATGAGCGGGGGGTGGGTTGGAGGGTTAGAGACACACGGGGCATGAGCGGGGGGGTGAGGGAAAGACACACGGGGCATGAGCAGGGGGTGGGGGGGAGGGAGAGACACGGGACATGAGCAGGGGGTGGGGGAGGAAGAGACACGGGACATGAGCGGGGGGTGGGTGGGAGGGATAGAGACACACGGGCATGAGCGGGGGGTGGGTGGGAGGGATAGAGACACACGGGGCATGAGCGGGGGGTGGGTGGCAGGGGAGAGACAAATGGGGCATGAGCGGTGGGTAGGTGGGAGGGCTAGAGACACACGGGGCATGAGCGGGGGGTGGGTGGGAGGTCGAGACACACACGGGGCATGAGCGGGGGGTGGGTGGGAATTCTAGAGACACACGGGGCATGAGCGGGGGCTGCGTTGGTTTGGGGTAGAGACACACGGGGCATGAGCGGGGGGTGGGTGTTTCAGACTAGAGACACACGGGGCATGAGCGCGGGGTGGGTGGGAGGACTAGAGACACTCGGGGCATGAGCGGGGGGTGGGTGGGTGTACTAGAGACACACACGGCATGAGCGGGGGGTGGGCGGGAGGGGAGAGACAAACGGGGCATGAGTGGGGGTAGGTGGGAGGGCTAGAGACACACGGGGCATGAGTAGGGGGTGAGGGGAGAGACACACGGGGCATGAGCAGGGGGTGGGGGGAGGGAGAGACATGGGACATGAGCGGGGGGTGGGTGGGAGGGATAGAGACACACGGGCATGAGCGGTGGGTGGGTGGGAGGGGAGAGACAAACGGGGCATGAGCAGGGGGTGGGTGGGAGGGGAGAGACAAATGCGGCATGAGCGGGGGTAGGTGGGAGGGCTAGAGACACACGGGGCATGAGCGGGGGGTGGGTGGGAGGTCGAGACACACACGGGGCATGAGCGGGGGGTGGGTGGGATATCTAGAGACACACGGGGCATGAGCGGGGGCTGGGTTGGTTTGGGGTAGAGACACACGGGGCATGAGCGGGGGGTGGGTGTTTCAGACTAGAGACACACGGGGCATGAGCGGGGGGTGGGTGGGAGGGATAGAGACACACAGGGCATGAGCGGGGGGTGGGTGGGAGGGGTAGAGACACACGGGGCATGAGCGGGGGGTGGGTGTTAGGACTAGAGACACTCGGGGCATGAGCGGGGGGTGGGTGGGAGTACTAGAGACACACAGGGCATGAGCGGGGGGTGGGTGGGAGGGCTAGAGACACACAGGGCATGAGCGGGGGGTGGGTGGTAGGGCTAGAGACACACGGGGCATGAGCGGGGGTGGGGGGAGGGAGAGAGACACATGAGGCATGAGCGGGGGGTGAGCAGGAGGGAGAAAGACACGCGGGGCATGAGCGGGGGTGGAGGGGAGGGAGAGACACACACGGGGCTTGAGCAGTGGTGGGGGGAGGGAGAGAGACACACGGGGCATGAGCAGGGGTGGGGGGAAGGGAAAGAGACACATGTGGCATGAGCGGGGGTGGGGGGGTGGGGGGGAGGGAGAGAGACACACGGGGCATGAGCGGGGGGTGGGCGGGTGGGATAGAGACACACGGGGCATGAGCGGGGGTGGTGGGGAGGGAGAGAGAAACACGGGGCATGAGCGGGGGTTGGGTGGTAGGGATAGAGACACACGGGGCGTGAGCGGGGGTGGGTGGGAGGGATAGAGACACACGGGGCATGAGCAGGGGGTGGGTGGGAGGGATAGAGAAACAACAGACATGAGCGGGGGGTGGGTGGGAGGGATAGAGACACACGGGGCATGAGCGGGAGGTGGGTGGGAGGGATAGAGACACACGGGGCATGAGCGGGGGGTGGGTGGGAGGGATAGAGACACACGGGGCATGAGTGGGGGGTGGGTAGGAGGGGAGAGACAAACGGGGCATGAGTGGGGTTAGGTGGGAGGGCTAGAGACACACAGGGCATGAGTAGGGGGTGAGGGGAGAGAAACACGGGGCATGAGCAGGGGGTGGGGGGAGGGAGAGACACGGGACATGAGCGGGGGGTGGGTGGGAGGGATAGAGACACACGGGCATGAGCGGGGGGTGGGTGGGAGCTATAGAGACACACGGGGCATGAGCGGGGGGTGGGTGGGAGGGATAGAGACACACGGGGCATGAACGCGGGGGTGGGTGGAAGGGATAGAGGCACACGGGGCATGAGCGGGGGGGTGGGTGGGAGGGATAGAGACACACGGGCATGAGCGGGGGGTGGGTGGGAAGGATAGAGACACACGGGGCATGAGCGGGGGTGGGTGGGAGGGATAGAGACACACGGGCATGTGCGGGGGTGGGTGGGAGGGATAGAGACACACGGGCATGAGCGGGGGTGGGTGGGAGGGATAGAGACACACGGTGCGTGAGCGGGGGGGTGGGTTTAGCGGGATAGAGACACACGGGGCATGAGCGGGAGGTGGGTGGGAGGCATAGAGACACACGGGGAATGAGCGGGGGGTGGGTGGTAGTGCTAGAGACACACGGGGCATGAGTAGGGGTTGAGGGGAGAGACACACTGGGCATGAGCGGGGGGTGGGTGGGAGGTATAGAGACACACGGGGCATTAGCGGGGGGTGGGTGGGAGGGAGGGATAGAGACTCACGGGGCATGAGCGGGGGGTGGGTGGGAGGGATAGAGACACACGGGGCATGAGTGGGGGGTGGGGGGGTGCTAGGGGAGAGACAAACGGGGCATGAGCGGGGGGTGGGTGGGAAGGCTAGAGACACACGGGGCATGAGTAGGGTGTGAAGGGAGAGACACATGGGGCATGAGCAGGGGGTGGGGGAAGGGAGAGACACGGGACATGAGCGGGGGGTGGGTGGGAGGGATAGAGACACACGGGCATGAGCGGGGGTGGGTGGGAGGGATATAGACACACAGGCCATGAGCGGGGGGCGGGTGGGAGGCTTAGAGACACGCAGGGCATGAGCGGGGGGAGTTGGTGGGAGGGATAGAGACACACGGGCAAGAGTGGGGGAGTGGGTGGGAGGGATAGAGACACACGGGGCATGAGCAGGGGGTGGATGGGAGGGATAGAGACACACGGGGCATGAGCGGGGGGTGGGTTGGAGGGTTAGAGACACACGGGGCATGAGCGGGGGGGTGAGGGGAGAGACACACGGGGCATGAGCAGGGGGTGGGGGGGAGGGAGAGACACGGGACATGAGCGGGGGTGGGTGGGAGGGATAGAGACACACGGGCATGAGCGGGGGAGGGTGGGAGGGATAGAGACACACAGGGCATGAGCGGGGGGTGGGTGGGAGGGATAGAGACACACGGGGCATGAGCGAGGGGGTGGGTGGGAGGGATAGAGACACACAGGGCATGAGCGGGGGGTGGGTGGGAGGGATAAAGACACATGGGGAATGAGCGGGGGTTGTGGGGAGGGAGAGAGAAACACGGGGCATGAGCGGGGGGTGGGTGGGAGGGATAGAGACATACGGGGCATGAGATGAGCGGGGGGTAGGTGGGAGGGATAGAGACACACGGGGCATGAGCAGGGGGTGGGTGGGAGGGATAGAGAAACACGGGGCATGAGCGGGGGGTGGGTGGGAGGGATAGAGACACACGGGGAATGAGCGGGAGGTGGGTGGGAGGGATAGAGACACACGGGGCATGAGCGGGGGGTGGGTGGGAGGGATAGAGACACACGGGGCATGAGTGGGGGGTGGGTGGGAGGGATAGAGACAATCGGGGCATGAGTGGGGGGTAGGTGGGAGGGCTAGAGACAAACGGGGCATGAGTAGGGGGTGAGGGGAGAGACACACGGGGCATGAGCAGGGGGAGGGAGAGGCACGGGACATGAGCGGGGGTGGGTTTGAGGGATAGAGACACACGGGCATGAGCGGGGGGTGGGTGGGAGGGATAGAGACACACGGGGCATGAGCGGGGGGTGGGTGGGAGGGATAGAGACACACGGGGCATGAGCCGGGGGGGTGGGTGGTAGGGATAGAGACACACATGGGGCATGAGCGGGGGGTGGGTGGGAGGGATAGAGACACACGGGCATGAGCGGGGGGTGGGTGGGAGGGATAGAGACACACGGGGCATGAGCGGGGTGGGTGGGAGGGATAGAGACACACGGGCATGAGCGGGGGTGGGTGGGAGGGATAGAGACACACAGGGCATGAGCGGGGGGTGGGTGGGAGGGATAGAGACACACAGGGCATGAGCGGGGGGGTGGGTCTGAGGGATAGAGACACACAGTGCGTGAGCAGGGGGGTGGGTTTAGCGGGATAGAGACACACGGGGCATGAGCGGGGGGTGGGTGGGAGGGATAGAGGCACACGGGGAATGAGCGGGGGGTGGGTGGGAGGGCTAGAGACACACGGGGCATGAGTGGGGGGTGGGTGGGAGGGATAGAGGCACACGGGGAATGAGCGGGGGGTGGGTGGGAGTGCTAGAGACACACGGGGCATGAGTAGGGGTTGAGGGGAGAGACACACGGGGCATGAGCGGGGGGTGGGTGGGAGGGATAGAGGCACACGGGGAATGAGCGGGGGGTGGGTGGGAGGGCTAGAGACACACGGGGCATGAGTAGGGGTTGAGGGGAGAGACACACGGGGCATGAGCGGGGGTGGGTGGGAGGGATAGAGACACACGGGGCATGAGCGGGGGTGGGTGGGAGGGATAGAGACACACGGGCATGAGCGGGGGTGGGAGGGATAGAGAAACACGGGGCATGAGCGGGGGGTGGGTGGGAGGGATAGAGACACACGGGGAATGAGCGGGAGGTGGGTGGGAGGGATAGAAACACACGGGGCATGAGCGGGGGGTGGGTGGGAGGGATAGAGACACACGGGGCATGAGTGGGGGGTGGGTGGGAGGGATAGAGACAATCGGGGCATGAGTGGGGGGTAGGTGGGAGGGCTAGAGACACACGGGGCATGAGTAGGGGGTGAGGGGAGAGACACACGGGGCATGAGCAGGGGGAGGGAGAGACACGGGACATGAGCAGGGGTGGGTGGGAGGGATAGAGACACACTGGCATGAGCGGGGGGTGGGTGGGAGGGATAGAGACACACGGGGCATGATCGGGGGTGGGTGGGAGGGATAGAGACACATGGGCATGAGCGGGGGGGTGGGTGGGAGGGATAGAGACACACAGGGCATGAGCGGGGGGTGGGTGGGAGGGATAGAGACACACAGGGCATGAGCGGGGGGGTGGGTCTGAGGGATAGAGACACACAGTGCGTGAGCAGGGGGGTGGGTTTAGCGGGATAGAGACACACGGGGCATGAGCGGGGGGTGGGTGGGAGGGATAGAGGCACACGGGGAATGAGCGGGGGGTGGGTGGGAGGGCTAGAGACACACGGGGCATGAGTGGGGGGTGGATGGGAGGGATAGAGGCACACGGGGAATGAGCGGGGGGTGGGTGGGAGTGCTAGAGACACACGGGGCATGAGTAGGGGTTGAGGGGAGAGACACACGGGGCATGAGCGGGGGGTGGGTGGGAGGGATAGAGGCACACGGGGAATGAGCGGGGGGTGGGTGGGAGGGCTAGAGACACACGGGGCATGAGTAGGGGTTGAGGGGAGAGACACACGGGGCATGAGCGGGGGTGGGTGGGAGGGATAGAGACACACGGGGCATGAGCGGGGGTGGGTGGGAGGGATAGAGACACACGGGCATGAGCGGGGGTGGGTGGAAGGGATAGAGACACACAGGGCATGAGCGGGGGGTGGGTGGGAGGGATAGAGACACACGGGGCATGAGCGGGGGGGTGGGTCGGAGGGAGAGAGACACACAGTGCGTGAGCGGGGGGGTGAGTTTAGCGGGATAGAGACACACGGGGCATGAGCGGGGGGCGGGTGGGAGGGATAGAGACACACAGGGCATGAGCGGGGGTGGGTGGGAGGGATAGAGACACACGGGGCATGAGCGAGGGGGTGGGTGGGAGGGATAGAGACACACGGGGCATGAGCGGGGGGTGGGTGGGAGGGATAAAGACACATGGGGAATGAGCGGGGGTGGGTGGGAGGGATAGAGACACACGGGGCATGAGCGGGGGGTGGGTGAGAGGGATAGAGACACACAGGGCATGAGTGGGGGGTGGGTGGGAGGGGAGAGACACGGGACATGAGCGGGAGGTGGGTGGGAGGGATAGAGACACACGGGCATGAGCGGGGGGTGGGTGGGAGGGAGAGAGACACACGGGCATGAGCGGGGTTTGGGTGGGAGGGATAGAGACACACGGGGCATGAGCGGGGGGGTGGGTGGGAGGGATAGAGACACACGGGCATGAGCGGGGGGTGGGTGGGAGACATAGAGACACACGGGGCATGAGCGGGGGTGGGTGGGAGGGATAGAGACACACGGGCATGAGCGGGGGTGGGTGGGAGTGATAGAGACACACAGGGCATGAGCGGGGGTGGGTGGGAGGGATAGAGACACACGGGGCATGAGCGGGGGTGGGTCGGAGGGATAGAGACACACAGTGCGTGAGCGGGGGGGTGGGTTTAGCGGGATAGAGACACACGGGGCATGAGCAGGGGGTGGGTTGGAGCGATAGAGGCACACGGGGAATGAGCGGGGGTGGGTGGGAGGGCTAGAGACACACGGGGCATGAGTAGGGGTTGAGGGGAGAGACACACGGGGCTTGAGCGAGGGGGTGGGTGGGAGGGATAGAGACACAGGGGGCATTAGCGGGGGGTGGGTGGGAGGGAGGGATAGAGACACACGGGGCATGAGCGGGGGGTGGGTGGGAGGGATAGAGACACACGGGTCATGAGTGGGGGGTGGGTGGGAGGGGAGAGACAAACGGGGCATGAGCGGGGGGTGGGTGGGAGGGCTAGAGACACACGGGGCATGAGTAAGGTGTGAAGGGAGAGACACATGGGGCATGAGCAGGGGGTGGGTGGGAGGGATAGAGGCACACGGGGAATGAGCGGGGGGTGGGTGGGAGGGCTAGAGACACACGGGGCATGAGTAGGGGTTGAGGGGAGAGACACGCGGGGGTTGAGGGGAGAGACACACGGGGCATGAGCGGGGGGTGGGTGGGAGGGCTAGAGAAACACGGGGCATGAGTAGGGGTTGAGGGGAGAGACACACGGGGCATGAGCGGGGGTGGGTGGGAGGGATAGAGACACACGGGGCATGAGCGGGGGTGGGTGGGAGGGATAGAGACACACGGGCATGAGCGGGGGTGGGTGGAAGGGATAGAGACACACAGGGCATGAGCGGGGGGTGGGTGGGAGGGATAGAGACACACGGGGCATGAGCGGGGGGGTGGGTCGGAGGGATAGAGACACACAGTGCGTGAGCGGGGGGGTGGGTTTAGCGGGATAGAGACACACGGGGCATGAGCGGGGGGGTGGGTCGGAGGGATAGAGACACACAGTGCGTGAGCGGGGGGGTGGGTTTAGCGGGATAGAGACACACGGGGCATGAGCGGGGGGCGGGTGGGAGGGATAGAGACACACAGGGCATGAGCGGGGGTGGGTGGGAGGGATAGAGACACACGGGGCATGAGCGAGGGGGTGGGTGGGAGGGATAGAGACACACGGGGCATGAGCGGAGGGTGGGTGGGAGGGATAAAGACACATGGGGAATGAGCGGGGGTGGGTGGGAGGGATAGAGACACACGGGGCATGAGCGGGGGGTGGGTGAGAGGGATAGAGACACACAGGGCATGAGTGGGGGGTGGGTGGGAGGGGAGAGACACGGGACATGAGCGGGAGGTGGGTGGGAGGGATAGAGACACACAGGCATGAGCGGGGGGTGGGTGGGAGGGAGAGAGACACACGGGCATGAGCGGGGTTTGGGTGGGAGGGATAGAGACACACGGGGCATGAACGGGGGGGTGGGTGGGAGGGATAGAGACACACGGGCATGAGCGGGGGGTGGGTGGGAGACATAGAGACACACGGGGCATGAGCGGGGGTGGGTGGGAGGGATAGAGACACACGGGCATGAGCGGGGGTGGGTGGGAGTGATAGAGACACACAGGGCATGAGCGGGGGTGGGTGGGAGGGATAGAGACACACGGGGCATGAGCGGGGGTGGGTCGGAGGGATAGAGACACACAGTGCGTGAGCGGGGGGGTGGCTTTAGCGGGATAGAGACACACGGGGCATGAGCAGGGGGTGGGTTGGAGCGATAGAGGCACACGGGGAATGAGCGGGGGTGGGTGGGAGGGCTAGAGACACACGGGGCATGAGTAGGGGTTGAGGGGAGAGACACGCGGGGCTTGAGCGAGGGGGTGGGTGGGAGGGATAGAGACACAGGGGGCATGAGCGGGGGGTGGGTCGGAGGGATAGAGACACACAGTGCATGAGCGGGGGGGTGGGTTTAGCGGGATAGAGACACACGGGGCATGAGCAGGGGGTGGGTTGGAGTGATAGAGGCACACGGGGAATGAGCGGGGGGTGGGTGGGAGGGCTAGAGACACACGGGGCATGAGTAGGGGTTGAGGGGAGAGACACACGGGGCTTGAGCGGGGGGTGGGTGGGAGGGATAGAGACACACGGGGCATTAGCGGGGGGTGGGTGGGAGGGAGGGATAGAGACACACGGGGAATGAGCGGGGGGTGGGTGGGAGGGCTAGAGACACACGGGGCATGAGTAGGGGTTGAGGGGAGAGACACACGGGGCTTGAGCGGGGGGTGGGTGGGAGGGATAGAGACACACGGGGCATTAGCGGGGGGTGGGTGGGAGGGAGGGATAGAGACACACGGGGCATGAGCGGGGGGTCGGTGGGAGGGATAGAGACACACGGGGCATGAGTGGGGGGTGGGTGGGAGGGATAGAGACACACGGGGCATGAGCGGAGGGTGGGTGGGAGGGATAAAGACACATGGGGAATGAGCGGGGGTGGGTGGGAGGGATAGAGACACACGGGGCATGAGCGGGGGGTGGGTGAGAGGGATAGAGACACACAGGGCATGAGTAAGGTGTGAAGGGAAAGACACATGGGGCATGAGCGGGAGGTGGGTGGGAGGGATAGAGACACACAGGCATGAGCGGGGGGTGGGTGGGAGGGAGAGAGACACACAGGCATGAGCAGGGGGTGGGTGGGAGGGATAGAGACACACGGGGCATGAACGGGGGGCGGGTGGGAGGCTTAGAGACACACAGGGCATGAGCGGGGGGAGTGGGTGGGAGGGATAGAGACACACGGGCATGAGTGGGGGGGTGGGAGGGATAGAGACACACGGGGCATGAGCGGGGGGTGGGTGGGAGGGATAGAGACAAACACTTGGCATGAGCGGGGGGTGGGTTGGAGGGTTAGAGACACACAGGGCATGAGCGGGGGGGTGGGTGGGAGGGATAGAGACACACGGGGCATGAGCAGGGGGTGGGTGGGAGGGATAAAGACACATGGGGAATGAGCGGGGGTGGGTGGGAGGGATAGAGACAAAAGGGGCATGAGCGGGGGTTGGGTGAGAGGGATAGAGACACAAAGGGCATGAGTGGGGGGTGGGTGGGAGGGGAGAGACACGGGACATGAGCGGGGGTGGGTGGGAGGGATAGAGACACACGGGCATGAGCGGGGGGTGGGTGGGAGGGAGAGAGACACACGGGGCATGAGCGGGGGGCTGGTGGGAGGCTTATAGACACACGGGGCACGAGCGGGGGGTGGGTGGGAGGGATAGAGACACACAGGGAAAGAGCGGGGGTGGGTGGGAGGGATAGAGACACACGGGGCATGAGCGGGGGGTGGGTGGGAGGGATAGAGACACACGGGGCATGAGCGGGGGGTGGGTGGGAGTGATAGAGACACACGGGGCATGAGTGGGGGGTGGGTGGGAGGGGAGAGACACAGGACATGAGCGGAGGTGGGTGGGAGGGAGGGATAGAGACACACGGGCATGAGCGGGGGGTGGGTGGGAGGGATAGAGACACACGGGGCATGAGGTATGAGCGGGGGCGGGTGGGAGGCTTAGAGACACATGGGGCATGAGCGGGGGGTGGGTGGGAGGGATAGAGACACACGGGGCATGAGCTGGAGGTGGGTGGGAGGAATAGATACACACGGGGCGTGCGCGGGGGGGTGGGTCAGAGGGATAGAGGCACACGGGGCATGAGTAGGGGGTGAAGGGAGAGACACACGGGCCATGATCAGGGGGTGGGGGGAGGGAGAGAAACGGGACATGAACGGGGGTAGGTGGGAGGGATAGAGACACACGGGCATGAGCGGGGGGTGGGTGGGAGGGATAGAGACACACGGGGCATGAGCGGGGGGCGGGTGGGAGGCTTAGAGACACACGGAGCATGAGCGGGGGGGTGGGTGGGAGGGATAGAGACACACGGGTCATGAGCTGGGGGTGAGTGGGAGGGATAGAGACACACAGGGCATGAGTGGGGGGTGGGTGGGAGGGGAGAGACAAACGGGGCATGAGCGGGGGGCAGGTTGGATGGATAGAGACACATGGGGCATGAGTAGGGGGTGAAGGGAGAGACACACGGGGCATGAGCAGTGGGTGGGGGGAGGGAGAGACACGGGACATGAGCGGGGGGTGGGTGGGAGGGATAGAGACACACGGGCATGAGCGGCGGGTGGGTGGGAGGGATAGAGACACACGGGGCATGAGCAGGTGGTGGGTGTGAGGGATAGAGACACACTGGGCATGAGCGAGGGGCTGGGCGGGAGGGATAGAGACACAGGGGGCAGGAGCGGGGGTGGGTGGTAGGGATAGAGACACACGGGGCATGAGCGGGGGTGGGTGGGAGGGATAGAGACACACAGGGCATGAGCGGGGGGTGAGTGGGAGGGATAGAGACACATGGGGCATGAGCAGGGGGTGGGGGGAGGGTAGAGACACACGGGGCATGAGCGGGGGGTGGGTGGGAGGGATAGAGACACACGGGGCATGAGCGGGGGGTGGGTGGGAGCGATAGAGACACACGGAGCATGAGCGGGGGGTGGGTGGGAGGGATAGAGACACACGGGGCATGAGCGGGGGTGGGTGGGAGGGGAGAGACACACGGGGCGTGAGCGGGGGGTGGGCGGGAGGGATAGAGACACACAGGGCATGAGCAGGGGGTGGGTGGGAGGGATAGAGACACACGGGGCATGAGAGGGGGGTGGGTGGGAGGGATAGAGACACACGGGGCATGAGCGGGGGGTGGATGGGAGGGGAGAGACACACGAGGCATGAGCGGGGGGTGGGTGGGAGGGGAGAGACAAACGATGCATGAGCAGGGGGTGGGTGGGAGGGGAGAGACAAACGGGCATGAGCGGGGGGTGGGTGTTCGGGCTAGAGACACACGGGAAAGGAGGGGGGGTGGGTGGTAGGGACAGACACACACGGGTCATGAGCGGGGGGTGGGTGGGAGGGAGAGACACACACGGGGCATGAGCGGGGGGTGGGTGGGAGGGCAAGAGACACACAGGGCATGAGCGGGGGTGGGTGGGAGGGGTAGAGACACACGGGGCATGAGCGGGGGGTGGGTGGGAGGACTAGAGACACTTGGGGCATGAGCGGGGGGTGGGTGGGAGTACTAGAGACACACAGGGCATGAGCGGGGGGTGGGTTGGAGGGCTAGAGACAAACAGGGCATGAGCAGGGGTGGGTGGTAGGGCTAGAGACACACAGGGCATGAGTGGGGGGTGGGTGGGAGGGGAGTGACACGGGACATGACTGGGGGGTGGGTGGGAGGGATAGAGACACACGGGCATGAGCGGGGGGTGGGTGGTTGGGATAGAGACACACGGGGCATGATCGGGGGCGGGTGGGAGGCTTAGAGACTCATGGGGCATGAGCGGGGGGGTGAGTGTAAGGCTTAGAGACACACGGGGCATGAGCGGAGGGGTGGGTGGGAGGGATAGAGACACACGGGGCATGAGCTGGAGGTGGGTGGGAGGAATAGAGACACACGGGGCATGAGCGGGGTGGTGGGTTGGAGGGATAGAGACACACGGGGCATGAGTAGGGGGTGAAGGGAGAGACACACGGGGCATGAGCAGGGGATGGGGGGGAGGGAGAGACACGGGACATGAGCGTGGGGTGGGTGGGAGGGATAGAGATACACGGGCATGAGTGGGGGGTGGGTGGGAGGGATAGAGACACACGGGGCATGAGCGGGGGGCCGGTGGGAGGCTTAGAGACACACGGAGCATGAGCGGGGGGGGTGGGTGGGAGGGATAGAGACACACGGGGCGTCAGCGGGGGGGTGGGTGGGAGCTATAGAGACACACAGGGCATGAGCGGGGGGTGCGAGGGAGGGATAGAGACACACAGGGCGTGAGTGGGGGGTGGGTGGGAGGGGAGAGACAAACGGGGCATGAGCGGGGGGTGGGTAGGAGGGCTAGAGACACATGGGGCATGAGTAGGGGTGAAGGGAGAGACACACGGGGCATGAGCAGACGGTGGGGGGAGGGAGAGACACGGGACATAAGCGGGGGTGGGTGGGAGGGCTAGAGACAGACAGGGCATGAGCGGGGGTGGGTGGGAGGGGTAGAGACACACGGGGCATGAGCGGGGGGTGGGTGGGAGGACTAGAGACACTTGGGGCATGAGCGGGGGGTGGGTGGGAGTACTAGAGACACACAGGGCATGAGCGGGGGTGGGTGGTAGGGCTAGAGACACACAGGGCATGAGTGGCGGGTGGGTGGGAGGGGAGTGACACGGGACATGACTGGGGGGTGGGTGGGAGGGATAGAGACACACGGGCATGAGCGGGGGGTGGGTGGTTGGGATAGAGACACACGGGGCATGAGCGGGGGCGGGTGGGAGGCTTAGAGACACATGGGGCATGAGCGGGGGGGTGAGTGTAAGGCTTAGAGACACACGGGGCATGAGCGGAGGGGTGGGTGGGAGGGATAGAGACACACGGGGCATGAGCTGGAGGTGGGTGGGAGGAATAGAGACACACGGGGCATGAGCGGGGTGGTGGGTTGGAGGGATAGAGACACACGGGGCATGAGTAGGGGTTGAAGGGAGAGACACACGGGGCATGAGCAGGGGATGGGGGGAGGGAGAGACACGGGACATGAGCGTGGGGTGGGTGGGAGGGATAGAGACACACGGGCATGAGTGGGGGGTGGGTGGGAGGGATAGAGACACACGGGGCATGAGCGGGGGGCCGGTGGGAGGCTTAGAGACACACGGAGCATGAGCGGGGGGGGTGGGTGGCAGGGATAGAGACACACGGGGCGTCAGCGGGGGGGTGGGTGGGAGCTATAGAGACACACAGGGCATGAGCGGGGGGTGCGAGGGAGGGATAGAGACACACAGGGCATGAGTGGGGGGTGGGTGGGAGGGGAGAGACAAACGGGGCATGAGCGGGGGGTGGTTAGGAGGGCTAGAGACACATGGGGCATGAGTAGGGGTGAAGTGAGAGACACACGGGGCATGAGCAGGCGGTGGGGGGAGGGAGAGACACGGGACATGAGCGGGGGTGGGTGGGAGGGATAGAGTCACACGGGGCATGAGCGGGGGGTGGGCGGGAGGGATAGAGACACAGGGGGCATGAGCGGGGGGTGGGTGGTAGGGATAGAGACACACGGGGCATGAGCGGGGGGTGAGTGGGAGGGATAGAGACACACGGGGCATGAGCAGGGGATGGGGGGAGGGGAGAGACACACGGGGCATGAGCGGGGCGTGAGTGGGAGGGATAGAGACACACGGGGCATGAGCGGGGGGTGGGTGGGAGGGATAGAGACACACGGAGATTGAGCAGGGGGTGGGTAGGAGGGATAAAGACACACGGGGCATGAGCGGGGGGTGGCTGGGAGGATAGAGACACACGGGGCATGAGCGGGGGGTGGGAGGGAGGGACAGAGACACACGGGGCATGAGCGGGGTTGGGGGGAGGGGAGAGACACACAGGGCGTGAGCGGGGGGTGGGTGGGAGGGATAGAGACACACGGGCATGAGCAGGGGGTGGGTGGGAGGGATAGAGACACACAGGGCATGAGCGGGGGGTGGGTGGGAGGGATAGAGACACACGGGACATGAGCGGGGGTGGGTGGGAGGGGAGAGACACACGGGGCGTGAGCGGGGGGTGGGCGGGAGGGATAGAGACACACAGGGCATGAGCAGGGGGTGGGTGGGAGGGATAGAGACACACGGGGCATGAGAGGGGGGTGGGTGGGAGGGATAGAGACACACGGGGCATGAGCGGGGGGTGGATGGGAGGGGAGAGACACACGGGGCATGAGCGGGGGGTGGGTGGGAGGGGAGAGACAAACGATGCATGAGCAGGGGGTGGGTGGGAGGGGAGAGACAAACGGGCATGAGCGGGGGGTGGGTGTTCGGGCTAGAGACACACGGGAAAGGAGGGGGGGGTGGGTGGTAGGGACAGACACACACGGGTCATGAGCGGGGGGTGGGTGGGAGGGAGAGACACACACGGGGCATGAGCGGGGGGTGGGTGGGAGGGCTAGAGACACACAGGGCATGAGCGGGGGTGGGTGGGAGGGGTAGAGACACACGGGGCATGAGCGGGGGGTGGGTGGGAGGACTAGAGACACTTGGGGCATGAGCGGGGGGTGGGTGGGAGTACTAGAGACACACAGGGCATGAGCGGGGGGTGGGTTGGAGGGCTAGAGACAAACAGGGCATGAGCAGGGGTGGGTGGTAGGGCTAGAGACACACAGGGCATGAGTGGGGGGTGGGTGGGAGGGGAGTGACACAGGACATGACTGGGGGGTGGGTGGGAGGGATAGAGACACACGGGCATGAGCGGCGGGTGGGTGGTTGGGATAGAGACACACGGGGCATGAGCGGGGGCGGGTGGGAGGCTTAGAGACACATGGGGCATGAGCGGGGGGGTGAGTGTAAGGCTTAGAGACACACGGGGCATGAGCGGAGGGGTGGGTGGGAGGGATAGAGACACACGGGGCATGAGCTGGAGGTGGGTGGGAGGAATAGAGACACACGGGGCATGAGTAGGGGGTGAAGGGAGAGACACATGGGGCATGAGAAGGGGATGGGGGGAGGGAGAGACACGGGACATGAGCGTGGGGTGGGTGGGAGGGATAGAGATACACGGGCATGAGTGGGGAGTGGGTGGGAGGGATAGAGACACACGGGGCATGAGCTGGAGGTGGGTTGGAGGGATAGAGACACACGGGGCATGAGTAGGGGGTGAAGGGAGAGACACATGGGGAATGATCAGGGGTTGGGGGGAGGGAGAGACACGGGACATGAGCGTGGGGTGGGTGGGAGGGATAGAGATACACGGGCATGAGTGGGGGGTGGGTGGGAGGGATAGAGACACACGGGGCATGAGCGGGGGGCCGGTGGGAGGCTTAGAGACACACGGAGCATGAGCGGGGGGGGTGGGTGGGAGGGATAGAGACACACGGGGCGTCAGCGGGGGGGTGGGTGGGAGCTATAGAGACACACAGGGCATGAGCGGGGGGTGCGAGGGAGGGATAGAGACACACAGGGCATGAGTGGGGGGTGGGTGGGAGGGGAGAGACAAACGGGGCATGAGCGGGGGGTGGGTAGGAGGGCTAGAGACACATGGGGCATGAGTAGGGGTGAAGGGAGAGACACACGGGGCATGAGCAGGCGGTGGGGGGAGGGAGAGACACGGGACATGAGCGGGGGTGGGTGGGAGGGCTAGAGACACACAGGGCATGAGCGGGGGTGGGTGGGAGGGGTAGAGACACACGGGGCATGAGCGGGGGGTGGGTGGGAGGACTAGAGACACTTGGGGCATGAGCGGGGGGTGGGTGGGAGTACTAGAGACACACAGGGCATGAGCGGGGGGTGGGTTGGAGGGCTAGAGACAAACAGGGCATGAGCAGGGGTGGGTGGTAGGGCTAGAGACACACAGGGCATGAGTGGGGGGTGGGTTGGGAGGGGAGTGACACGGGACATGACTGGGGGGTGGGTGGGAGGGATAGAGACACACGGGCATGAGCGGGGGGTGGGTGGTTGGGATAGAGACACACGGGGCATGAGCGGGGGCGGGTGGGAGGCTTAGAGACACATGGGGCATGAGCGGGGGGGTGAGTGTAAGGCTTAGAGACACACGGGGCATGAGCGGAGGGGTGGGTGGGAGGGATAGAGACACACGGGGCATGAGCTGGAGGTGGGTGGGAGGAATAGAGACACACGGGGCATGTGCGGGGTGGTGGGTTGGAGGGATAGAGACACACGGGGCATGAGTAGGGGGTGAAGGGAGAGACACACGGGGCATGAGCAGGGGATGGGGGGGAGGGAGAGACACGGGACATGAGCGTGGGGTGGGTGGGAGGGATAGAGATACACGGGCATGAGTGGGGGGTGGGTGGGAGGGATAGAGACACACGGGGCATGAGCGGGGGGCCGGTGGGAGGCTTAGAGACACACGGAGCATGAGCGGGGGGGGTGGGTGGGAGGGATAGAGACACACAGGGCGTCAGCGGGGGGGTGGGTGGGAGCTATAGAGACACACAGGGCATGAGCGGGGGGTGCGAGGGAGGGATAGAGACACACAGGGCATGAGTGGGGGGTGGGTGGGAGGGGAGAGACAAACGGGGCATGAGCGGGGGGTGGGTAGGAGGGCTAGAGACACATGGGGCATGAGTAGGGGTGAAGGGAGAGACACACGGGGCATGAGCAGGCAGTGGGGGGAGGGAGAGACACGGGACATGAGCGGGGGTGGGTGGGAGGGCTAGAGAAACACAGGGCATGAGCGGGGGTGGGTGGGAGGGGTAGAGACACACAGGGCATGAGCGGGGGGTGGGTGGGAGGACTAGAGACACTTGGAGCATGAGCGGGGGGTGGGTGGGAGTACTAGAGACACACAGGGCATGAGCGGGGGGTGGGTTGGAGGGCTAGAGACAAACAGGGCATGAGCAGGGGTGGGTGGTAGGGCTAGAGACACACAGGGCATGAGTGGGGGGTGGGTGGGAGGGGAGTGACACGGGACATGACTGGGGGGTGGGTGGGAGGGATAGAGACACACGGGCATGAGCGGGGGGTGGGTGGTTGGGATAGAGACACACGGGGCATGAGCGGGGGCGGGTGGGAGGCTTAGAGACACACAGGGCATGAGCTGGAGGTGGGTGGGAGGAATAGAGACACACGGGGCATGAGCGGGGTGGTGGGTTGGAGGGATAGAGACACACGGGGCATGAGTAGGGGGTGAAGGGAGAGACACACGGGGCATGAGCAGGGGATGGGGGGGAGGGAGAGACACGGGACATGAGCGTGGGGTGGGTGGGAGGGATAGAGATACACGGGCATGAGTGGGGGGTGGGTGGGAGGGATAGAGACACACGGGGCATGAGCGGGGGGCCGGTGGGAGGCTTAGAGACACATGGAGCATTTAGCGGGGGGGGTGGGTGGGAGGGATAGAGACACACGGGGCGTCAGCGGGGGGGTGTGTGCCAGCTATAGAGACACACAGGGCATGAGCGGGGGGTGCGAGGGAGGGATAGAGACACACAGGGCATGAGTGGGGGGTGGGTGGGAGGGGAGAGACAAACGGGGCATGAGCGGGGGGTGGGTAGGAGGGCTAGAGACACATGGGGCATGAGTAGGGGTGAAGGGAGAGACACACGGGGCATGAGCAGGCGGTGGGGGGAGGGAGAGACACGGGACATGAGCGGGGGTGGGTGGGAGGGATAGAGTCACACGGGGCATGAGCGGGGGGTGGGCGGGAGGGATAGAGACACAGGGGGCATGAGCGGGGGGTGGGTGGTAGGGATAGAGACACACGGGGCATGAGCGGGGGGTGAGTGGGAGGGATAGAGACACACGGGGCATGAGCAGGGGATGGGGGGAGGGGAGAGACACACGGGGCATGAGCGGGGCGTGAGTGGGAGGGATAGAGACACACGGGGCATGAGCGGGGGGTGGGTGGGAGGGATAGAGACACACGGAGCTTGAGCAGGGGGTGGGTAGGAGGGATAGAGACACACGGGGCATGAGCGGGGGGTGGCTGGGAGGATAGAGACACACGGGGCATGAGCGGGGGGTGGGAGGGAGGGATAGAGACACACGGGGCATGAGCGGGGTTGGGGGGAGGGGAGAGACACACAGGGCGTGAGCGGGGGGTGGGTGGGAGGGATAGAGACACACGGGCATGAGCAGGGGGTGGGTGGGAGGGATAGAGACACACAGGGCATGAGCGGTGGGTGGGTGGGAGGGGAGAGACACACAGGGCATGAGCGGGGGGTGGGTGGGAGAGGAGAGAAAAACGAGGCATGAGCAGGGGGTGTGTGGGAGGGGAGAGACAAACGGGACATGAGCGGGGGGTTGGTGGGAGGGGTAGAGACACACGGGGCATGAGCGGGGGGTGGGTGGGAGTACTAGAGACACACAGGGCATGAGCGGGGGGTGGGTGGGAGGGATAGAGACACACGGGGCATGAGCAGGTGGTGGGTGTGAGGGATAGAGACACACGGGGCATGAGCGGGGGGTGGGCGGGAGGGATAGAGACACAGGGGGCATGAGCGGGGGGTGGGTGGTAGGGATAGAGACACACGGGCATGAGCAGGGGGTGGGTGGGAGGGATAGAGACACACAGGGCATGAGCGGTGGGTGGGTGGGAGGGGAGAGACACACAGGGCATGAGCGGGGGGTGGGTGGGAGAGGAGAGAAAAACGAGGCATGAGCAGAGGGTGTGTGGGAGGGGAGAGACAAACGGGACATGAGCGGGGGGTTGGTGGGAGGGGTAGAGACACACGGGGCTTGAGCGGGGGGTGGGTGGGAGTACTAGAGACACACAGGGCATGAGCGGGGGGTGGGTGGGAGGGCTAGAGACACACGGGCATGAGCGCGGGGTGGTTGGGAGGAGTAGAGACACACGGGGCATGAGCGGTGGGTGGGTGTTTCAGACTAGAGACACACGGGGCATGAGCGGGGGGTGGGTGGGAGGGGTAGAGACACATGGGACATGAGCGGGGGGTTGGTGGGAGGGGTAGAGACACACGGGGCATGAGCGGGGGGTGGGTGGGAGGACTTGAGACACTCGGGGCATGAGCGGGGGGTGGGTGGGAGTACTAGAGACACACATGGCATGAGCGGGGGGTGGGTGGGAGGGCTAGAGACACACAGGGCATGAGCGGGGGGTGGGTGGTAGGGCTAGAGACACACGGGGCATGAGCGGGGGTGGGGGGAGGGAGAGAGACACACGTGGCATGAGCATGGGTGGGGGAAGGGAGAGAGACACATGGGGCATGAGCGGGGGGTGGGTGGGAGGGATAGAGACACACAGGGCGTGAGCGGGGGGTGGGTGGGAGGGATAGAGACACACGGGGCATGAGCAGGGGGTGGGTGGGAGGGATAGAGACACACGCGGCATGAGCGGGGGGTGGGTGCGAGGGTTAGAGACACACGGGGCATGAGCGGGGGGGTGGGTGGGAGGGATAGAGACACACGGGGCACGAGCGGGGGTGGGTGGGAGGGATAGAGACACATGGGGCATGAGTGGGGGGTGGGTGGGAGGGGAGAGACAAACGGGGCATGAGTGGGGGTAGGTGGGAGGGCTAGAGACACACGGGGCATGAGTAGGGGGTGAGGGGAGAGACACACGGGGCATGAGAAGGGGGTGGGGGGAGGGAGAGACACGGGACATGAGTGGGGGGTGGGTGGAAGGGATAGAGACACACGGGCATGAGCGGGGGTTGGGTGGGAGGGATAGAGATACACGGGGCATGAGCGGGGGGTGGGTGGGAGGGATAGGGACACACGGGGCATGAGCGGGGGGGTGGGTGGGAGGGATAGAGACACACGGGGCATGAGCGAGGGGGTAGGTGGGAGGGATAGAGACACACGGGCATGAGTGGGGGGTGGGTGGGAGGGATAGAGACACGGAGCATGAGCAGAGGGTGGGTGGGAGGGATATAGACACATGGGGCATGAGCGGGGAGGTGGGTGGGAGGGATAGAGACACACGGGGCATGAGTGGGGGGTTGAGGGGAGAGACACACGGGGCATGAGCAGGGGGTGGGAGGGAGGGAGAGACACGGGACATGAGCAGGGGTGGGTGGAAGGGATAGAGACACACGGGCATGAGCCGGGGTGGCTAGGAGGGATAGAGACACACAGGGCATGAGCGGGGGGTGGGTGGGAGGGATAGAGACACACGGGGCATGAGCGGGGGGTGGGTGGAGCGGGATAGAGACACATGGGGCATGAGCGGGGGGTGGGTGGGAGTGATAGAGACACACGGGGAATGAGCGGGGGTGGGTGGGAGGGCTAGAGACACACGGGGCATGAGTAGGTGTTGAGGGGAGAGACACACGGGGCATGAGCGGGGGGTGGGTTGGAGGGATAGAGACACACGGGGCATTAGCGGCGGGTGCGTGGGAGGGAGGGATAGAGACACACGGGGCATGAGCGGGGGGTGGGTGGGAGGGATAGAGACACACGGGGCATGAGCGGGGGGTGGGTGGGAGGGATAGAGACACACGGGGCATGAGTAGGGGATGAAGGGAGAGACACATGGGGCATGAGCAGGGGGTGGGGGGAGGGAGAGACACGGGACATGAGCGGGGGGTGGGTGGGAGGTATAGAGACACACGGGCATGAGCGGGAGGTGGGTGGGAGGGATAGAGACACACGGGGCATGAGCGGGGGGCGGCTGGGAGGCTTAGAGACACATGGGGCATGAGCGGGGGGGTGGGTGGGAGGGATCGAGACACACGGGCATGAGTGGGGGGGTGGGTGGGAGGGATAGAGACATACGGGGCATGAGCGGGCGGTGGGTAGGAGGACTAAAGACACTTGGGGAATGAGCGGGGGATGGGTGGGAGTACTAGAGACACACAGGGCATGAGCGGGGGGTGGGTGGGAGGGCTAGAGACAAACAGGGCATGAGCAGGGGTTGGTGTTAGGGCTAGAGAAACACGGGGCATGAGTGGGGGGTGGGTGGGAGGGGAGTGACACGGGACATGACTGGGGGTGGGTGGGAGGGATAGAGACACACGGGCATGAGCGGGGGGTGGGTGGTTGGGATATAGACACACGGGGCATGAGCGGGGGCGGGTGGGAGGCTTAGAGACACATGGGGCATGAGCGGGGGGGTGAGTGTAAGGCTTAGAGACACACGGGGCATGAGCGGGGGGGTGGGTGGGAGGGAAAGAGACACACGGAGCATGAGCTGGAGGTGGGTGGGAGGAATAGAGACACACGGGGCATGAGCGGGGGGGTGGGTTGGAGGGATAGAGACAGGGGGTGAAGGGAGAGACACACGGGGCATGAGCAGGGGATGGGGGGAGGGAGAGACACGGGACATGAGCGTAGGGTGGGTGGGAGGGATAGAGATACACGGGCATGAGTGGGGGGTGGGTGGGAGGGATAGAGACACACGGGGCTTTTGCGGGGGGCCAGTGGGAGGCTTAGAGACACACGGAGCATGAGCGGGGGGGTGGGTGGGAGGGATAGAGACACACGGGGCGTCAGCGGGGGGGTGGGTGGGAGGTAGAGAGACACACAGGGCATGAGCGGGGGGTGCGTGGGAGGGATAGAGACACACAGGGCATGAGTGGGGGGTGGGTGGGAGGGGAGAGACAAACGGGGCATGAGCGGGGGGTGGGTAGGAGGGCTAGAGACAAATGGGGCATGAGTAGGGGGTGAAGGGAGAGACACACGGGGCATGAGCAGGCGGTGGGGGGAGGGAGAGACACGGGACATGAGCGGGGGTGCGTGGGAGGGAAAGAGACACACGGGCATGAGCAGGGGGTGGGTGGGAAGTTTTAGAGACACAAGGGGCATGAGCAGGTGAGCAGGGGGGGTGGGAGAGCTAGAGACACACAGGGCATGAGCGGGGGGTGGGCGGGAGGGATAGAGACACAGGGGGCATGAGCGGGGGGTGGGTGGTAGGGATAGAGACACACGGGGCATGAGCGGGGGGTGAGTGGGAGGGATAGAGACACACGGGGCATGAGCAGGGGGTGGGGGGAGGGGAGAGACACACGGGGCATGAGCGGGGCGTGAGTGGGAGGGATAGAGACACACGGGGCATGAGCGGGGGGTGGGTGGGAGGGATAGAGACACACGGAGCTTGAGCAGGGGGTGGGTAAGAGGGATAGAGACACACGGGGCATGAGCGGGGGGTGGCTGGGAGGATAGAGACACACGGGGCATGAGCGGGGGGTGGGAGGGAGGGATAGAGACACACGGGGCATGAGCGGGGGTGGGGGGAGGGGAGAGACACACGGGGCGTGAGCGGGGGGTGGGTGGGAGGGATAGAGACACACGGGCATGAGCAGGGGGTGGGTGGTGAGGGATAGAGACACACAGGGCATGAGCGGTGGGTGGGTGGGAGGGGAGAGACACACAGGGCATGAGCGGGGGGTGGGTGGGAGAGGAGAGAAAAATGAGGCATGAGCAGGGGGTGTGTGGGAGGGATAGAGACACACGGAGCTTGAGCAGGGGGTGGGTAGGAGGGATAGAGACACACGGGGCATGAGCGGGGGGTGGCTGGGAGGATAGAGACACACGGGGCATGAGCGGGGGGTGGGAGGGAGGGATAGAGACACACGGGGCATGAGCGGGGGTGGGGGGAGGGGAGAGACACACGGGGCGTGAGCGGGGGGTGGGTGGGAGGGATAGAGACACACGGGCATGAGCAGGGGGTGGGTGGGAGGGATAGAGACACACAGGGCATGAGCGGTGGGTGGGTGGGAGGGGAGAGACACACAGGGCATGAGCGGGGGGTGGGTGGGAGAGGAGAGAAAAACGAGGCATGAGCAGGGGGTGTGTGGGAGGGGAGAGACAAACAGGACATGAGCGGGGGTTGGTGGGAGGGGTAGAGACACACGGGGCATCAGCGGGGGGTGGGTGGGAGTACTAGAGACACACAGGGCATGAGCGGGGGGTGGGTGGGAGGGCTAGAGACACACGGGACATGAGCGCGGGGTGGTTGGGAGGAGTAGAGACACACGGGGCATGAGCGGGGGGTGGGTGTTTCAGACTAGAGACACACGGGGCATGAGCGGGGGGTGGGTGGGAGGGGTAGAGACACACGGGACATGAGAGGGGGGTTGGTGGGAGGGGTAGAGACACACGGGGCATGAGCGGGGGGTGGGTGGGAGGACTTGAGACACTCGGGGGATGAGCGGGGGTGGGTGGGAGTACTAGAGACACACAGGGCATGAGCGGGGGGTGGGTGGGAGGTATAGAGACACACGGGCATGAGCGGGAGGTGGGTGGGAGGGATAGAGACACACGGGGCATGAGCGGGGGGCGGGTGGGAGGCTTAGAGACACATGGGGCATGAGCGGGGGGGTGGGTGGGAGGGATAGAGACACACGGGCATGAGTGGGGGGGTGGGTGGGAGGGATAGAGACATACGGGGCATGAGCGGGGGGTGGGTGGGAGGACTAAAGACACTTGGGGAATGAGCGGGGGATGGGTGGGAGTACTAGAGACACACAGGGCATGAGCGGGGGGTGGGTGGGAGGGCTAGAGACAAACAGGGCATGAGCAGGGGTGGGTGGTAGGGCTAGAGACACACGGGGCATGAGTGGGGGGTGGGTGGGAGGGGAGTGACACGGGACATGACTGGGGGGTGGGTGGGAGGGATAGAGACACACGGGCATGAGCGGGGGGTGGGTGGTTGGGATATAGACACACGGGGCATGAGCGGGGGCGGGTGGGAGGCTTAGAGACACATGGGGCATGAGCGGGGGGGTGAGTGTAAGGCTTAGAGACACACGGGGCATGAGCGGGGGGGTGGGTGGGAGGGAAAGAGACACACGGAGCATGAGCTGGAGGTGGGTGGGAGGAATAGAGACACACGGGGCATGAGCGGGGGGGTGGGTTGGAGGGATAGAGACACACGGGGCATGAGTAGGGGGTGAAGGGAGAGACACACGGGGCATGAGCAGGGGATGGGGGAGGGAGAGACACGGGACATGAGCGTGGGGTGGGTGGGAGGGATAGAGATACATGGGCATGAGTGGGGGGTGGGTGGGAGGGATAGAGACACACGGGGCATGAGCGGGGGGCCAGTGGGAGGCTTAGAGACACACGGAGCATGAGCGGGGGGGTGGGTGGGAGGGATAGAGACACACGGGGCGTCAGCGGGGGGGTGGGTGGGAGGTATAGAGACACACAGGGCATGAGCGGGGGGTGCGTGGAAGGGATAGAGACACACAGGGCATGAGTGGGGGGTGGGTGGGAGGGGAGAGACAAACGGGGCATGAGCAGGGGGTGGGTAGGAGGGCTAGAGACACATGGGGCATGAGTAGGGGGTGAAGGGAGAGACACACGGGGCATGAGCAGGCGGTGGGGGGAGGGAGAGACACGGGACATGAGCGGGGGTGCGTGGGAGGGATAGAGACACACGGGCATGAGCAGGGGGTGGGTGGGAAGTTTTAGAGACACACGGGGCATGAGCAGGTGAGCAGGGGGGGTGGGAGAGCTAGAGACACACGGGGCATGAGCGGGGGGTGGGCGGGAGGGATAGAGACACAGGGGGCATGAGCGGGGGGTGGGTGGTAGGGATAGAGACACACGGGGCATGAGCGGGGGGTGAGTGGGAGGGATAGAGACACACGGGGCATGAGCAGGGGGTGGGGGGAGGGGAGAGACACACGGGGCATGAGCGGGGCGTGAGTGGGAGGGATAGAGACACACGGGGCATGAGCGGGGGGTGGGTGGGAGGGATAGAGACACACGGAGCTTGAGCAGGGGGTGGGTAGGAGGGATAGAGACACACGGGGCATGAGCGGGGGGTGGCTGGGAGGATAGAGACACACGGGGCATGAGCGGGGGTGGGAGGGAGGGATAGAGACACACGGGGCATGAGCGGGGGTGGGGGGAGGGGAGAGACACACGGGGCGTGAGCGGGGGGTGGGTGGGAGGGATAGAGACACACGGGCATGAGCAGGGGGTGGGTGGGAGGGATAGAGACACACAGGGCATGAGCGGTGGGTGGGTGGGAGGGGAGAGACACACAGGGCATGAGCGCGGGGTGGGTGGGAGAGGAGAGAAAAACGAGGCATGAGCAGGGGGTGTGTGGGAGGGGAGAGACAAACAGGACATGAGCGGGGGGTTGGTGGGAGGGGTAGAGACACACGGGGCATCAGCGGGGGGTGGGTGGGAGTACTAGAGACACACAGGGCATGAGCGGGGGGTGGGTGGGAGGGCTAGAGACACACGGGGCATGAGCGCGGGGTGGTTGGGAGGAGTAGAGACACACGGGGCATGAGCGGGGGGTGGGTGTTTCAGACTAGAGACACACGGGGCATGAGCGGGGGGTGGGTGGGAGGGGTAGAGACACACGGGACATGAGAGGGGGGTTGGTGGGAGGGGTAGAGACACACGGGGCATGAGCGGGGGGTGGGTGGGAGGACTTGAGACACTCGGGGCATGAGCGGGGGGTGGGTGGGAGTACTAGAGACACACAGGGCATGAGCGGGGGGTGGGTGGGAGGGCTAGAGACACACAGGGCATGAGCGGGGGGGTGGGTGGTAGGGCTAGAGACACACGGGGCATGAGCGGGGGTGGGGGGAGGGAGAGAGACACACGGGGCATGAGCAGGGGTGGGGGGAAGGGAGAGAGATACATGGGGCATGAGCGGGGGGTGGGTGGGAGGGATAGAGACACACAGGGCGTGAGCGGGGGGTGGGTGGGAGGTATAGAGACACACGGGGCATGAGCAGGGGGTGGGTGGGAGGGATAGAGACACACGGGGCATGAGCGGGGGTGGGTGCGAGGGTTAGAGACACACGGGGCATGAGCGGGGGGGTGGGTGGGAGGGATAGAGACACACGGGGCATGAGCGGGGGGTGGGTGGGAGGGATAGAGACACATGGGGCATGAGTGGGGGTGGGTGGGAGGGGAGAGACAAACGGGGCATGAGTGGGGGTAGGTGGGAGGGCTAGAGACACACGGGGCATGAGTAGGGGGTGAGGGGAGAGACACACGGGGCATGAGAAGGGGGTGGGGGGAGGGAGAGACACGGGACATGAGCGGGGGGTGGGTGGAAGGGATAGAGACACACGGGCATGAGCGGGGGTTGGGTGGGAGGGATAGAGATACATGGGGCATGAGCGAGGGGGTAGGTGGGAGGGATAGAGACACACGGCCATGAGTGGGGGGTGGGTGGGAGGGATAGAGACACACGGAGCATGAGCAGAGTGTGGGTGGGAGGGATATAGACACACGGGGCATGAGCGGGGAGGTGGGTGGGAGGGATAGAGACACACGGGGCATGAGTGGGGGGGTGGGTGGGAGGGATAGAGACACACGGGGCATGAGCGAGGGGGTAGGTGGGAGGGATAGAGACACACGGCCATGAGTGGGGGGTGGGTGGGAGGGATAGAGACACACGGAGCATGAGCAGAGTGTGGGTGGGAGGGATATAGACACACGGGGCATGAGCGGGGAGGTGGGTGGGAGGGATAGAGACACACGGGGCATGAGTGGGGGGTTGAGGGGAGAGACACACGGGGCATGAGCAGGGGGTGGGAGGGAGGGAGAGACACGGGACATGAGCAGGGGTGGGTGGAAGGGATAGAGACACACGGGCATGAGCCGGGGTGGCTAGGAGGGATAGAGACACACAGGGCATGAGCGGGGGGTGGGTGGGAGGGATAGAGACACACGGGGCATGAGCGGGGGGTGGGTGGAGCGGGATAGAGACACATGGGGCATGAGCAGGGGGTGGGTGGGAGGGATAGAGACACACGGGGCATTAGCGGCGGGTGGGTGGGAGGGAGGGATAGAGACACATGGGGCATGAGCGTGTGGGGTGGGTGGGAGGGATAGAGACACACGGGGCATGAGTGGGGGGTGGGTGGGAGTGGAGAGACAAACGGGGCATGAGCGGTGGGTGGGTGGGAGGGCTAGAGACACACGGGGCATGAGTAGGGGGTGAAGGGAGAGACACATGGGGCATGAGCAGGGGGTGGGGGGAGGGAGAGACACGGGACATGAGCGGGGGGTGGGTGGGAGGGATAGAGACACACGGGCATGAGCGGGAGGTGGGTGGGTGGGATAGAGACACATGGGGCATGAGTGGGGGGCGGGTGGGAGGCTTAGAGACACATGGGGAATGAGCGGGGGGGTGGGTGGGAGGGATAGAGACACACGGGCATGAGTGGGGGGGTGGGTGGGAGGGATAGAGACATACAGGGCATGAGCGGGGGGTGGGTGGGAGGGATATAGACACACGGGGCATGAGCGGGGGTGTGGGTGGGAGGGATAGAGACACACGGGGCATGAGCGGGGGTGAGGGGAGAGACACACGGGGCATGAGCAGGGGGTGGGGGGGAGGGAGAGTCACGGGACATGAGCGGGTGTGGGTAGGAGGGATAGAGACGCACAGGGCATGAGCGGGGGGTGGGTGGGAGGGATAGAGACACACGGGTCATGAGCGGGGATAGAGACACACGGGGCATGAGCGGGGGAGTGGGTGGGAGGGATAGAGACACACGGGGCATGAGCGGGGGGTGGGTGGGAGGGAGAGAGACACATGGGGAATGAGCGGGGTTCGTGGGATATCTAGAGACATACGTGGCATGTGTAGGGGTTGAGGGGAGAGACACATGGGGCATGAGCGGGGGGCGGGTGGGAGGGATAGAGACACATGGGGCATGAGTGGGGGGTGGGTGGGAGGGGAGAGACACGGGACATGAGCGGGGATGGATGGGAGGGATAAAGACACACGGGCATGAGCAGGGGGTGGGTGGGAGGGATAGAGACACACAGGGCATGAGCTGGGGGTGGGTGGGAGGAGTAGAGACACACGGGGCATGAGCGGGGGGGTGGGTCGGAGGGATAGAGACACACGGGGCATGAGTAGGGGGTGAAGGGAGAGACACACGGGGCATGGGCAGGGGGTGGGGGGAGGGATAGAGACACACGGGGCATGAGCGGGGGGTGGGTGGGAGGCTTAGAGACACACCGGGAATGAGCGGGGGATGGGTGGGAGGGATAGAGACACACGGGGCATGAGCTGGGGTGGGTGGGAGGAATAGAGACACACGGGACATGAGCGGGGGGGTGCGACGGAGGGATAGAGACACACGGTGCATGAGCGGGGGGTGGGTGGAGCGGGATAGAGACACACGGG
This sequence comes from Ambystoma mexicanum, assembly GCF_040938575.1. Taxonomy (NCBI): domain Eukaryota; kingdom Metazoa; phylum Chordata; class Amphibia; order Caudata; family Ambystomatidae; genus Ambystoma; species Ambystoma mexicanum. The sequence goes on from NC_090921.1 coordinate 1,440,361,515, forward strand.
CCATGAGCAGGGGGTGGGTGGGAGGGATAGAGACACACGGGGAATGAGCGGGGGGTGGGTGGGTGGGCTAGAGACACACGGGGCATCAGTAGGGGTTGAGTTGAGGTGAGAGACACACGGGGCATGAGCGGGGGGTGGGTGGGAGGGATAGAGACACACGGGGCATCAGTGGGGGGTGGGTGGGAGGTATAGAGACACACGGGGCATGAGCGGGGGGTGAGTGGGAGGGATAGAGACACACAGGGCATGAGTGGGGGGTGGGTTGGAGGGGAGAGACAAACAGGGCATGAGCGGGGGTGGGGGGTAGGGAGAGACACGGGACATGAGCGGGGGGTGGGTGTTAGGGATAGAGACACACGGGCATGAGCAGGGGGTGGGTGGGAGGGATAGAGACACACGGGGCATGAGCGGGTGGGTGGGCGGCAGGGATAGAGACACACGGGGAATGAGCGGGGGTGGGTGGGAGGGCTAGAGACACACGGGGCATGAGTAGGGGGTGGGTGGGAGTGGAGAGACAAGCGGGGCATGAGCGGTGGGTGGGTGGGAGGGCTAGAGACACACGGGGCATGAGTAGGGGGTGAAGGGAGAGACACATGGGGCATGAGCAGGGGGTGGGGGGAGGGAGAGACACGGGACATGAGCGGGGGGTGGGTGGGAGGGATAGAGACACACGGGCATGAGCGGGAGGTGGGTGGGTGGGATAGAGACACATGGGGCATGAGTGGGGGGCGGGTGGGAGGCTTAGAGACACATGGGGAATGAGCGGGGGGGTGGGTGGGAGGGATAGAGACACACGGGCATGAGTGGGGGGGTGGGTGGGAGGGATAGAGACATACAGGGCATGAGCGGGGGGTGGGTGGGAGGGATATAGACACACGGGGCATGAGCGGGGGTGTGGGTGGGAGGGATAGAGACACACGGGGCATGAGCGGGGGTGAGGGGAGAGACACACGGGGCATGAGCAGGGGGTGGGGGGGAGGGAGAGTCACGGGACATGAGCGGGGGTGGGTGGGAGTGATAGAGACACACGGGTATGAGCGGGTGTGGGTGGGAGGGATAGAGACACACAGGGCATGAGCGGGGGGTGGGTGGGAGGGATAGAGACACACGGGTCATGAGCGGGGATAGAGACACACGGGGCATGAGCGGGGGAGTGGGTGGGAGGGATAGAGACACACGGGGTATGAGCGGGGGGTGGGTGGGAGGGAGAGAGACACATGGGGAATGAGCGGGGTTCGTGGGATATCTAGAGACATATGTGGCATGTGTAGGGGTTGAGGGGAGAGACACATGGGGCATGAGCGGGGGGCGGGTGGGAGGGATAGAGACACATGGGGCATGAGTGGGGGGTGGGTGGGAGGGGAGAGACACGGGACATGAGCGGGGATGAATGGGAGGGATAAAGACACACGGGCATGAGCAGGGGGTGGGTGGGAGGGATAGAGACACACAGGGCATGAGCTGGGGGTGGGTGGGAGGAGTAGAGACACACGGGGCATGAGCGGGGGGGTGGGTCGGAGGGATAGAGACACACGGGGCATGAGTAGGGGGTGAACGGAGAGACACACGGGGCCTGGGCAGGGGGTGGGGGGAGGGAGAGACACGGGACATGGGCGGGGAGTGGGTGGGAGGGATAGAGACACACGGGCATGAGCCTGGGGTGGGTGGGAGGGATAGAGACACACGGGGCATGAGCTGGGGTGGGTGGGAGGAATAGAGACACACGGGACATGAGCGGGGGGGTGCGACGGAGGGCTAGAGACACACGGTGCATGAGCGGGGGGTGGGTGGAGCGGGATAGAGACACACGGGCCATGAGCAGGGGGTGGGTGGGAGGGATAGAGACACACGGGGAATGAGCGGGGGGTGGGTGGGTGGGCTAGAGACACACGGGGCATCAGTAGGGGTTGAGTTGAGGTGAGAGACACACGGGGCATGAGCGGGGGGTGGGTGGGAGGGATAAAGACACACGGGGCATCAGCGGGGGGTGGGTGGGAGGTATAGAGACACACGGGGCATGAGCGGGGGGTGAGTGGGAGGGATAGAGACACACAGGGCATGAGTGGGGGGTGGGTTGGAGGGGAGAGACAAACAGGGCATGAGCGGGGGTTGGGGGTAGGGAGAGACACGGGACATGAGCGGGGGGTGGGTGTTAGGGATAGAGACACACAGGCATGAGCAGGGGGTGGGTGGGAGGGATAGAGACACACGGGGCATGAGCGGGTGGGTGGGCGGCAGGGATAGAGACACACGGGGCATGAGCGGGGGGTGGGTGGGAGGGATAGAGACACACGGGGAATGAGCGGGGGTGGGTGGGAGGGATAGAGACACACGGGGCATGAGCGGGGGGTGGGTGGAGCGGGATAGAGACACATGGGGCATGAGCGGGGGGTGGGTGGGAGTGATAGAGACACACGGGGAATGAGCGGGGGTGGGTGGGAGGGCTAGAGACACACGGGGCATGAGTAGGTGTTGAGGGGAGAGACACACGGGGCATGAGCGGGGGGTGGGTTGGAGGGATAGAGACACACGGGGCATTAGCGGCGGGTGCGTGGGAGGGAGGGATAGAGACACACGGGGCATGAGCGGGGGGTGGGTGGGAGGGATAGAGACACACGGGGCATGAGCGGGGGGTGGGTGGGAGGGATAGAGACACACGGGGCATGAGTAGGGGATGAAGGGAGAGACACATGGGGCATGAGCAGGGGGTGGGGGGAGGGAGAGACACGGGACATGAGCGGGGGGTGGGTGGGAGGTATAGAGACACACGGGCATGAGCGGGAGGTGGGTGGGAGGGATAGAGACACACGGGGCATGAGCGGGGGGCGGCTGGGAGGCTTAGAGACACATGGGGCATGAGCGGGGGGGTGGGTGGGAGGGATCGAGACACACGGGCATGAGTGGGGGGGTGGGTGGGAGGGATAGAGACATACGGGGCATGAGCGGGCGGTGGGTAGGAGGACTAAAGACACTTGGGGAATGAGCGGGGGATGGGTGGGAGTACTAGAGACACACAGGGCATGAGCGGGGGGTGGGTGGGAGGGCTAGAGACAAACAGGGCATGAGCAGGGGTTGGTGGTAGGGCTAGAGAAACACGGGGCATGAGTGGGGGGTGGGTGGGAGGGGAGTGACACGGGACATGACTGGGGGTGGGTGGGAGGGATAGAGACACACGGGCATGAGCGGGGGGTGGGTGGTTGGGATATAGACACACGGGGCATGAGCGGGGGCGGGTGGGAGGCTTAGAGACACATGGGGCATGAGCGGGGGGGTGAGTGTAAGGCTTAGAGACACACGGGGCATGAGCGGGGGGGTGGGTGGGAGGGAAAGAGACACACGGAGCATGAGCTGGAGGTGGGTGGGAGGAATAGAGACACACGGGGCATGAGCGGGGGGGTGGGTTGGAGGGATAGAGACACACGGGGCATGAGTAGGGGGTGAAGGGAGAGACACACGGGGCATGAGCAGGGGATGGGGGGAGGGAGAGACACGGGACATGAGCGTAGGGTGGGTGGGAGGGATAGAGATACACGGGCATGAGTGGGGGGTGGGTGGGAGGGATAGAGACACACGGGGCATTTGCGGGGGGCCAGTGGGAGGCTTAGAGACACACGGAGCATGAGCGGGGGGGTGGGTGGGAGGGATAGAGACACACGGGGCGTCAGCGGGGGGGTGGGTGGGAGGTAGAGAGACACACAGGGCATGAGCGGGGGGTGCGTGGGAGGGATAGAGACACACAGGGCATGAGTGGGGGGTGGGTGGGAGGGGAGAGACAAAGGGGGCATGAGCGGGGGGTGGGTAGGAGGGCTAGAGACACATGGGGCATGAGTAGGGGGTGAAGGGAGAGACACACGGGGCATGAGCAGGCAGTGGGGGGAGGGAGAGACACGGGACATGAGCGGGGGTGCGTGGGAGGGAAAGAGACACACGGGCATGAGCAGGGGGTGGGTGGGAAGTTTTAGAGACACAAGGGGCATGAGCAGGTGAGCAGGGGGGGTGGGAGAGCTAGAGACACACGGGGCATGAGCGGGGGGTGGGCGGGAGGGATAGAGACACAGGGGGCATGAGCGGGGGGTGGGTGGTAGGGATAGAGACACACGGGGCATGAGCGGGGGGTGAGTGGGAGGGATAGAGACACACGGGGCATGAGCAGGGGGTGGGGGGAGGGGAGAGACACACGGGGCATGAGCGGGGCGTGAGTGGGAGGGATAGAGACACACGGGGCATGAGCGGGGGGTGGGTGGGAGTTATAGAGACACACGGAGCTTGAGCAGGGGGTGGGTAAGAGGGATAGAGACACACGGGGCATGAGCGGGGGGGTGGCTGGGAGGATAGAGACACACGGGGCATGAGCGGGGGGTGGGAGGGAGGGATAGAGACACACGGGGCATGAGCGGGGGTGGGGGGAGGGGAGAGACACACGGGGCGTGAGCGGGGGGTGGGTGGGAGGGATAGAGACACACGGGCATGAGCAGGGGGTGGGTGGGAGGGATAGAGACACACAGGGCATGAGCGGTGGGTGGGTGGGAGGGGAGAGACACACAGGGCATGAGCGGGGGGTGGGTGGGAGAGGAGAGAAAAACGAGGCATGAGCAGGGGGTGTGTGGGAGGGATAGAGACACACGGAGCTTGAGCAGGGGGTGGGTAGGAGGGATAGAGACACACGGGGCATGAGCGGGGGGTGGCTGGGAGGATAGAGACATACGGGGCATGAGCGGGGGGTGGGAGGGAGGGATAGAGACACATGGGGCATGAGCGGGGGTGGGGGGAGGGGAGAGACACACGGGGCGTGAGCGGGGGGTGGGTGGGAGGGATAGAGACACACGGGCATGAGCAGGGGGTGGGTGGGAGGGATAGAGACACACAGGGCATGAGCGGTGGGTGGGTGGGAGGGGAGAGACACACAGGGCATGAGCGGGGGGTGGGTGGGAGAGGAGAGAAAAACGAGGCATGAGCAGGGGGTGTGTGGGAGGGGAGAGACAAACAGGACATGAGCGGGGGTTGGTGGGAGGGGTAGAGACACACGGGGCATCAGCGGGGGGTGGGTGGGAGTACTAGAGACACACAGGGCATGAGCGGGGGGTGGGTGGGAGGGCTAGAGACACACGGGACATGAGCGCGGGGTGGTTGGGAGGAGTAGAGACACACGGGGCATGAGCGGGGGGTGGGTGTTTCAGACTAGAGACACACGGGGCATGAGCGGGGGGTGGGTGGGAGGGGTAGAGACACACGGGACATGAGAGGGGGGTTGGTGGGAGGGGTAGAGACACACGGGGCATGAGCGGGGGGTGGGTGGGAGGACTTGAGACACTCGGGGGATGAGCGGGGGTGGGTGGGAGTACTAGAGACACACAGGGCATGAGCGGGGGGTGGGTGGGAGGTATAGAGACACACGGGCATGAGCGGGAGGTGGGTGGGAGGGATAGAGACACACGGGGCATGAGCGGGGGGCGGGTGGGAGGCTTAGAGACACATGGGGCATGAGCGGGGGGGTGGGTGGGAGGGATAGAGACACACGGGCATGAGTGGGGGGGTGGGTGGGAGGGATAGAGACATACGGGGCATGAGCGGGGGGTGGGTGGGAGGACTAAAGACACTTGGGGAATGAGCGGGGGATGGGTGGGAGTACTAGAGACACACAGGGCATGAGCGGGGGGTGGGTGGGAGGGCTAGAGACAAACAGGGCATGAGCAGGGGTGGGTGGTAGGGCTAGAGACACACGGGGCATGAGTGGGGGGTGGGTGGGAGGGGAGTGACACGGGACATGACTGGGGGGTGGGTGGGAGGGATAGAGACACACGGGCATGAGCGGGGGGTGGGTGGTTGGGATATAGACACACGGGGCATGAGCGGGGGCGGGTGGGAGGCTTAGAGACACATGGGGCATGAGCGGGGGGGTGAGTGTAAGGCTTAGAGACACACGGGGCATGAGCGGGGGGGTGGGTGGGAGGGAAAGAGACACACGGAGCATGAGCTGTAGGTGGGTGGGAGGAATAGAGACACACGGGGCATGAGCGGGGGGGTGGGTTGGAGGGATAGAGACACACGGGGCATGAGTAGGGGGTGAAGGGAGAGACACACGGGGCATGAGCAGGGGATGGGGGAGGGAGAGACACGGGACATGAGCGTGGGGTGGGTGGGAGGGATAGAGATACATGGGCATGAGTGGGGGGTGGGTGGGAGGGATAGAGACACACGGGGCATGAGCGGGGGGCCAGTGGGAGGCTTAGAGACACACGGAGCATGAGCGGGGGGGTGGGTGGGAGGGATAGAGACACACGGGGCATCAGCGGGGGGGTGGGTGGGAGGTATAGAGACACACAGGGCATGAGCGGGGGGTGCGTGGGAGGGATAGAGACACACAGGGCATGAGTGGGGGGTGGGTGGGAGGGGAGAGACAAACGGGGCATGAGCGGGGGGTGGGTAGGAGGGCTAGAGACACATGGGGCATGAGTAGGGGGTGAAGGGAGAGACACACGGGGCATGAGCAGGCGGTGGGGGGAGGGAGAGACACGGGACATGAGCGGGGGTGCGTGGGAGGGATAGAGACACACGGGCATGAGCAGGGGGTGGGTGGGAAGTTTTAGAGACACACGGGGCATGAGCAGGTGAGCAGGGGGGGTGGGAGAGCTAGAGACACACGGGGCATGAGCGGGGGGTGGGCGGGAGGGATAGAGACACAGGGGGCATGAGCGGGGGGTGAGTGGTAGGGATAGAGACACACGGGGCATGAGCGGGGGGTGAGTGGGAGGGATAGAGACACACGGGGCATGAGCAGGGGGTGGGGGGAGGGGAGAGACACACGGGGCATGAGCGGGGCGTGAGTGGGAGGGATAGAGACACACGGGGCATGAGCGGGGGGTGGGTGGGAGGGATAGAGACACACGGAGCTTGAGCAGGGGGTGGGTAGGAGGGATAGAGACACATGGGGCATGAGCGGGGGGTGGCTGGGAGGATAGAGACACACGGGGCATGAGCGGGGGTGGGAGGGAGGGATAGAGACACACGGGGCATGAGCGGGGGTGGGGGGAGGGGAGAGACACACGGGGCGTGAGCGGGGGGTGGGTGGGAGGGATAGAGACACACGGGCATGAGCAGGGGGTGGGTGGGAGGGATAGAGACACACAGGGCATGAGCGGTGGGTGGGTGGGAGGGGAGAGACACACAGGGCATGAGCGCGGGGTGGGTGGGAGAGGAGAGAAAAACGAGGCATGAGCAGGGGGTGTGTGGGAGGGGAGAGACAAACAGGACATGAGCGGGGGGTTGGTGGGAGGGGTAGAGACACACGGGGCATCAGCGGGGGGTGGGTGGGAGTACTAGAGACACACAGGGCATGAGCGGGGGGTGGGTGGGAGGGCTAGAGGACACACGGGGCATGAGCGCGGGGTGGTTGGGAGGAGTAGAGACACACGGGGCATGAGTGGGGGGTGGGTGTTTCAGACTAGAGACACACGGGGCATGAGCGGGGGGTGGGTGGGAGGGGTAGAGACACACGGGACATGAGAGGGGGTTGGTGGGAGGGGTAGAGACACACGGGGCATGAGCGGGGGGTGGGTGGGAGGACTTGAGACACTCGGGGCATGAGCGGGGGGTGGGTGGGAGTACTAGAGACACACAGGGCATGAGCGGGGGGTGGGTGGGAGGGCTAGAGACACACAGGGCATGAGCGGGGGGGTGGGTGGTAGGGCTAGAGACACACGGGGCATGAGCGGGGGTGGGGGGAGGGAGAGAGACACACGGGGCATGAGCAGGGGTGGGGGGAAGGGAGAGAGATACATGGGGCATGAGCGGGGGGTGGGTGGGAGGGATAGAGACACACAGGGCGTGAGCGGGGGGTGGGTGGGAGGTATAGAGACACACGGGGCATGAGCGGGGGTGGGGGGAGGGAGAGAGACACACGGGGCATGAGCAGGGGTGGGGGGAAGGGAGAGAGATACATGGGGCATGAGCGGGGGGTGGGTGGGAGGGATAGAGACACACAGGCGTGAGCGGGGGGTGGGTGGGAGGTATAGAGACACACGGGGCATGAGCAGGGGGTGGTGGGAGGGATAGAGACACACGGGGCATGAGCGGGGGTGGGTGCGAGGGTTAGAGACACACGGGGCATGAGCGGGGGGTGGGTGGGAGGGATAGAGACACACGGGGCATGAGCGGGGGGTGGGTGGGAGGGATAGAGACACATGGGGCATGAGTGGGGGTGGGTGGGAGGGAGAGACAAACAGGGCATGAGTGGGGGTAGGTGGGAGGGCTAGAGACACACGGGGCATGAGTAAGGGGGTGAGGGGAGAGACACACGGGGCATGAGAAGGGGGTGGGGGGAGGGAGAGACACGGGACATGAGCGGGGGGTGGGTGGAAGGGATAGAGACACACGGGCATGAGCGGGGGTTGGGTGGGAGGGATAGAGATACATGGGGCATGAGCGAGGGGGTAGGTGGTAGGGCTAGAGACACACGGGGCATGAGCGGGGGTGGGGGGAGGGAGAGAGACACACGGGGCATGAGCAGGGGTGGGGGGAAGGGAGAGAGATACATGGGGCATGAGCGGGGGTGGGTGGGAGGGATAGAGACACACAGGGCGTGAGCGGGGGGTGGGTGGGAGGTATAGAGACACACGGGGCATGAGCAGGGGGTGGGTGGGAGGGATAGAGACACACGGGGCATGAGCGGGGGTGGGTGCGAGGGTTAGAGACACACGGGCATGAGCGGGGGGGTGGGTGGGAGGGATAGAGACACACGGGGCATGAGCGGGGGTGGGTGGGAGGATAGAGACACATGGGGCATGATTGGGGGTGGGTGGGAGGGGAGAGACAAACGGGGCATGAGTGGGGGTAGGTGGGAGGGCTAGAGACACACGGGGCATGAGTAGGGGTGAGGGGAGAGACACACGGGGCATGAGAAGGGGGTGGGGGAGGGAGAGACACGGGACATGAGCGGGGGTGGGTGGAAGGGATAGAGACACACGGGCATGAGCGGGGGTTGGGTGGGAGGGATAGAGATACATGGGGCATGAGCGAGGGGGTAGGTGGAGAGGGATAGAGACACACGGAGCATGAGCAGAGTGTGGGTGGGAGGGATATAGACACACGGGGCATGAGCGGGGAGGTGGGTGGGAGGGATAGAGACACACGGGCATGAGTGGGGGGGTGGGTGGGAGGGATAGAGACACACGGGCATGAGCGAGGGGGTAGGTGGGAGGGATAGAGACACACGGCCATGAGTGGGGGGTGGGTGGGAGGGATAGAGACACACGGAGCATGAGCAGAGTGTGGGTGGGAGGGATATAGACACACGGGGCATGAGCGGGGAGGTGGGTGGGAGGGATAGAGACACACGGGGCATGAGTGGGGGGTTGAGGGGAGAGACACACGGGGCATGAGCAGGGGGTGGGAGGGAGGGAGAGACACGGGACATGAGCAGGGGGGGTGGAAGGGATAGAGACACACGGGCATGAGCCGGGGTGGCTAGGAGGGATAGAGACACACAGGGCATGAGCGGGGGGTGGGTGGGAGGGATAGAGACACACGGGGCATGAGCGGGGGGTGGGTGAAGCGGGATAGAGACACATGGGGCATGAGCAGGGGGTGGGTGGGAGGGATAGAGACACACGGGGAATGAGCGGGGGTGGGTGGGAGTACTAGAGACACACGGGGCATGAGCGGGGGGTGGGTTGGAGGGATAGAGACACACGGGGCATTAGCGGCGGGTGGGTGGGAGGGAGGGATAGAGACACATGGGGCATGAGCGTGTGGGGTGGGTGGGAGGGATAGAGACACACGGGGCATGAGTGGGGGGTGGGTGGGAGTGGAGAGACAAACGGGGCATGAGCGGTGGGTGGGTGGGAGGGCTAGAGACACACGGGGCATGAGTAGGGGGTGAAGGGAGAGACACATGGGGCATGAGCAGGGGGTGGGGGGAGGGAGAGACACGGGACATGAGCGGGGGGTGGGTGGGAGGGATAGAGACACACGGGCATGAGCGGGAGGTGGGTGGGTGGGATAGAGACACATGGGGCATGAGTGGGGGGCGGGTGGGAGGCTTAGAGACACATGGGGAATGAGCGGGGGGGTGGGTGGGAGGGATAGAGACACACGGGCATGAGTGGGGGGGTGGGTGGGAGGGATAGAGACATACAGGGCATGAGCGGGGGGTGGGTGGGAGGGATATAGACACACGGGGCATGAGCGGGGGTGTGGGTGGGAGGGATAGAGACACACGGGGCATGAGCGGGGGTGAGGGGAGAGACACACGGGGCATGAGCAGGGGGTGGGGGGGAGGGAGAGTCACGGGACATGAGCGGGTGTGGGTAGGAGGGATAGAGACCCACAGGGCATGAGCGGGGGGTGGGTGGGAGGGATAGAGACACACGGGTCATGAGCGGGGATAGAGACACACGGGGCATGAGCGGGGGAGTGGGTGGGAGGGATAGAGACACACGGGGCATGAGCGGGGGGTGGGTGGGAGGGAGAGAGACACATGGGGAATGAGCGGGGTTCGTGGGATATCTAGAGACATACGTGGCATGTGTAGGGGTTGAGGGGAGAGACACATGGGGCATGAGCGGGGGGCGGGTGGGAGGGATAGAGACACATGGGGCATGAGTGGGGGGTGGGTGGGAGGGGAGAGACACGGGACATGAGCGGGGATGGATGGGAGGGATAAAGACACACGGGCATGAGCAGGAGGTGGGTGGGAGGGATAGAGACACACAGGGCATGAGCTGGGGGTGGGTGGGAGGAGTAGAGACACACGGGGCATGAGCGGGGGGGTGGGTCGGAGGGATAGAGACACACGGGGCATGAGTAGGGGGTGAAGGGAGAGACACACGGGGCATGGGCAGGGGGTGGGGGGAGGGATAGAGACACACGGGGCATGAGCGGGGGGTGGGTGGGAGGCTTAGAGACACACCGGGAATGAGCGGGGGATGGGTGGGAGGGATAGAGACACACGGGGCATGAGCTGGGGTGGGTGGGAGGAATAGAGACACACGGGACATGAGCGGGGGGGTGCGACGGAGGGATAGAGACACACGGTGCATGAGCGGGGGGTGGGTGGAGCGGGATAGAGACACACGGGCCATGAGCAGGGGGTGGGTGGGAGGGATAGAGACACACGGGGAATGAGCGGGGGGTGGGTGGGTGGGCTAGAGACACACGGGGCATCAGTAGGGGTTGAGTTGAGGTGAGAGACACACGGGGCATGAGCGGGGGGTGGGTGGGAGGGATAGAGACACACGGGGCATCAGTGGGGGGTGGGTGGGAGGTATAGAGACACACGGGGCATGAGCGGGGGGTGAGTGGGAGGGATAGAGACACACAGGGCATGAGTGGGGGGTGGGTTGGAGGGGAGAGACAAACAGGGCATGAGCGGGGGTGGGGGGTAGGGAGAGACACGGGACATGAGCGGGGGGTGGGTGTTAGGGATAGAGACACACGGGCATGAGCAGGGGGTGGGTGGGAGGGATAGAGACACACGGGGCATGAGCGGGTGGGTGGGCGGCAGGGATAGAGACACACGGGGCATGAGCGGGGGGTGAGTGGGAGGGATAGAGACACACAGGGCATGAGTGGGGGGTGGGTTGGAGGGGAGAGACAAACAGGGCATGAGCGGGGGTGGGGGGTAGGGAGAGACACGGGACATGAGCGGGGGGTGGGTGTTAGGGATAGAGACACACGGGCATGAGCAGGGGGTGGGTGGGAGGGATAGAGACACACGGGGCATGAGCGGGCGGGTGGGTGGGAGGGATAGAGACACACGGGGAATGAGCGGGGGTGGGTGGGAGGGCTAGAGACACACGGGGCATGAGTAGGGGGTGGGTGGGAGTGGAGAGACAAGCGGGGCATGAGCGGTGGGTGGGTGGGAGGGCTAGAGACACACGGGGCATGAGTAGGGGGTGAAGGGAGAGACACATGGGGCATGAGCAGGGGGTGGGGGGAGGGAGAGACACGGGACATGAGCGGGGGGTGGGTGGGAGGGATAGAGACACACGGGCATTAGCGGGAGGTGGGTGGGTGGGATAGAGACACATGGGGCATGAGTGGGGGGCGGGTGGGAGGCTTAGAGACACATGGGGAATGAGCGGGGGGGTGGGTGGGAGGGATAGAGACACACGGGCATGAGTGGGGGGGTGGGTGGGAGGGATAGAGACATACAGGGCATGAGCGGGGGGTGGGTGGGAGGGATATAGACACACGGGGAATGAGCGGGGGTGTGGGTGGGAGGGATAGAGACACACGGGGCATGAGCGGGGGTGAGGGGAGAGACACACGGGGCATGAGCAGGGGGTGGGGGGGAGGGAGAGTCACGGGACATGAGCGGGGGTGGGTGGGAGTGATAGAGACACACGGGTATGAGCGGGTGTGGGTGGGAGGGATAGAGACACACAGGGCATGAGCGGGGGGTGGGTGGGAGGGATAGAGACACACGGGTCATGAGCGGGGATAGAGACACACGGGGCATGAGCGGGGGAGTGGGTGGGAGGGATAGAGACACACGGGGCATGAGCGGGGGGTGGGTGGGAGGGAGAGAGACACATGGGGAATGAGCGGGGTTCGTGGGATATCTAGAGACATACGTGGCATGTGTAGGGGTTGAGGGGAGAGACACATGGGGCATGAGCGGGGGGCGGGTGGGAGGGATAGAGACACATGGGGCATGAGTGTGGGGTGGGTGGGAGGGGAGAGACACGGGACATGAGCGGGGATGGATGGGAGGGATAAAGACACACGGGCATGAGCAGGGGGTGGGTGGGAGGGATAGAGACACACAGGGCATGAGCTGGGGGTGGGTGGGAGGAGTAGAGACACAGGGGGCATGAGCGGGGGGGTGGGTCGGAGGGATAGAGACACACGGGGCATGAGTAGGGGGTGAACGGAGAGACACACGGGGCATGGGCAGGGGGTGGGGGGAGGGAGAGACACGGGACATGGGCGGGGGGTGGGTGGGAGGGATAGAGACACACGGGCATGAGCCTGGGGTGGGTGGGAGGGATAGAGACACACGGGGCATGAGCTGGGGTGGGTGGGAGGAATAGAGACACACGGGACATGAGCGGGGGGGTGCGACGGAGGGCTAGAGACACACGGTGCATGAGCGGGGGGTGGGTGGAGCGGGATAGAGACACACGGGCCATGAGCAGGGGGTGGGTGGGAGGGATAGAGACACACGGGGAATGAGCGGGGGGTGGGTGGGTGGGCTAGAGACACACGGGGCATCAGTAGGGGTTGAGTTGAGGTGAGAGACACACGGGGCATGAGCGGGGGGTGGGTGGGAGGGATAAAGACACACGGGGCATCAGCGGGGGGTGGGTGGGAGGTATAGAGACACACGGGGCATGAGCGGGGGGTGAGTGGGAGGGATAGAGACACACAGGGCATGAGTGGGGGGTGGGTTGGAGGGGAGAGACAAACAGGGCATGAGCGGGGGTGGGGGGTAGGGAGAGACACGGGACATGAGCGGGGGGTGGGTGTTAGGGATAGAGACACACAGGCATGAGCAGGGGGTGGGTGGGAGGGATAGAGACACACGGGGCATGAGCGGGTGGGTGGGCGGCAGGGATAGAGACACACGGGGCATGAGCGGGGGGTGGGTGGGAGGGATAGAGACACACGGGGAATGAGTAGGGGTTGAGGGGAGAGACACACGGGGCATGAGCGGGGGTGGGTGGGAGGGCTAGAGACACACGGGGCATGAGCGGGGGGTGGGTGGGAGGGCTAGAGACACATGGGGAATGAGCGGGGGTGGGTGAGAGGGATAGAGACACACGGGGCATGAGCAGGGGGTGGGGGGAGGGATAGAGACACACGGGGCATGAGTGGGGGGTGGGTGGGAGGGGAGAGACAAATGGGGCATGAGCGTGGGGTGGGTGGGAGGGTTAGAGACACACGGGGCATGAGTAGGGGTGAAGGGAGAGACACACGGGGCATGACCAGGGGGTGGGGGGAGGGAGAGACACGGGACATGAGCGGGGGGTGGGTGGGAGGGTTAGAGACACACGGGCATGAGCGGGGGGTGGGTGGGAGGGATAGAGACACGCGGGGCATGAGCGGGGGCGGGTGGGAGGCTTAGAGACACACGGGGCATGAGCGGGGGGGTGGGTGGGAGGGATAGAGACACACAGGGCATGAGTGGGGGGTTGGGTGAGAGGGTTAGAGAAACACGGGGCATGAGCGGGGGGTGGGTGGGAGGGCTAGGGGCATGAGCGGGCGGTGGGGTTGGGAGGGCTAGAGACACACGGGGCATGAGTAGGGGGTGAGGGGAGAGACACACGGGGCATAAGCGGTTGTGGGGGGAGGGAGAGACACACACGGGGCATGAGCGGGGGGTGGGTGGGAGTGATAGAGACACATTGGGCATGAGCGGGGGGTGGGTGTGAGGGATAGAGACAAACGGGGCATGAGCGGGGGGTGGGTGGGAGGGATAGAGACAAACGGGGCATGAGCGGGGGGTGGGTGGGAGGGATAGAGACAAACGGGGCATGAGCGGGGGGTGGGTGGGAGGGATAGAGACAAACGGGGCATGAGCAGGGGGTGGTGGGAGGGCTAGGGGCATGAGCGGGGGGTGGGTGGGAGGGCTAGAGACACATGGGGCTTGAGCAGGAGGTGGGGGGGAGGGAGAGACAAGGGGCATGAGCGGGGGTGGGTGGGAGGGATAGAGACACACGGGGCATGAGCGGGGGGTGGGTGGGAGGGATAGAGACACACGGGGAATGAGCAGGGGGTGGGTGGGAGGGCCAGGGGCATGAGCGGTGGGTGGGGAGGCTAGAGACACACGGGGCATGAGTAGGCGGTGAGGGGAGAGACACACGGGGCATGAGCAGGGGGTGGGGGGAGGGAGAGACACACACGGGGCATGAGCAGGGGTTGGGCGGGAGGGATAGAGACACACACGGGGCATGAGGGGGGTGGGGGGAGAGACAAACGGGGTATGAGCGTGGTGGGGGGAGGGAGAGAGACACACGTGGCATGAGCAGGGGTGGGGGGAAGGGAGAGAGAGAGACACATGGGGCATGAGCGGGGGTGGGGGGGAGGGAGAAAGACACACGGGGCATGAGCGGGGGGTGGGCTGGAGGGATAGAGACACACGGGGCATTAACGGGGGTGGGTGGGACGGAGAGAGAAACACGGGGCATGAGCGGGGGGTGGGTGGGAGGGATAGAGACACACGGGGCGTGAGCGGGGGGTGGGTGGGAGGGATATAGACACACGGGGCATGAGCAGGGGGTGGGTGGGAGGCTGAGAGACACACGGGGCATGAGCGGGGGGTGGGTGGGAGTGGAGAGACAAGCGGGGCATGAGCGGTGGGTGGGTGGGAGGGCTAGAGACACACGGGGCATGAGTAGGGGGTGAAGGGAGAGACACATGGGGCATGAGCAGGGGGTGGGGGGAGGGAGAGACACGGGACATGAGCAGGGGGTGGGTGGGAGGGATAGAGACACACGGGCATGAGCGGGAGGTGGGTGGGTGGGATAGAGACACATGGGGCATGAGTGGGGGGCGGGTGGGAGGCTTAGAGACACATGGGGAATGAGCGGGGGGGTGGGTGGGAGGGATAGAGACACACGGGCATGAGTGGGGGGGTGGGTGGGAGGGATAGAGACATACAGGGCATGAGCGGGGGGTGGGTGGGAGGGATATAGACACACGGGGCATGAGCGGGGGTGTGGGTGGGAGGGATAGAGACACACGGGGCATGAGCGGGGGTGAGGGGAGAGACACACGGGGCATGAGCAGGGGGTGGGGGGGAGGGAGAGTCACGGGACATGAGCGGGGGTGGGTGGGAGTGATAGAGACACACGGGTATGAGCGGGTGTGGGTGGGAGGGATAGAGACACACAGGGCATGAGCGGGGGGTGGGTGGGAGGGATAGAGACACACGGGTCATGAGCGGGGATAGAGACACACGGGGCATGAGCGGGGGAGTGGGTGGGAGGGATAGAGACACACGGGGCATGAGCGGGGGGTGGGTGGGAGGTCGAGAGACACATGGGGAATGAGCGGGGTTCGTGGGATATCTAGAGACATACGTGGCATGTGTAGGGGTTGAGGGGAGAGACACATGGGGCATGAGCGGGGGGCGGGTGGGAGGGATAGAGACACATGGGGCATGAGTGGGTTGAGAGACACGGGACATGAGCGGGGATGGATGGGAGGGAGAAAGACACACGGGCATGAGCAGGGGGTGGGTGGGAGGGATAGAGACACACAGGGCATGAGCTGGGGGTGGGTGGGAGGAGTAGAGACACACGGGGCATGAGCGGGGGGGTGGGTCGGAGGGATAGAGACACACGGGGCATGAGTAGGGGGTGAAGGGAGAGACACACGGGGCATGGGCAGGGGGTGGGGGGAGGGAGAGACACGGGATATGGGCGGGGGGTGGGTGGGAGGGATAGAGACACACGGGCATGAGCCTGGGGTGGGTGGGAGGGATAGAGACACACGGGGCATGAGCGGGGGGTGGGTGGGAGGCTTAGAGACACACGGGGAATGAGCGGGGGATGGGTGGGAGGGATAGAGACACACGGGGCATGAGCTGGGGTGGGTGGGAGGAATAGAGACACACGGGACATGAGCGGGGGGTGCGACGGAGGGCTAGAGACACACGGTGCATGAGCGGGGGGTGGGTGGAGCGGGATAGAGACACACGGGCCATGAGCAGGGGGTGGGTGGGAGGGATAGAGACACACGGGGAATGAGCGGGGGGTGGGTGGGTGGGCTAGAGACACACGGGGCATCAGTAGGGGTTGAGTTGAGGTGAGAGACACACGGGGCATGAGCGGGGGGTGGGTGGGAGGGATAAAGACACACGGGGCATCAGCGGG
The DNA here is from genome assembly GCF_040938575.1 of Ambystoma mexicanum. NCBI lineage: Eukaryota > Metazoa > Chordata > Amphibia > Caudata > Ambystomatidae > Ambystoma > Ambystoma mexicanum. Next base: position 1,440,378,332 of record NC_090921.1, read on the forward strand.
GGGTGGGTGGGAGGTATAGAGACACACGGGGCATGAGCGGGGGGTGAGTGGGAGGGATAGAGACACACAGGGCATGAGTGGGGGGTGGGTTGGAGGGGAGAGACAAACAGGGCATGAGCGGGGGTGGGGGGTAGGGAGAGACACGGGACATGAGCGGGGGGTGGGTGTTAGGGATAGAGACACACAGGCATGAGCAGGGGGTGGGTGGGTGGGAGGGATAGAGACACACGGGGCATGAGCGGGTGGGTGGGCGGCAGGGATAGAGACACACGGGGCATGAGCGGGGGGTGGGTGGGAGGGATAGAGACACACGGGGAATGAGCGGGGGTGGGTGGGAGGGCTAGAGACACACGGGGCATGAGTAGGGGTTGAGGGGAGAGACACACGGGGCATGAGCGGGGGTGGGTGGGAGGGCTAGAGACACACGGGGCATGAGCGGGGGGTGGGTGGGAGGGCTAGAGACACATGGGGAATGAGCGGGGGTGGGTGAGAGGGATAGAGAGACACGGGGCATGAGCAGGGGGTGGGGGGGAGGGATAGAGACACACGGGACATGAGTGGGGGGTGGGTGGGAGGGCAGAGACAAATGGGGCATGAGCGTGGGGTGGGTGGGAGGGTTAGAGACACACGGGGCATGAGTAGGGGTGAAGGGAGAGACACACGGGGCATGACCAGGGGGTGGGGGGAGGGAGAGACACGGGACATGAGCGGGGGGTGGGTGGGAGGGTTAGAGACACACGGGCATGAGCGGGGGGTGGGTGGGAGGGATAGAGACACGCGGGGCATGAGCTGGGGCGGGTGGGAGGCTTAGAGACACACGGGGCATGAGCGGGGGGGTGGGTGGGAGGGATAGAGACACACGGGGCATGAGTGGGGGGTTGGGTGAGAGGGTTAGAGAAACACGGGGCATGAGCGGGGGGTGGGTGGGAGGGCTAGGGGCATGAGCGGGCGGTGGGGTTGGGAGGGCTAGAGACACACGGGGCATGAGTAGGGGGTGAGGGGAGAGACACACGGGGCATAAGCGGTTGTGGGGGGGAGGGAGAGACACACACGGGGCATGAGCGGGGGGTGGGTGGGAGTGATAGAGACACATTGGGCATGAGCGGGGGGTGGGTGTGAGGGATAGAGACAAACGGGGCATGAGCGGGGGGTGGGTGGGAGGGATAGAGACAAACGGGGCATGAGCGGGGGGTGGGTGGGAGGGATAGAGACAAACGGGGCATGAGCAGGGGGTGGTGGGAGGGCTAGGGGCATGAGCGGGGGGTGGGTGGGAGGGCTAGAGACACACAGGGCAGGAGGTGGGGGGGAGGGAGAGACAAGGGGCATGAGCGGGGGTGGGTGGGAGGGATAGAGACACACGGGGCATGAGCGGGGGGTGGGTGGGAGGGATAGAGACACACGGGGAATGAGCAGGGGGTGGGTGGGAGGGCCAGGGGCATGAGCGGTGGGTGGGGAGGCTAGAGACACACGGGGCATGAGTAGGGGGTGAGGGGAGAGACACACGGGGCATGAGCAGGGGGTGGGGGGAGGGAGAGACACACACGGGGCATGAGCAGGGGTTGGGCGGGAGGGATAGAGACACACACGGGGCATGAGGGGGGTGGGGGGAGAGACAAACGGGGCATGAGCGTGGTGGGGGGAGGGAGAGAGACACACGGGGCATGAGCAGGGGTGGGGGGAAGGGAGAGAGACACATGGGGCATGAGCAGGGGTGGGGGGGAGGGAGAAAGACACACGGGGCATGAGCGGGGGGTGGGCTGGAGGGATAGAGACACACGGGGCATTAACGGGGGTGGGTGGGACGGAGAGAGAAACACGGGGCATGAGCGGGGGGTGGGTGGGAGGGATAGAGACACACGGGGCGTGAGCGGGGGGTGGGTGGGAGGGATAGAGACACACGGGGCATGAGCAGGGGGTGGGTGGGAGGCTGAGAGACACACGGGGCATGAGCGGGGGGTGGGTGGGAGGGATAGAGACACACCGGGCAGGGGGTGGGGGGGAGGGAGAGACATGGGACATGAGCGGGGGGCGGGTGGGAGGGATAGACACACACTGAGGCTTAGAGACACACGGGGCATGAGCGGGGGGGTGGGTGGGAGGGATAGAGACACACGGGGCAGGGGGTGGGGGGGAGGGAGAGACACGGGACATGAGCGGGGGTGGGTGGGAGGGATAGAGACACACGGGCATGAGCGGGGGTGGGTGGGAGGGATAGAGACACACAGGGCATGAGCGGGGGGGTGTGGGAGGGATAGAGACACGCGGGGCATGAGCGGGTGGGTGGGTGGGAGGGATAGAGACACACGGGGCATGAGCGGGGTGGTGGGTGGGTGTTACAGAGACACACAGGGCATGAGCGAAGTGTGGGTGGGAGGGATAGAGACACACGGGGAATGAGCGGGAGTGAGTGGGAGGGCTAGAGACACACGGGGCATGAGTAGGGGTTGAGGGGAGAGACACACGGGGCATGAGAGGGGGGTGGGTGGGAGGGCTAGAGACACACTGGGCATGGCGGGGGGTGGGTGGGAGGGCTAGAGACACACGGGGAATGAGCGGGGGGTGGGTGGGATTTATAGAGACACACGGGGCATGAGCGGGGGGTGGGTGGGAGGGTTAGAGACACACGGGGCATGAGTGGGGGGTGGGTGGGGGGGAGAGACAAACGTGGCATGAGTGGGGGGTGGGTGGGAGGGCTAGAGACACACGGGGCATGAGTAGGGGGTGAAGGGAGAGACACATGGGGCATGAGCAGGGGTGGGGGGAGCGGGATAGAGACACATGGCGCATGAGCGGGGGGTGGGTGGGAGGGATAGAGACACACAGGGAATGAGCGGGGGTGGGTGGGAGGGCTAGAGACACACGGGGCATGAGTAGGGGTTGAGGGGAGAGACACACGGGGCATGAGCGGGGGGTGGGTTGGAGGGATAGAGACACAAGGGGCATTAGCGGCGGGTGGGTGGGAGGGAGGGATAGAGACACACGGGGCATGAGCGGGGGGTGGGTGGGAGGGATAGAGACACACGGGGCATGAGTGGGGGGTGGGTGGGAGGGGAGAGACAAACGGGGCATGAGCGGTGGGTGGGAGGGCTAGAGACACACGGGGCATGAGTAGGGGTGAAGGGAGAGACACATGGGGCATGAGCAGGGGGTGGGGGGGAGGGAGAGACACGGGACATGACCGGGGGGTGGGTGGGAGGGATAGAGACACACGGGCATGAGCTGGAGGTGGGTGGGAGGGATAGAGACACACGGGGCATGAGCGGCGGGCGGGGGGGAGGCTTAGAGACACATGGGCCATGAGCGGGGGGGGTGGGTGGGAGGGATAGAGACACACGGGCATGAGTGGGGGGGTGGGTGGGAGGGATAGAGACATACGGTGCATGAGCGGGGGTGGGTGGGAGGGATAGAGACACACGGGGCATGAGCGGGGGTGTGGGTGGGAGGGATAGAGACACATGGGGCATGAGGGGGGGGTGAGGGGAGAGACACACGGGGCATGAGCAGGGGGTGGGGGGGAGGGAGAGACACGGGACATGAGCGGGGGTGGGTGGGAGTGATAGAGACACACGGGTATGAGCGGGGGTGGGTGGGAGGGATAGAGACACACAGGGCATGAGCGGGGGGTGGGTGGGAGGGATAGAGACACACGGGTCATGAGCGGGGATAGAGACACATGGGGCATGAGCGGGGGAGTGGGTGGGAGGGATAGAGACACACGGGCATGAGCGGGGGGTGGGTGGAGGGATAGAGACACATGGGGAATGAGCGGGGTTCGGTGGGATATCTAGAGACAGACGTGGCATGAGTAGTGGGTTGAGGGGAGAGACACACGGGGCATGAGCGGGGGGTGGGTGGGAGGGATAGAGACACACGGGGCATGAGCGGGGGGGTGGGTGGGAGGGATAGAGACACACGGGGCATGAGCGGTGGGTGGGTGGGAGGGATAGAGACACACGGGGCATGAGTGGGGGGTGGGTGGGAGGGGAGAGACACGGGACATGAGTGGGGGTGGATGGGAGGGATAAAGACACACGGGCATGAGCGGGGGGTGGGTGGGAGGGAATAAAGACACACAGGGCATGAGCTGGGGGTGGGTGGGAGGAGTAGAGACACACGGGGCATAAGCGGGGGGGTGGGTCGGAGGGATAGAGACACACGGGGCATGAGTAGGGGGTGAAGGGAGAGACACACGGGGCATGGGCAGGGGGTGGGGGGAGGGAGAGACACGGGACATGAGCGGGGGGTGGGTGGGAGGGATAGAGACACACGGGCATGAGCGTGGGGTGGGTGGGAGGGATAGAGACACACGGTGCATGAGCGGGGGGCGGGTGGGAGGCTTAGAGACACACGGGGAATGAGCGGGGGGTGGGTGGGGAGGGATAGAGACACACGGGGCATGAGCTGGGGTGGGTGGGAGGAATAGAGACACACGGGGCATGAGCGGGGGGGTGGGTCGGAGGGATAGAGACACACGGTGCATGAACGGGGGGGTGGGTGGAGCGGGATAGAGACACACGGGCCATGAGCAGGGGGTGGGTGGGAGGGATAGAGACACACGAGGAATGAGCGGGGGGTGGGTGGGTGGGCTAGAGACACACGGGGCATGAGTAGGGGTTGAGGTGAGAGACACACGGGGCATGAGCGGGGGGTGGGTGGGAGGGATAGAGACACACGGGGCATCAGCGGGGGGTGGGTGGGAGGTATAGAGACACACGGGGCATGAGCGGGGGGTGAGTGGGAGGGATAGAGACACACAGGGCATGAGTGGGGGGTGGGTTGGAGGGGAGAGACAAACGGGGCATGAGCGGGGGTGGAGGGTAGGGAGAGACACGGGACATGAGCGGGGGGTGGGTGTTAGGGATAGAGACACACGGGCATGAGCAGGGGGTGGGTGGGAGGGATAGAGACACACGGGGCATGAGCTGGGGGCTGGGTGGGAGGGATAGAGACACACGGGGCATGAGCGGGGGGTGGGTGGGTGTCTTAGAGACACACGGGGCATGAGCGGGGGTGGGTGGGAGGGATAGAGACACACGGGGCAGGGGGTGGGGGGGTGGGAGAGACATGGGACATGAGCGGGGGTGGGTGGGAGGGATAGAGACACACTGAGGCTTAGAGACACATGGGGAATGAGCAGGGGGTGGGTGGGAGGGATAGAGACACACGGGGCAGGGGGTGGGGGGAGGGAGAGACACGGGACATGAGCGGGGGTGGGAGGGATAGAGACACATGGGCATGAGCGGGGGTGGGTGGGAGGGATAGAGATACACAGGGCATGAGCGGGGGTGTGTGGGAGGGATAGAGACACACGGGGCATGAGCGGGGGGGTGGGTGGGAGGGATAGAGACACACGGGGCATGAGCGGGGTGGTGGGTGGATGTTACAGAGACACACAGGGCATGAGCGAAGGGTGGGTGGGAGGGATAGAGACACACGGGGCATGAGTAGGGGTTGAGGGGAGAGACACACGGGGCATGAGCGGGGGGTGGGTGGGAGGGCTAGAGACACACGGGGCATGAGCGGGGGGTGGGTGGGAGGGCTAGAGACACACGGGGAATGAGCGGGGGGTGGGTGGGATTTATAGAGACACACGGGGCATGAGCGGGGGGTGGGTGGGAGGGATAGAGACACACGGGGCATGAGTGGGGGGTGGGTGGGGGGGTGAGACAAACGAGGCATGAGCGGGGGGTGGGTTGGAGGGCTAGAGACACACGGGGCATGAGTAGGGGGTGAAGGGAGAGACACACGGGGCATGAGCAGGGGGTGGGGGGAGGGAGAGACACGGGACATGAGCGGGTGGTGGGTGGGAGGGATAGAGACACATGGGCATGAGCGGGGGGTGGGTGGGAGGGATAGAGACACACGGGGCATGAGCGGGGGGTGGGTGGGAGGCTTAGAGACACACGGTGCATGAGCGGGGGGTGGGTGGGAGGGATAGACACACACGGGACAGGGGGTAGGGAGGAGGGAGAGACACGAGACATGAGCGGGGGTGGGTGGGAGGTATAGAGACACACGGGTATGAGAGGGGGTGGGTGGGAGGGATAGATACACACAGGGCATGAGCGGGGTGGGTGGGAGGGATAGAGACTCAGGGGGCATGAGCGGGCGGGTGGGTGGGAGGGATAGAGACACACGGGGCATGAGCGGGGGGTGGGTGGGAGGGATAGAGACAAACGGGGAATGAGCGGGGGTCGGTGGGAGCGCTAGAGACACACGGGGCATGAGTAGGGGTTGAGGGGAGAGGACACACGGGGCATGTGCGGGGGGTGGGGTGGGAGGGCTAGAGACACATGGGACATGAGCGGGGGGTGGGTGGGAGGGCTAGAGACACACGGGGCATGAGCGGCGGGTGGGTGGGAGGGATAGAGACACACGGAGCATGAGTGGGGGGTAGGTGGGAGGGATAGAGACACACGGGGCATGAGTGGGGGGTGGGTGGGGGGAGAGACAAACGGGGCATGAGCGGGGGGCGGGTGGGAGGGCTAGAGACACACGGGGCATGAGTAGGGGGTGAAGGGAGAGACACACGGGGCATGAGCAGGGGGTGGGGGGAGGGATAGAGACACACGGGGCATGAGTGGGGGGTGGGTGGGAGGGGAGAGACAAATGGGGGCATGAGCGGGGGGTGGGTGGGAGGGTTAGAGACACACGGGGCATGAGTAGGGGGTGAAGGGAGAGACACACGGGGCATGAGCAGGGGGTGGGGGGAGGGAGAGACACGGGACATGAGCGGGGGGTGGGTGGGAGGGTTAGAGACACACAGGCATGAGCAGGGGGTGGGTGGGAGGGATAGAGACAAACGGGGCATGAGTGGGGGCGGGTGGGAGGCTTAGAGACACACGGGGCATGAGCAGGGGGTGGGTTTTAGGGATAGAGACACAGGGGGCATGAGTGGGGGGTTGGGTGAGAGGGATAGAGACACACAGGGCATGAGCGGGGGGTGGGTGGGAGGGCTAGGGGCATGAGCGGGCGGTGGGGGTGGGAGGGGCTAGAGACACATGGGGCATGAGAAGGGGGTGAGGGAGAGACACACGGGGCGTAAGCGGGGGTGGGGGGGAGGGAGAGACACACACGGGGCATGAGCGGGGGTGAGTGGGAGTGATAGAGACATACGGGGCATGAGCGGGGGGTGGGTGGGAGGGATAGAGAAAAACGGGGCATGAGCGGGGGGTGGGTGGGAGGGATAGAGACAAACGGGGCATGAGCGGGGGGTGGTGGGAGGGCTAGGGGCATGAGCGGGGGGTGGGTGCGAGGTCTAGAGACACACGGAGCATGAGCAGGAGGTGGGGGGGAGAGACACGGGGCATGAGCGGGGGTGGGTGGGAGGGATAGAGACACACGGGGCATGAGCAGGGGGTGGGTGGGAGGGATAGAGACACACGGGGAATGAGCAGGGGGGTGGGTGGGAGGGCCAGGGGCATGAGCGGTGGGTGGGTGGGGAGGCTAGAGACACACGGGGCATGAGTAGGGGGTGAGGGGAGAGACACACGGGGCATGAGCAGGGGGTGATGGGTGGGAGAGACACACACGGGGCATGAGCGGGGTTGGGGGGAGAGACAAACGGGGCATGAGCGGGGGTGGGGGAGGGAGAGAGACACACGGGGCTTGAGCAGGGGTGGGGGGAAGGGAGAGAGACACATGGGGCATGAGCGGGGGTGGGGGGAGGGAGAAAGACACACGGGGCATGAGCGGGGGGTGGGCTGGAGGGATAGAGACACACGGGGCATTAACGGGGGTGGGTGGGACGGAGAGAGAAACACGGGCATGAGCGGGGGGTGGGTGGGAGGGATAGAGACACACGGGGCGTGAGCGGGGGGTGGGTGGGAGGGATAGAGACACACGGGGCATGAGCAGGGGGTGGGTGGGACGCTGAGAGACACACGGGGCATGAGCGGGGGGTGGGTAGGAGTCATAGAGACACACCGGGCAGGGGGTGGGGGGGAGGGAGAGACATGGGACATGAGCGGGGGGTGGGTGGGAGGGATAGAGACACACTGAGGCTTAGAGACACACGGGGCATGAGCGGGGGGGTGGGTGGGAGGGATAGAGACACACGGGGCAGGGGGTGGGGGGGAGGGAGAGACACGGGACATGAGCGGGGGTGGGTGGGAGGGATAGAGACACACGGGCATGAGCGGGGGTGGGTGGGAGGGATAGAGACACACAGGGCATGAGCGGGGGGGTGTGGGAGGGATAGAGACACGCGGGGCATGAGCGGGCGGGTGGGTGGGAGGGATAGAGACACACGGGGCATGAGCGGGGTGGTGGTGTGGGTGTTACAGAGACACACAGGGCATGAGCGAAGTGTGGGTGGGAGGGATAGAGACACACGGGGAATGAGCGGGAAGTGAGTGGGAGGGCTAGAGACACACGGGGCATGAGT